>NW_020837983.1:9460379-9909007 GCF_003676395.1 Aethalodelphis obliquidens | reverse complement strand
AAAAAAAAAAAAAAAAAAAGCATAATCTATAAATTGGGCATGTTTTTTTTTTGCGGTACGCGGGCCTCTCCCGTTGCGGAGCACAGGCTCCGGACGCGCAGGCCCAGCGGCCATGGCTCACGGGCCCAGCCGCTCCGCAGCATGTGGGATCTTCCCGGACCGGGTACAAACCCGTGTCCCCTGCATTGGCAGGCAGGCGGACTCTCAACCACTGCACCACCAGGGAAGCCCTAAATTGGGCATGTTTTGAGGGTAAAAGCAAATGTAATTCCTTACATACAAGATAGAGGCATTCCTTTTGCAAGCAGTTTAATTACCTAACAGTGCTCTCTCTTAAGCAGAAAAGGAAGTTAACTTGAACAGCCTACACACAAGTCCTACTATGATGGAAGCGCCACTAAAGTCAGTTTGGCTAAATTAAACAAAGCTTCCCTTGACTCTGAGCTGCATATACTGCCCATATTCTGGGGAAAGATTCCATAAACTCACATATCCAGTCCTTAGATTCAACTTCATATAATGTGAAGCACTTCTCAGTAAAGGACTGGTTACTGTTCTCGTCCAACCTGATCTGAAGTCTACTGAATTGGAATATTTAAGGGCCCTCTGTGGTGGCATATATGACTGTGCAGCTGAATATGTTCAATTATTCCCTAGGAAAAAGTTTTGTTCTTCCTTTGTTTGCTTAGGCAAGCAACTGTTGTGGGATATCCAGCATTTTAAGTGATTCTGCCTCAGAGCATGTGTTAGAAACTATAAGGAGAGTTTATAACATTTCAATTCTAAAAGGTTTTTCAGCTTTGGATTTCTGGAATTGGTTGTGTCTATATTTTTTTCCATCCTGTTGGGACTTACTGTTGATAGCAACCTCCTGTGTGGTTCTAAGACATGTTGACCTCTTTGAAACCTTTCCAGGTGTCATTGCCACTTTCTTGATCTCTGCAATATAAGCTACATTGTTTAGCAGAGTTAAGTTCTCTGAACTTTAGAAATCCTCCCTGAGACTATGAATTGACTAACACCCAAGGTAGCATAAACATGCAGACACAAATGTTCCTAAAACCAAGCTGCTGGGCAGTGCAGGATATGACTTGGAGTCTGGAAAAAGGAACAGTTTGCTCACTTGTGAGTCTATGACTACCTCCAGGTGCAGTTTGAAGCTAAGTGGTTAGCTTTTCTGATCCTCAGATGTAACCTCTCATTAGAACACAGCAGAATGTGCAATTGTGTGTGTATGGAATTCCATGAAGACCCTCTGGGCCCATTAAGACCTCTCTGGCTTCAGAGGGTCCTAAAACACACTTCTTTACGTAGCATAGGTAGCTGTAGTAAAGAGACACCTTTTACAAATACAATCTAAGTTTTAGTCTAAAGATTATAATGACTGTAGCTCATCTTAAAATTTGTATCCAGAGGATGCAGTTACAAATTAAAAAGAGGAAAACAAAGTTTAATAGATACCTATCTTATGTTTCCAGTTTGTCATTAAAAGGTTCTTATTGTTTTTGGTCCTTAAAGCTTTGCAAGGGTTCATACTTGTACCAAGAATCCCATATTAGTCTAGCTTTAAATGTAGAGTATTATACCAGTGATTTTCTCAGCCCTTCTCTTAAAACCTCACCATTTGGCTCTTCTAACAGACGAATCATGCTGCCAAAACCTAGGAGAGTTTGACAATGTTGTGGAAATAACACTATATTGAGAGTGAAAAGACACGGGATTCAGATCCATCTCTACCACCATCTTAGCTTAACATTTCTGTCTCCTTACCTATAAAATATGCGTAACAAAAAATACAAATCACACAGGGATATTATGAAAACAAGACTAGTAATAAATACAAAAAGACCCAAGTGCAGAAGAGTATAAATATGAAAGGTATAGTGTGGCAGTGGTTAGCCATTCTTTTTTCCTGTTTATGTCCTTCCCATCTAGAAACCGTACATCCATAACATGAAGACTACTGTTACTCCACACCCCTGAGCCTTCTGTTCTTACGATCACCTTTCCCATCCTGGCTCCAGTCTCCAGGGAATCTTGAGGGTCACTGAGGGCCATGGTAGTCTACGCAGCTTAAAATGACTTTGAAGGGAGGTAAGCTTCCTCTGCTTTGCTTTTTATTGGCTAAGGCCTGCAGCGTGTGTGTATGAATGGGTGAAGTGGCTACAGGTACAGTATACGATCACACATTACTGCACCTTCTCAGAGGTTTCTTTCCCATCACTACTAGTTCATTTCTGGGAATGCAATGATCATAGAAGCCTTTCGAAGCTCTAAAAGGCTGTACAACATGGATTGCCTCTGGGTGGTTGGAATTATAGGTGGTCTTTTTCGTTTTCCTTTTTTGGTTTATATATCTGCTCTACGTTCTTACTTTTGCAATTAATAAGAAAAAAAATTACTTATTTTTGAAACGAACCAACCAACCAACCAATTGTCTTTTAATGATGTTACAAGGGGTAAACAACCAAACGACTTAAAAACTCGCTTACACAGACATTTCTCAAAAGGAGGATTAGAAAATAAGGGCACGGGCTTTCCTGGTGGCGCAGTGGTTAAGAATCCGCCTGCCAATGCAGGGGACACGGGTTCGAGCCCTGGTCCGGGAAGATCTCACATGCTGCGGAGCAACTAAGCCCGTGTGCCACAACTACTGAGGCCTGTGCTCTAGAGCCCGCGAGCCACAACTACTGAGCTCATGTGCTACAACTACTGAAGCCCACGTGCCTAGAGCCCGTGCTCCACAACAAGAGAAGCCACAGCAGTGAGAAGCCCCTGCACTGCAATGAAGAGTAGTCCCCGTTCGCCACAACTAGAGAAAGCCCACGCGCAGCAAAGAAGACCCAATGCAGCCACAAATAAATAAATAAAATAAACTAAAAAAAAAAAAAAGAAAAGAAGGGAATGTCATTCATTCTAAAAATACAAGTGCAATATCATATCATATGAGACAGTTTTGTAAGAACGTTTATTAGAAAAGGAGATATGATGTCTTAATGTCCTGTTTGAATAACCAGAATTAAACAGACTTAAGAAGAACTGCACTATATCTACTTTTCCAAATTTTATACTAATAGTGTGGCAATATGACGAAAAAGCAAGTAAGAAATCAGAATTGAGCTACTGAAAAAAAGAAAATAGCTGAGGGTGTAACATATTCTAAAGCTGGTCTATAGACGAGATGGGAAAACTCTCTAATGACTTTCTTTTAATCATAAGCAGACAGTAGTTTCCTTATTACCCAGAGTTTTAGAAATACATTATTCTTGAGAGTACTTCCTAGGATTTCTTTTACTCATTTAAGACATCATCTTTGTATTTAATTCATCCTCAGCTATCCCTGCAGGGCACATCCCTCTAATTATTCCCATCTAAAGTGACAGGAAAATGGAATTATACTACTTGGAAAACAGACATCCTTTGGTATGTCTTTTCTCAGTGCTCCCTTGGGCATAGTCTGTCATCGTGCTCATTTTGTCACAGACGGTGAGCTGTCATTGGAGGGCAAGGACTAAGACTTCTCTGCCTTTGAATTCCCAGTGCCTAAGACATGACTGCCACGGACTATATACACAGTAAGAATCTGAATAAACAAATGAAAAATAATACCCAACATACAATGTTTATAGTATATCAAGCACTATTTTAGTGCCTTGCACATATTAACTTATTTAGTTCTCATGACCCTATGAAACAGGTACTATTATTATCCCCAATTTACACATGAGAAAACTGAAGTATGAAAGCAAAGCGAGGTAATTCAGAGCCAGGATCCAAGCTGACGTACTCTGGCTCTACAGTTCACCCTCATAATCACCACACCAGGCTCCCTCAAGAGCACCTATGCTGAACAAGAGAACGTCCACTCCAAGAGGAGCATGGGTACACTGTGCTCCGTCCTCTAAACATTTCTGGGTTTCTGTCAGATGTAGCCATACTGTGCGACCCCGTGGGAGACTTAAAAAGGGAAATAACTAGACACAGGCACACAAATGCAGAAGAAATGAATCCGCAACCTTAAAAATTGCTGTGTTTGTAAGGCTGTTTCTCAAATACCTGTGGGGATTTGTGAGAGCGCCAGCTGTACTGGTGACTATGGAGACTGGCCAGCAGAATATTTTCATCAGTATCCACCTGGCCAAACCGCAGTGTCTCCTGTGTGTCATTACAGATCACAAAATGGCTGAAGACCAACTCCTCTACCTCAGGGCATTTATTCTGAAAGAAAAAGAATACGAAAGCCAATGTGCATCAGATTAATTGCAAGATGTTTGGCAGCTGTCTGCCCAGTGGCGATTGTTACAACACAGAAATACTAAAAGATCTGTTGTCATTAGCTCTGGTATACAAAGTATTCTATACTTCCAGGATAAGCACAAAAAATACCTTAAAGAGATCTTAAATGTTCCAAGAATATGTTTTGATTTATATTCCTGCAAAATAAATCATACACACAGAAGAGTAAAAGAACAATGAGATCCTTCAAACTTTTAACATTTTTAAATGAATTAACATGCTACAAAGAATGCTGTACTGGGTAGCGCACGTTTTTGAGCAGAGTACCACAGGCTAGAATTACCATGTTCCTGGCCTTCTCAACTTGACAATCAAGACCAATTACCAAAGCCACAGTTTGTACCCTACAGAAAGTAAGGATCATTTAGGTAATACATCCCCAGTTCCCTTGAGGGGGAGGGTGGATATGTGTGTGTAAATCTGCTCAGGGAGAGACGTAAATAAAACCATAACTTTCCCGCTATTGTTAAGAGGCTGAACACACGAAACAGATCAACTTCAGAGTCAGTATAAGCCAAGCTGCAGTTTTCAAGACAAAAAACGTTAGTTGAAAAACAGTTGTTGGTGTCTGTTTCAGCTAATAATCAATCAGCAAATGTCTTCCATTAATCTACTAAGGTTCAGCAAATTAGTAATACGTTCCTGTGTTGGTACCTCCTTCTCAACTTAATGGTATCTCCACTGGTTGCTGTTATATCGAAGCACTGGCAATGTGATAGAGCATTTCTGTGCTTACTCTTTTATCACTTTGGTTAGCTTATGGCTTAAAAAATAATAAACATACCTTTGGTAAATGAAAAGAATAGCTAAATAAATGGTTAACTTGAGAATGCAAGAAAAATATCTTAACTAGCCACTGAATCTGCAGACAATAGGAGGTAATATGTAACTGATGCTTCTCCAGTTGGCTTCTATTTCCTGGTTGTGGATCTAAATAATGTCACAATGCCACACTCTGTCATTTGCCATTTTACTGAGGGGAGGGAGAGTAAAAAGGGATATACCACTCATGAGCATAGAAATTTAGGTGACTACATGGCCTGAAGCCAAGGAGTCTATGGATGAACACACCTGGAATCCAGCCTGGACCAAGACCTGATCTAGAACCTCATGAGAACATTTTCTTGGGAGGTACAATCCCTTCCTAATCATCCAGAAGGCCCCTAAAGTGGGCAGGCAGAGCTCTACAGCTGCAGTCGGTGAAGAGGCCCTGAAATACCTCATTCTTCTAGATACCCTTGAGGGTCTCCTAAAGCGTTCGCTCTATCATCCATCTATTCTCACCAAACCTCTCTATTCTCCTGGAGTGGAACCTTGCCTGACAACCACAGGAATCATAAAAGGAGTCTCTGGCTAAGTGAGACTGAAGCAGTTATAACCAGTAATTATCTGCCGCCTACCATATTACTTTTTGCTGTGGCTTTTAATCATGAGCTATGATTTCAAAACTGGACGGCCCGTGGGTTTTAGGCGTCCTGCCTGATCTGGCCCCTGCTGCATCTTGAACCACTCTCCGTTTGCCTGCTAGACCCCAGCTCCACCAGCCCTTTTCAGCCGCTCCAACGCTGCACTGGCCTCCTTTCAATTCATCCAACACATCAAATTCCTTCCTGCCTCAGTGCCTTTCTTCTGCTTGGACCTCTTTTCCTCCTTGCTTGCCTAATTTCTTCCAACTCAGCTTTCAGGTTCCTGTTTTCAGGTCATGCCCTCAGAGTAAAGTAGCCTCCTGGGATCCTCCCAGATCACCTTAGGTCCCTCTATTTTATGCTCACACAACACTATGTATTTTCCCTTAAAAGCACTGATCCCTATTGGGACTGAGTAATTATTTGCATGATTATGGGTCATTGTTGTCTCCATCATTAGACTCTATGCTGCATAAGGGCAGGAACCAGGTCTTTGTTAGTTACAACTTTTGCTCCTGTAGTCAGCATAATGCCTGACACGTAAGTACTCAATAAACACTTATGAAACAAACATGAGTAAATTTAACTTTTAAAATTACAAGTGTAATATATGTTCCCAGTATAAAAATTAGAAAATACAGAAAGTACTGATTTTTAAAAACAAAGTCTCTAATTTTATACTCAGGGATAACTGCTGTGAACATTTTGGAGAATTTTTTTTTCCAGCAATTTTTCACTTCTGAGTGTCCTGCCTGTTCCTATTCTAGTCTATCCGATCTAATCCTATCTTATATATCTTATATATTTAAAGGTTTGTAAACCTTTAATTAAACTGGAGTCACAGTGTACAATTAGTTTTGATGAGATTTTTCCATTTAGCGTTATATAATCAACATAAACTGCTCTCCTTGTAAACATTTTTCTCTCCGTTAGGTCCAACAGTACAAACATGAAGAAAGGGATATGATTCCAACTCCCACTTAGATAGACATCCTGAGACTGAAATTCAATTTTCATAATGAATTGGGATCAATCTGCTGGTTACACAGAGGTTAAGTTACCAGATGGGGCTTGGGTAGAAAAAAATCATATTACTTTCCTCATCTCTAAAAACTGACCTTTAATAAATGATGAGGGTTTTAGGAAAAAAATGTAAATGAAAGAACACAAGGGGCTTGTTTACATTTTTCTAAAGAATACTCAAAGTCCTCAGGGAACTGTTTCTCTACTGCTCCTTCATCTGTGGAGTTCATTAAAACTGTAATAAGTTTAAGCGTTTCTTGGAATGTTTAAATTCTAGTATATTATAAAAAAATTTGTACATATTGTATGTGACATCATATAAAAGCGCAACCTCAGAATGCTTTCGTAATTAAGAGATGGCTTATTTACATTTAAGATTTGTGCTGGACTGTTATACAGGCAATTAAAGAGAGATATCATTATGGTGTAAGATAAGATACATGAGCACAACCTTGATTTTTAAATAAAAATCTCCTTTACATCCTATTTGGTCCAAATGTGGGAATGTGACATGGAAATATAAAGCAAACTGCAAGTGGCATTTTGGGTCCTTAATCTGGTTTCACAAAACATTAATCATTTACAAAAGAGAAAAAAAAAACTACAGCCAGAGAAATCAGACACTGATGAAGGCTTCTGTTAATCTTGAACTGTGACCTAAAGGTGAAAGGCCAAATTGTTTCATGCTTCAACTGTCTGGTCCATCCACACTGGATACAAATGACTTGTCTCGGATAAGAACCCGATAAAAAGTATGTGGAAAACTCAAATTGCTTATCCAGCTTGTTAAGTTCACGTTTTTCATTGGCAATAATTATACTGTATATGAGCATTATATACATAATAAAATCCAAGCTTGGGTAACTAAGTTTCCCCTCTAAAGGGGATAAACCACATTCAGAACATCTTAGAAACAATGAATTTAATAACCCCTCTATAAGCCCATTTCAATGTCAAATGTCCTGTAATTTCAAAGTAGTGCATTTTTGTATTTACTTTAGAATACACAGGGTTAGAGATGCCTACCACATTAAAACTTGGTGGCAAGTACGCTTGACATGGGAGGAAACAAGAAAATTATAGCAACAATTACAGAAGTATATCCTCTTGTGGCTCATGTTAACATTGCCAAATCCCTGTATAAATCAGAACCAACTATTCACAGAATGTACCTGTCAGCGATATGCTACGTGACATATGGCTCTACTTAATCAAATATACAATTCCATTTTTAAAAAAACTCAGAATATTCCTTCAAGGCACTGTGTTAGCCAGTCAGTCATTCACACTCTGATGTGGTTTAAAACATTTAAATATTTATGCACCGTATTTTATTTATATGTATAGCTGTGTCTAAGAGAATATTTTTACCCTGGGAGGAAACTGATATTTCTGAGGGCCATTTTGCAGTAGTTGCTACACATGAGTCCTCTTACAATGGTCCTGATACCAAGACAAAAATATCCTGGGATTAAATGCTCTATCAATGACTCTTTTATATTTTCTAGGTTTGTTTTTTATTAAATGCATTGTTCAAAATATGACAAAAAACAGAAATTGGAGCCACGGAGGTTTTTTTCACATCGCTATTCGAACCAGCTGCAAAGATTTAGATCACACTAGCTCTTATTTTACGCATGTCCTCTGCAGCAAGAAAACCATGGAATGCCCTTAAAAAAGAATTTTAAAATATGAAACAGATGTGTTATCTTCTTTCCCTTTGCTATTGTAGTGCCATGTTAGGTAATTAATTCCTTAGTCTTGTATAGGTCTTCATGCATATAAAGAAAAGAGTTCATTCCCATAAAAATTCTAGAACTCAAGCCCCTCCCCCCCACCACTGCCCCATCCCCACATGAGGTCAGGGTGGAGTGAAGGACCATTTCTCTTGGGGAGTTAGTCTGCACAAATACCTGTAACATACAAAATGTGGGGAAATGTCTCAGCTTAAATAACACAAGCTTTATTGAAATGCAATATTATACTGAAAATCAGTAAGGGAAGCAGAGGTGATTTGTTATTAAATCACTGAGCACATTATCAATATTATCCAAATATTCTGTGAAATTAGTTTCATGTTAGTGGACGTGGGCAGGTTCCCCATTTTAAATATGTCATTCAAAACAGACGTATATTCTAACTCTTTTTCGATATGGATAATTTCTGACAAAAGGTAAAAGTAAAAAATTATTATCAAGAGTCTTTAGCTGGTTACAAAATCTATTATCGAGTGCTTTTTTAGTGAATCAAAATGGCAGAATGATAATGGGAGAAAGACTAAAATTAAATTATACTATGTTCACATAATTTCCTCTCACTGCCTTTTCTCTTTGAAAAGATGAACTGCTTATATCAGGAAGCCTCACACAGGTTCTTCATTTCTGCAATGGCTGCTTCGACAATGTGATACATACCAAGTTGAGCTTTGGCAAACTAAAGCCATAATACTTGGAAAAAATTTCTGGGAATGTGTTACTTTCCACACAGATGTGGTACATTAGTCACAAAAATGTGGGCATCATCTCTGATGCATGTGTAGAGAACCCATGTTCTCCAAAGGTTTTAAAAATAACATGCATCACTTTGCCAAAACAGAGGAGGCCCCAAATATTATGGTGCCCATCAAATTCTTCATTCTCTCACATTTTTGTTTGTGCTTAATTTATTATTAGAAGTGATAACATAAAGTGCCTAGTAAAAGATCACACACAGACAAACTGTAAACTGTTCTAGAATATACATACCTGCTGCCAAGCTTGTATTGCAGTGTTTAGAGAATGAACTACATGTTGCCCAAAGTTTACAAATATTGAGTCAACGTTGATAGAGCAATCAATCAGCTTTTCTACTGCATTGCTGGAAACTGCAATCTGTCCAAAGATGCTGAAGGGTTTCACCATGCTTTGCATTGTAACATTTCTGCACTCTAGAAGTTTACAGTCTGCTTGAGCTGAGAACTGCATCTCCTGACAGACAGAACTATTGTTCCATTGTCGAAGATACATGTGTGGTTCTTTGAAGGAAATAATCATGTATTCTAGTTCAGATGGCACATTTTTATCAGAAATAAATGGCTGTAGGTATTGCGGTGGAGCTGTTGAGAAAACAAACAAGAAAAACAGCAGTTGAGATGAGCCAACGCTTTATGGAAATAAAGAGATGACATTTAAATTATTCATTTCTTGGTTACTGAATGCAATATTTGCTGGTTAATAAATTCAAATATTCTCTTGAAGATAATATAACATTTGAATTACCATTTGATATTTGCAAACAAAACTGTTTTGTTCAATCAGCAGGTCTCTTTACAAAGGTTACATGCACAGATAAAAATTTGATCACAAAAGACAACAAATAAAATGAAGAGGAGGTAAATATTTAAGAAGCATTTCATAGAAGTGCTCTGTATCTACCATCAAATCTCAAAACCAAAAACATGACCCAAACAGAGTTAGAAAATACAGGTTAAACTCCATTTTTGCTGAAAAGGCAAGATGCTTAACAGCAGCTGTGTTTAGTTTTAATCTGATTTTTTTCATTTTTCCATTACATGTAGGTTGAAAACCTAATACCAGAATCAAAATGTATTAAGTAGAAAAGGTTTGGTACAGGCTTTTAGGAATAATTATTCATGAACATGAGCAAACTTATAAAAGGCCACTTTTGGTGTGTGGAAAAACTTATTCTTCTACCTTATAAACTTGTAAAAATGCTAGTCTTTTAAATTATTGGAGAATTTGCCCATTTTTTGTAGAAGGTTTTTGTACTTTCGAGATAAGGTAATATCAAGTACTTTTGGAAACTATATGCCATTCATGTAATGGCTCATAAGATAGGAAAAAAACAGATGTATTTCTTTCAAAAAGATCATAATTGGAGTAACAGTAAAACCTGCAATTTTTGTAACTTCCTTGAAAATTCTCATTAGGAAGTGTGCAAAATCATGGCAATTCAATATAACTGGTACCCTATATAACAGGTCCATAAGATGGTTCAAATGTAAGGGGGACACCTATCATATGAAATCAACTTCAGAATAACTTTGCTGGTGCTTACTGTTAGAGGAGATGAATGCTGCTTCTAAAAGTTTCCTCCACCTTGTGAGTGGTGGTCAGTAGGGAAGGAGTTTTGTGCAGGGATAAAACAGTAAGTATTAAGTGAATGTTATTCTGATGCTAAAATAGAGTACCTGTGCCTAGTTGATCAAGGTGATGACAAAAATGGAACTCCAGGTGAGCAAACTGGAAGGAAACGCCAAGAGATGGGACAAACCATGGCGTAAAACAGGAGTCAACTCTGGTACAGGCAGCCAGGGCTGTTGGAGTTACAAGTTGGTCACAAGTGCTTTGAGAACCAGATTCACTTGCAGAGCTGTGGGAGATAATTAATAAAATAAGTTCAATAACCTAAATTTCCCAACATCATATAAATGAAATGTCTTTCTATAGGGGTTTTTAAAGCTAGCTCCCATAATCCTATAGTCAATGTTCTCATCAAATCTTCCATATTTGCTCACATAAACAAGTCGTTTTAAAAAATTAAGTTCTGAGGCTTCCCTGGTGGTGCAGTGGTTAAGAATCTGCCTGCCAATGCAGGCGACACGGGTTCGAGCCCTGGTCCAGGAAGATCCCACATGTGACAGAGCAAGTAAGCCTGTGTGCCACAACTACTGAGCCTGCACTCTAGAGTCCACGAGCCACAATTACTGAAGCCCATGTGCCTACAGCCTGTGCTCCGCAACAAGAGAAGCCACCGCAATGAGAAGCCCGTGCACCACAACAAAGAGTAGCCCCCACTCGCCACAGCTAGAGAAAGCCCGTGCACAGCAATGAAGACCCAATGCTGCCAAAAATAAATAAATTAAATAAATTAATTTAAAAAATTAAGTTCTTGCTGATTATTCTCTATGAGTTATTAGCAGAAAAATTTTGAAGGATTCCTGAAACCCCAGGCCATGTTGACCTCCAACCCAATTTTCTTCCATCCACATTTCACTTAAACTAATATGAGAACAAGCTGTCCGTAAGTTAAGACCAACACAATTCAGAGTATGACTCTGCTGTTCAAAAAACCCAGTATTTTCAGTGTCACCATAAATCTTTCTTTTGTTTTACTTCTCCAGGTCATCCACATCCATATTCCCATATGAGTTAGCCAATACTCTGTATTGAATACCTACTGCATACTGTATTAGGTGCCATAAAAGTTATGACCATGTCCAGAAGAACCAAGGCTCCATGGACAATTACACCACATGTGTCCTCTCTTTACTTGTCCATCCTCCCAACACCATTTTATACCAGTAAAAGTCAATTAAAATAAATAGTGAAGGCATCTGTAGGAGGGAAGAAATTTGTACATAGCGGCTGCTGGTGTGCATGGGAAACATGCAGCCTAGCTGCCTCCCCTCAATGCTAGTAGAAGCATGAGACCTGGGGATTGGGAGGGGCCAAGGTGCATTCTGCTAATTGTGGATCACTAAATAGATGCTGCCCTATTCCCCCTTACCGTCTTCCACCCTCTTCTTTCCAAATCTGAAATTTGCTCTACAGCTATGGTAGCCTGGCTCCCAAATCCATGAGGAGCCTAGAGAAGAAACAATGGTTTATAGTATCCTAGGGAGAACTATGACAAGAAAAACTAAAGAAATAAATCCTTGGTTTTCAAAGAATTCCCAGTCTAACTGGCGATATAAAATATGTAGATGTTTACAAACATTATAAAACAGAACAACCAACAAGGAATAGGCAAGTTGGAAGTACTGCCAGAGTGGAAATACAAGAGGAAGTCAGAATGGCACAGGGTGAATCATGTGGGATTTGCAGAGTGTGAATCTTCAGCTGAGTTTTGAAAGAGGTTGTAAAAAGGCTGGTGAAAATGAAAGCTAGGTTTACTGAATATTTAACTTCCAGGTGTTTATAGTTATGTGGTGGTATTTACCGCAATGTTAGAAAAACTCCACTGCATGCAAAGAAAGCACAACTCTGGGGCACTATGTTTCTGATGAAATGTTATGCATGAAAATGCAGCTAGGTATATTTTTAAAACTTCTATAAATGGGTATACTAATCCAAATAGCTTTCTAGGAATTTATCTGTGGAGTTACAAATAAAGATCTCATTTAAAATAAACGACAAGGTCCTACTGTATAGCACAGGGAGCTATATTCAATATCTTGTAATAACCTATACTGGAAAAGAATATGAAAACATGTGTGTATGTATGTGTATGTGTGTGTGTGTATATATATGTGTGTGTGTGTGTATATATATATATATATATATATACACACACACATTTTATAACTGACTCACTTTGCTATACACCAGAAACTAACACAACATGGTAAATCAACTATACTTCAATTAAAAAAATTAAAGTTAAAAAAAGATCTCATTGGCAAGGTAAAATTAAAACTTATATTTATTCAGAAAGACCAAACTGTATTAGTTGTACGTGTGTTTTAGAAAGGAGATACTTTTTTTTTTTTTTTTTTTTTGCGGTACACGGGCCTCTCACTGTTGTGGCCTCTCCCATTGCGGAGCACAGGCTCCAGATGTGCAGGCTCAGCAGCCATGGCTCATGGGCCCAGCAGCTCCGCGGCATGTGGGATCTTCCCGAACCGGGACACGAACCCGCGTCCCCTGCATTGCCAGGTGGACTCTCAACCACTGAGCCACCAGGGAAGCCCTGTACGTGTGTTTTACACATATGAAATCTCTCCCTTATAATACTTTAAGAAGTTGTTAAAAATAGGGTATAGCGTTAGTCAAAATATTAAAAATCCAGGTGAGAGTACTTTGAGATCAGTTTTAAAACAGTAAGTACAAAATTTGAGGTTTTTATCTGAAGAATTTCTCTGTCAACTGCAATTTTTGGCACTCTTGAGATTTTCCAAGATTTACTTTTCTCTCTCTTGAGAGTAGCAAATTCTGTAACATGTTGAAAAAGGTTGCTAAGATGTCACAAATAAGTGCGTGTCAAAATCTTTATTTATAACAAATTGATTTTTCACTTTTCCTAAATTAAATGTACAAATCAATGGTTAAAAGATATTTTTAGGTCTATACAGTAACTCCTAACGTATATATTCAAGTGGTCAGCACTCTTTCCATCTTGAAATCCTGACTAAAATGTTACTAGATTAATCTATATTTAAAAAGTTAGAGTTTTATTTAAAAATTGGAGTTATATCAAAATTAAAATGTGTTAAACACAAAATTAATATGGTATATGCACATGAAATGCTTTATATTTTGAATCAGTAAATTTATAGTTTTTGATATTCAACTTAATTCGATCATCACTATACACTATAAAAGTACATATGCATGTTTACCTTTTACATAAGGATTAAAAATATCTAACTATGATAGAGCTAAACAGTCATAAAAATGAGAACAATGACCCTGCTAGGGACACTTATAGCAACTACATTTATATCATTTCCTTAATTAAGTACAATGGACTTCGATCTGATCCAGATATCAAAAGGAAAAACATAATTCATGCGATGTGTAATAATCAGAAATGGAAAAGTAAAGATGGCTCCAAGGAGCAAAACCTTTCAAATAGTAATACATAGAACACAAGATTCAGTAGTTAGTTCAAATATCAATAAGTTCCTAATGGAAATTCAGATTTTTAGAATAGAGGAAATATTCTAAAGAGTAGAAAGTATGGCAGGAGTTTTACATATCCATACCTTCATTTTAGCCAAAGGGACTTATTAACTGTCCTGGGTGATCCATAGAAGGGTATCAACTCCTTTAAACAAGGAGTGTTTTAGTAAGTTTAGATCTTGATTGATCCATAGGCACTGCAGGGACCCAGGCATAATCCTTAAAGATTCACCCCTGGATGTCACCCCTATAGCTCTGCAGGTATCCAACAATGATCTGACTTGATTGATAAAGCCTTGGGCTTTTCTCTGTATCCCTCTGTGGTAATAAGAGTTTTATAATATAGCATAGAGATTAAGAAAAGAATGATTGAGGTAAGAAAACCGAGATGAAAATGCTTGCACTGCTTCCACTTACACTGTAATCATGGGCAAATTATTTCATCTAGCTAAATCTGTTTTCTCATCTGTAAAGTAAGTATAGTAATTGGACTTACTTTTTGAGTATTAAAGGAGGTACTACATAGAAACTGCTTAGCATAATGTCTATCACTCCATAAGAGAAAAAAAAATCTCATCCCTCTTTTCCTGGTTGGCAAACAGGGTACCGTACTGGTTACTTAGTTTAATGTTAGTTGCTGGTGATTACCTTTAGCTCCCAAGAGGGATCTGACAATATCACATTGTCATTCATCCCAGTGCGGCACTGTTTCTCAACATTGGTTCACCTAAACTCTCCACTGCCTACTGCAAAAACATTGTCCTGTCCATCCTGGGAGAGCACCGCATGGAGGAGAGAAGACAAAGGACGATGCACCATGTTCTCTCTACACCTTAGATCTGTCTTTTTTGGGGAATGTTTTAACTCTAACTGCAAATAAGAAATACACCTCTGTTGTAACCTCGTACAGCTATAAAATGGCAGGGGGGAGGTTACTGAAAATATTTTTTAAATTGTGGTAAAATACACATAACTTAAAATTCACTGTTTTAACCAGTTACAAGTGTACAGTTCAGTGGCATTAAGTACATTCACATTGTTGTGCAACTAACATCATCGTCCATCTTCAGAATTTTTTCATCTTCCCAAACTGAAAGTCCATACCCATTAAACAATTTTCCTCTCCCTCATCTCCTGGCAATCACCATTCTACTTTTGTCTTTATAAATTTGACTAGTCTTGGTATCTCATATAAGTGGAATTATATAGTATTTGTCCTTTTCACATTGATAGTTTCTATTTTATTTAAAAAATTCCATCAACAGATGAATGGATAAAGAAGATGTAGTATATATACACAATGGGATATTACTCAGCCATAAAAATGAGTGAAATAATGCCATTTGCAGCAACATGGATGTAGCTAGAGATTATCATATTAAGTGAAGTCAGCCAGACAAGGACAAATCATATATCACTTATATGTGGAATCTAAAAAAAAATGATATAAATGAACTTATTTACAAAACAGAAATAGACTCACAGAAATAGAAAACAAACTTACGGTTACCAAGAGAGATAGTGGGGGATGGGTTGGGGAAGGGATAAATTAAGAGTTTGGGATTAGTAGATACAAACTACTACATATAAAATAGATAAGCAGGGCTTCCCTGGTGGCGCAGTGGTTAAGAATCCGCCTGCCAATTTAGGGGACATGGGTTCGAGCCCTGGTCCGGGAAGATCCCACATGCTGGAGCAACTAAGCCTGTGCGCCACAACTACTGAGCCTGTGCTCTAGAGCCTGAGAGCCACAACTACTGAGCCCACGTGCTGCAACTACTGAAGTCCGTGCGCCTAGAGCCCGTGCTCTGCAACAAGAGAAGCCACCGCGATGAGAAGCCCATTCACCGCAACGAAGAGTAGCCCCCACTTGCCACAACTAGAGAAAGCCCATGTGCAGCAACGAAGACCCAACACAGCCAAAAATAAATAAATAAATAAATTTTAAAAAATTAAAATAGATAAGCAACAAGGACCTACTGTATAGCACAGGGAACTACTGTCAATACCTTGTAACAAGGTGGCAAAGCAGTTCCAAACGTCAAGATTGTTGTCTGAATGGTTTATGAAAGTCAAAAGGTTAAAAAAAATGGTACCCAGCAAATTTAGGTACATCTAAAAGTACATATCCAAGTAGCCAAATGGAGGCAAACAATATCTAGAGGCCACAGTGACCGTCTGGTAGGAGAAAGTTCAACCAGTGAGGAGAAAGGAAATGATCCAGGGACTTTACCATCACAATGCTCTTCCTCTGATTCCTGCACTGGCTATACACACAAGAATGAAGGTTTGGTAAATAAAAAGCATCTCTTCCTCACATACACAAAAAGCTGTGGACCACTGTCTCAAAGATCACTAAATATGAGTGGACAGCGACTTACAGGATCTTTAGGGAGAAGGAGAAAATCTTATTTTTTTTTATTTTGCGCTCTAAAAAACTCAACAGAGTTTCCATTTTCATCACATGAAGAAAGAGCCACACACTTCTTTTTCCAGGATGCCTTCCTTCTATGAACCAACGTTTTGTGGGTGGGGATAAAAAGTCCTTGTAAGCAATCTACTCTCACGTTTTAACATTGTGAGAAAGTGACCATGCAATATGGACAAAACCACCAAAGACTCGGCACAGGTAAACAGCCTAGCATTATCATCAAACAATTTGTCATAAAGTTAACTGGACATATATATCAAGCTCTTCACAGTTATTACTGTGTAACACAATAATTGCCTGTAACTTGTGACTTTAGATAGTCACGTACTTCTGGAGTTAGCCATTTGGGGTGAGGGTAAGAGGTGGAAACAAAGTAGAAAGTTGTTCTGGTCCATCAGAAGACATCTGGTTGATACCAAACTCAGGGAACCTAGTAGAGTGGCCCAAAGCCTGAGAGTTGGGCCCACCAGCCATTTCTCATCTTTCCGCCTAGGTCCCATCACTAGGTAAGAAACTGTAAATTCCAAATACAGCGTGTGCTTGCTGGCTATCTTGTTTGCTCTCTAAATCCACTTTCTACCCCTCCCCATCCTCTTCTCTGCCCCTGACTGTATCAACAAGCTGCTTTGTCCTTGGCTTGTCTTTTGGTTCGGCCAGTGGAAGGTGCCCAAGGGAGATCAGAAGGTGTGAAGAGAGTGGCGGAAGGACTCATATTCTCCTGGCTCCTTCTTAGCCACGTCTCTGCACATTGTTGGTCCCTCCACCAAAAACAGCTACAACCACCCATTCTGGGTTAGTTTTGGTAATGGCTCTATTACCTGGCTCTTTCAGGACTAAGAGTGGGATGGTTCCCCATGGTTTCTAGCCTCAGGGTACTGTCCTATCACTTCACCTTGTCAACACTTTTGTAAATAGTCTTTACAGTAAACTCTCCTCAGTTAACCAGTCTGAGTGTGCTGTCTGTTTCTTGTCAGGACCTACTGGGAAAAGGGGTTTATTTAGGCTTCAGCAGTGGGCAGTGGGGGTGGGCAAATACATACATGCTGAGATTAAAAATAAATAGCTGAAATGGATACCCTGATCAGGGCTTAAAGGCTGTATCTCTTGCTTCAGTCCAGTGCACCACAAATAGAAAGAGAACTCTACTAAAGTTCAATACTATTGTGGAAACTAAGCTTAAGTTACTCTCCTTCCAATGCTACCTTGAAAAAAACAACAGTTACCCATCATTCATTTTCATATGATCAAGCAAACCATTAATTAAAGATAGTGGAAAATAATTATTACAGATACACGGGGATTGAATTAAAGATAATATGCCTGTATGGGATAAACAGACCAAGGTTTAAGAGAGTGAATCTTGTCTCCAGTCCTTTGTACCGAAGGCTACCTGCCACCCCTCAGACTGGTTAGCTCCTACCCATTCCTTAAGGCCTCAGCGTAGAAATCAGTTTCTCATGGCCAAACAGCTAGTTGGTGATGGAGGGACTTAAACCCAGGTCTGCTAACTTGAAAATCCCTAATAAATAGTGCTTCTATTTACATACACACAGCGATGCCATTACCGCTAAATATCCTACACTGTTGCACTTTTGACAACTGTGGGCAAGATGCTTTATTTTTTAGATTAAGCTTCATGGGACTTATTTTTACGAACTTTCTTCCAGTAATGTACAAAAGTCTGATGCATATCCTTCTCAAACCATAAATATTATTTAAGATACGATAATCTCTAATCACAAAAGTGTCAGGTTTTTATCCAGTTTTAGATTTCTCATGACAGAATATACTGGATCTAACCATGTGAAATGTTGACATATCATCAAAGCACTGATGTTTTCCTTCAAGAAACTGGATGAAATTTATTTACTGTTCTCTTTGAAAAATGTCTTAATAGTGTTTTATTATGTTGATTTTTAAACCAGCTCTTCAAATTTAATTTCACTAATATCAATTTCTACCTGAAAAATGCTTAATGTCAAACAATTTAAAGCAAGATCAATTGTGAAATATTAGGCAAGTTGAAAAATCCAAGGTGAGGACAAAAGATCTGTGATTACAATGTCGAAAGCTTGGTGAAAAACTGCCTAAATTTGACTGTCTGCATAAATTTCCATTCCCTAAAGGTTCCACATTTCTGCAGTGCTAAGCTTACCACAAAGTGATTTTCATGAATGTTTCAGATTCAGAGGAATTAACCTTGTCCAAAATGCTTCTTTCAATGATGAAAATGCATTCTTTGATAATTAGAATCAAGAAATGATTTCTAACTTGATACTAATAATGAAACTCAGATTTTAAAAAAAATCATTACCCATAGCTCTGTTTTCTGAGATTTCCTGGTTTCTGACTAGGTAACCTATGCTTAGAATAGGCAATCTTTCTATCCATCTGCTAACTCCTCCCAGGATGGGTGTTCTTTTCACTGCTGCATTTCATATAGGTAAAATCAAGACCCCACTTCTTTAATATATTTTCACCAGTCGTACATTACTAGGTAATATACTGGGAAGGCAATTATTTTTAAAGAGCCCAAATGACCTAGAAATAGAAATCATAAAGCAAAAAACATATTATTATTAAGCATACAAAGTAATCAACGAAAAAGACTGTGATGCTACAGACTAATGTGAACAGAGGTTATCTCGGTGTGATATGACGATGGGTGGTATTATTTTCTGTATTTCCCAGATGTTCTTCAATGAACATATATTACTATTAATTACAAAAAGAGAAAGCATTCACAACTATCTATAATGTAAAACAGGAACTAGAATACAAAATGGTGTGCTATGATTATAACCCTGTAAAGGCATACAATGATGGGCAAAAATAAAGGTAACAAAAAAGAGAAAACGGTTCAATCACAGGGTGTTGGAACGGTGGATGTTTTTTTCTTTTTGTTAGTGTCAAAATGTTGTTTGGGGGAAAAAAGAGGGGTGGATTATATACAAAGAATAAGATAATGCTAGAGCAAACTTGTCAGGAGAATTAGAAGGTAGGACATTGAAAGTGATGGGCAGCAAGATAGGCACAGGCCCATAGTACACATATCATATGACCCAAAAAACTGTTCCATTGATGGTGATTTAGTTTCTTTTTCTTGTCATTTAGGGGAGCATGAACAGAAAGACATAATAAGGATATGTAAACTAGAAGGAGCACTTGAAGAATAAATTGCTGGAGCCATTTTTTCTCTACTCTAAGTTAGTGGATGTATTAAGCAGGCAAACATTGGAAATAGGGACAATCTGGCCCTGTTTTGTCACTAACCAGATATCCTGTAGGAGGTGTGGAACAGGAAGTTCTGGGGACACGATTCAGAATACCTGAAGTCTATAGCTCTAGAGATACATTATAGTCAAATAGACTCAAGAGCTGAATAAAACTTTGGCTATCTGAAATCCTGAGTATAAATTATTTTGGTTAGTCAAGTTTTCCTAATGTCTGTCTTTTGAAGTTTTTTAAAAAACCCCTTAAGAAGGAAGTAGTTCCAAAAAGGAGACAATTCAATTTACTTAACGTTTCTTTTAATGCCCCAGGGTTAACATTTACACATATTGATGACTGCGTCATTAAGAGTCTATTAAAGTGTGTATGGCTCTTTTCCTCTATATTTTTTAGCTCAGGATAACTGGATTTTTGGTTTTTTTGAGGTTTGTTTTTTGCTCTTTTTTCCTTTTATATTTAAGGAACAGGTTCTTAGAGCTCACAGTAAAACACAGGAATTTTAGTACACAGACTTTGAAACATCAGCTTCTATCTCACTTTCTCGTTCTCATCTGTAGTTCAGACAGATGCAGCTGTTAGAGAGCTGCGATATAGCTAAGTGAGGGGCCACTAGATGACTTGACGATTGTTTCCTAGTATAATGCCACTATTTCATTTTTCACTTTGTTCACTGAGTTACCTTTGGTCATCAGCTCCATTTTGGCTGCTGTTCAAAACAATTCTCCAAAGATCCGAGGATACCAGTTTCTTCTGGTCATTCACAAGATTGATATCTGGCAACTGCAGTTCACAAACTTTGCTTTCAGACAGACTAAATTCTCGAAATGCAACAAAAACCTTCTGGAGTTCATCCCAGTATTCCAAACTACAAGGAATCTATATTAAAAGAAAGAAGATTTTAGAAGATGCAAACAGAAATGATGTTTCTGTATTTGTTGACATGCAACTTGAATCTTCATAAAAGTTATAACATTAATGAGACTTTTAAAAGGGGACACAGTTGTAAAGGACAGTAGTTTAGGATTTCTTTTCATAGTTATATTCATCCTGTTTACCTACTTTATTTCAAAAGACTCATTCAAGAATAATATGTGGAAACAGTCAAGAAAGTTTTTAAATAAAGGAGAAAGAGTGGAGAACAAATGCTACCAGATGCTAAGTCTATTATAAAGCTACACTAATTAAAATTAAAAGATAAGGTTGGAGTAGTAACATACAAATAGATTAGAAGAAGAAAAAATAATAATATATAAGTACAGATAAATTTTAGTATGTGATGAAGGTACCATTTCAAACAAGTATGGGAAGGATGGGAAATGAGGTTGCAAGAACTGGTTAGCCATTTGGTAAAACCAAAGTGGGTCCCTACATCATTCCTATATGTAAGTAAATTCCAAAAGGATCAAAATATTAAAGGCTAAAAACATAAGAGAAAAAATCAGTTAATATTTTTTATCATAATAGGGTAGCCTTTTCTGTGTATGGCATGAAACCCGCGGACGGTAAAAGAAACAACAAACAAACAAACCTCACAACTGATAACATCAGAATTAATAAAAAGCAAGGTTAGGATAAAACAGGTTAATAGTTAATGACAGATCTACAAATACTTGTTGTGAGAGCAGAGAGCTCTTACAAATCAATGAGAAAATGATTAAGTAAGCATATAGAAAAACAAGCAAAGGCAGTTGTTGGAAGAGGCCCTGAACGTCCCTGCATGTTCTTGCCAGGTATGTAAAGGATGCAAGGCCCTGAAAGCTGTTAACAGGGACCATTTCCCAGGTTCTGTTTGCAGAAAGTATCTTTGAGTGATGAGGTAAAGTTTCTTTCCAGGACAAAGAGCAGACTTGCTCTAAAAGAGGTTGATTTGACAAGCTCCATGTTCCATGCTGTGCCATTTATCTACTGCATGCAGAGCATCCCCCTGGGGGCTCTTCTGCATCGCCCTTGTGGGACTTGGGGGCAAGAGAAACCAATGCAAGCATGATGCACACACTGTTTGCTGTGCCACGAGCAATAATATTCTTTGTTTCTGACCCAAAAGTCTAATATATTATGTGAGCATCCATAAAACATTAGCTTGCATAAGGTAAAATCCCAGATTCTGACAGCAATTAATTTACAGAAGAAAAGATATAACCAGCCAGTAAACATGCAAAGATACTCAACTTCACTAATACTTACATAAGTTCAAATTAAAGCAATAATGTAGTATTTTTATTTATTAATCTGGAAGTTTGAAAAGACTGACATTTCCAATTTCTGTAGAGGTGTGGGAAAAGCATTTCTACCCATTATTTTTGAAGAATAATTTGGCAATATCTATTAAATGCTTGGAAGGATACATCTAAGAATTTGTTTTACAGATATTCCAATATGTGTGTGTGTGTGTGTGTGTGTGTGTGTGTGTGTGTATACGTATGTGTGTTTACTTTAGTACTGTATTAGTAAGAAATTGGAAAGATACAAATATGGAATTAAATATAAAATGCAGATCTACAGAATGGAATCTGTACAACCGTTAAAATGAATAAGGAATACCTATATACACTAACACAAAAGACACTCAAGATATATTATTAACTTAAAAAAAATTAAGCTTCAAAATAGAACATGTGGGTTGATTCCATTTGTCTTAAAAAAAAAAAAGGACTGGGCTCAGATGTGTCTCCTGTTTTGGAAGCATTTCCTAATTATGACCATTCTCAGAACTGGTCACTGCCTCTCTTGTGTCACTTCCATATCTAACTTACTCCTCTATCATAGAAGTCATTACATGTCGCCATTCCTTATTTACATGTTTGTCTCCTTTAGTTGACTCTGTGATCCTTAAGGCAAAAATGGCATATTATTTTTAAAAATATTAGCATCAGTTTTTGGAACATAACAGGATATTAATAAAAGCTTCCTGAATGAATAGATTTCTCCTTAACCTTCCTTTCCTAAATAAGTGATTCTAAATCTTTGAATGGGAATAAATTTTACCTCCATCTATAACAGTTTCTTTTCCTTAAATGGGGACTTGAGCATCCACGTATGGCGATGTGCTAAATGGACGAAAGGGGCACAAAATGGATATGGATAAGAGGCTAACAGTGTGATGAAACAGAGCATATGTTTTGGTTAGTGATAAGGACAAGTGACATATCCATAAATTCTACTTTTAGCCACCATTTCTTGAAATTCTCCCTCTTCTTGCTTTCCATGACATACACTTTTCTAACTTTCCCCTCTCTGGGTCTTTGTTCCTATACTGTCTCTCAGCCTCAAATACCCGTAGAATCCCTGGTTTCTCACTGTCTAATGTTTAAATCTTTCCCATCTATCAAGGTCCAAATGAAATACCACCTTTCTTTGAGCCTTTTCACCTCCCAGATGGAGAAATGCTTTCCCTTTTCTGAACTCCAATAGTTTTTAAAAATGGGAATCTGTTTCATAGCTCTTATCACTATACACCTCATGTTACAGTTATTTCTATACATGACATTTTCGCTGGTAGACACATTCCTTGAGGGAATGATTTCCATTTGGCTAAGCTTCGGATTTTCACAGAACCTGGCAAACTGTATACAGTGAATGTTCAAAAAAAGTTGCTGAATGAATGAATGAATAATTCATGAATGAACAAATACACATATCCTGGGTGATTCAGTCCATCTATGGCACATTAAAAATTCTCCACAAAGAAGTATAGAAGATTAAAGCATAAACTTTGGAGTTATACCTAATGGGATTCAATTTCTAGTTCCATTAGCTATGAGTTCTTGGGTAAATTAATTTTTCTAACATCAGTACTCATATCCCTAAAAAGGGGATAATAACAGAACTATCTCATGAATTGTTGTGAGGATTAAAGGAGACAAAGCCTTCCATTTAATACCACATAATAAAAGCTTAAGAAATGTTAGTTACTAATTATTTATCCTTCTCATGCTCAAAGAACACTTCTGAAGCTTGGGTATTGTTAAAAGAATCAGGTAGGTTGTGAATAAGGGTCCTGCTTGTTAGATGTCTTAACAATGGGTTGGACCTGTGGGAAGAAAATAATAAACCTTGAGCCTGGATGTTCAGGAACCTTGTAATCAGAGTTCAATATGGTTTTCTGCTGCATACCTATTAAAATATTTCCCTGTATGTTGCCTATTACTTGAGAGATAAAGGAACATCTCCTTGCCTAACTCCTTTCTAGACTGCCAGTAAGTCAGTCCTTTAGCTTAAGAAAGCCATAAGTAGAAATGGATAAGATGTGGGAAGTGGGGTGAGACACCTAAGAATCTCATGGGAGAGGGCAAATGAGTTTAGAAAAGCGTATTTAACATACCTATCTTTTTTTTTTAATTAGTAACAAATTAACAGAATGTAAAGTTCAAAAATCATCTTCTTGGTAGAGAGGTTACACAGCAAATAGGGTGAAAAAAAGACTTGTTTCTGGTATTGTCTCCAGAAGTTTTCCATTAAAATTAATGTACAATAGGGACTTCCCTAGTGGCTCAGTGGTTAAGAATCCGCCTGCCAATGCAGGGGACAAGGGTTCGAACCCTGGTCTGGGAAGATCCCACATGCCGCGGAACAACTAAGCCCATGCACCACAACTACTGAGCCCGTGCGCCACGACTACTGAAGCCCGCACGCCTAGAGCCTGTGTTCCACAACAAGAGAAGCCACTGCAATGAAAAGCCCGCGCACCACAACGAAGAGTAGCCCCTGCTTCCTGCAACTAGAGAGAACCCATGCACAGCAACGAAGACCCAACGCAGGCAAACATAAATAATTAGTTAAAAGAAAATTCATGTATAATAGCTTATGAAAATTGGCCGTCACACTGGAAAGCAGAGTGAGGCCTTAAGAAAAAAGTACTAGCAAGTTTTGATGTACAGGAGACAGTTGGAATAAATCCATAATAAAAGGCAATGCAAGCTGGGAACCATTGTGGGAAGCCATTAGGTAGTTTAAGGGCAATGAAAGTAAACTGTACCAACACTGGGGCTTAGGCAAAGAGAAACTGTGAAAGTTCAAAAAGAGAGATTTGGAAGAAAGCCAAAGAAAAATTTTATTTAGTTCACAACTTTGTGTGAGGCTGGTTCTGAGGTTACATACTGCAATTGGAACATTCCAGGCTACTTTCAAAATTTAGAAAACAATAGAGAACTACTATAGAAATACATCATAAAACATGTGTTTGTCAGGATTTTCCTTTATATGCCCTATTTCCCTTGGTTAATAAAGGGGTATTAATAAATGAAACTTCTGTTTAAAAAGTTTAAGATTGTATGTCTATAAGTACATTTGCAAAAGTCACGTATTAATCCTTTCCCCCATGTTAAGAACATTTTTGTCCTCAAAACCTCAAAAGAAAAGCTGATAACAACACTCAGTACAATTAGTATTTTAAAGGTAACTTTAGTCAACTGTCCACTGAAATATATATTGAGCCACAGGTTTATAAATCATATAGATATAATCTTTATTTTTAAAATTTCTCCAACATAAAAAAAAATCTCTTGTTGGTATTACATTCACTTAGGATAAAATCCTGGCGCTGACCCTTAATCACTGCTCTATGACCTTGAGCACCTTATTTAATGACTCTGGGCCTCAGTTCCCTCATTTGTGAAATGTAGATAATAAAAACTAAATTATTTTAGTCCCTGATAAGGATTTCGGACTTTATCTTAATGTCAATGAGATATCTTTGAAGGGTTTTAAGCAAAGAAGCAATGCTTAAAGTCAAATTTAGGTTTTTAAAAGTTTCTGGATACTGTGTAGAGAATGTATTAAAAGAGAACGGGGCAAGCACGGATGTGAACAGACAATTAGGAGGCTAGGGCAGTGATCTGTGCTAGAAATGTAGATGGCTTATGGTATGGTTGGTGGCGATGGAGTGGTATGTGGGAGATTCTTGAGGAATAAAAATCTGTTGACTGATTAGATACAGGAGAGGGAGGTGTTAAGGATGACCCCCAGGTGTCTGGCCCAAGCAACTGTATGGGTGCTGATGTCATTTACTGGAATGGGTAAGATTGATTTGTCCCATTGGGGAGTAGGTTTGTGGTGTCAGGTGGAAGAGGGGAGATCGTAAGTTCATTTTTAGACAAGCTGAGTTGGAGGCATCAGTGAGCCATCCAAGTGGAAATCTTGAGTATGGAGTTGGCTATTCTAGAGAGTTGGAGAGGGAGTTAACTGTGTTGAAGGTGTTTTAAATGACGAATTAAGAAGGTAAAATGGTTGAAAGGGGATGTGAAAACAGAGTAAGCTGATGGATAGGGAGAAAGCAGACAACTATGGATTTCTCTACGGTTTAATGAATGAGTGTACTGGGGCTTGCCGAATGAGCGGGCTGGAGAGATGGACAGACTGTGAGTAAGAGCAGGATGCTGGAATGAGCGATTTAGGAGGTGGAGCAGCTTGGGATGCTGACAGGCTCCAGGGCTTGCGTGTGGCAGTGGGCACTTAGACGGAGTGGCGCAGGAGGTCACTAGAGTGAGGAGCTGGGGTCTTGGCTGGGGCTCTCTCACATGGATGTCGATGGCAGTGAAGGAAAAGGCTGGAAGCCACCGGCTGAAGACTTCTGAGAGTGAGGGCAGACGACCAAATACATAGCAGATGGCAACAATGAAGAGGGGTGAGGGTGATATAATTGGATGGAAGGAGTCTCAAAAAAGCAGGAAGCCTTTACAGGAGGGGAGAAGAGTACAGGCAAGTGGCATAGGTGAGCAGCAGAGCACCTTATCTCCTGACCCTGAGGTAAAAACGATGTGGGAGAATAAACTGCTTCCACCTCAGGGTGGGTTACAGTGGTGTACAGAGTCCCAGGGGACAGCAGGATTTCATTTAAGGTGAAGAGGTAGAGGAAATTCTTGAAGAAGAGGCTGAAGTTTAGGGAAGTTCACTAGTCACAGAACAGGTGTTCCAGAGGGCTCAGTGGAAGGGTTTGGGAGGTAGAGGAGAAAGGAGTTTTGGTAAGGGAAGAAAAAAGGGATACAAATCAGTATCTAGGCAAGAGGGGCTAAATCTTACAGTTTGGGTAGTGACTAGGAAAGAGGGAAGCGAGGCATGTGTTGGAATTAAGACCTCATTTAGGAGGGTAGGGACAATGGCTGTGGTTCTAAAAGTAGCCTACTGCTCCTTCCTGAGGCCTGGCTGCATTCCGTGTGTTCTCTGACAAGCATTCTTAACGAACTCCAGCTATTTCTCCAATAAACTCATAGCACAGAGTCAGGTACGTGGTATATGCCCAATAAATAGTTTTAAAATTTATGAATGAAGATAGATGCTGAAAAAATAATCTTTTTTACAGCCTTCTATTCTAAAAAGGTTTTGTTTTATATACTGAGCTCTCCTTTCAAATTACTTTGCAATCACACCCACTTTTAACAAACTTTTCATTAGCTCACTAATCTTCCTTTGCCTTTCAGTTAGAGGTAGACATTGCCCAGCTAATCTCTAGTCTAGCAGTAACAGAATTAAACTAAAAATCTAACGCAGTCACATTGTGATTCATATGGCAGCAATTAATTATTCTCAGGAATAAATCTGGGCTCTATTTTGTGTGATCTATTTAAAATAACTTTATTTTGTGCTTTTAGGTTTGAAGGAGATGATGTGAATGATTTTTAGTTACATATCTATAACTGAGGATTTGTTATTAATGCTTGCACTGAATAACTTGAAGGAAAGATGACTATTCCAAGAAAGTTTGGTTGCCAAAAATAGTTTAGAAAGCCTAAATATCTAGTACTGAGTCATGGGAAGTGGGAACAAGTAAATTGGTTTCACTGGAAAACATTCCACATGTAACACATGGTACATTTCAAATGACTGTCAAGATTATATATATTTTTATTACATTTTGTTTTCCTATCCATTATTTGACAGGACCTAAAAAATTAGCCAGCCATATATAATAAACTGTACTCTAAGCATATGTGGTCTCTGCATATGAATATATTTTAGGTTGTATATCTGCCAGTTGGTAAAAGCACATGTATTTTTGCATTTAAAATATGATTCCAAGATTTGTTTCCATTTGATGGCTAATTTGGGAAGATTTGCATGTGTGTTGGCCATTTAAAAATATTTTTGGTACAAAGAATATTTTGGCACTTAATTTGTTTTTATTATTTAATAGTACTGCCAAGACTATTAGCAGGGTTGCAACTGCCCATCTGCTCATAGATAAACAGGTCTGAATTCTTTGTCCAGGGACTGCTAAAGCTGGGCCATTGCCCCTTCGCCCACTCAGTGCCACCAAGCAACCTAAGAAAAGGATACAGAGGAAGTGTGTTCCCTGTATTCACGTACATAATAAAGAGGTGGTAGTATTTAGCAAGTGATACATTCTATCAATCTGATTCAACTGTCCTTTCCTTTATATTATGAAGAAATAGAGAGCCTAGCTGACTGTGTAGGGCTGGTTAGTGAGCACAAAGCTGGAACTTCCATTCAGTAGTAAGTTATTAAGGGTAGGTTACATCAGAGGATACCATCTTTATCACTCCTCCCACTACATTTCCAGATTTCTCAGGGCACCAATTAACAGGTCAGTACAGTAGGGGTAAAACAGTTCGCTTTTCCATCATTATCCGTGATTTTGGTAATAGCAGTAATAAAAACACTGATGGAAGCTGTGGTAGAAGAACAGCCTTTTACAATTTACAGACTTTTTTTGTATATTATCTTAGTGAGGAATACATTATTCCCATTTTACAGATAAGTGAACTGTGGCTTAAAGAAGTTAGGTAATATGTTCAAGGTTACACATTTAGTAAGTGGCAGACCTTTTGGCTATAAATCCTTTGCTCCTTAAACTAATTACCTTTCGATTAAAGAAGAAAAATAGACTCCATAATGTATCATTTACAATTTCCAGTTTCAGTTTCTTTAAAGTGGATTCATAGAAAGAAATCTGAATGCAGAATACATTTGGACCCTTACCATTAATCCCAGTCATTTATAGTTACTTAATTTGGCAATTATTTTCTCTTTAGCTGCCTTTTTCTTTCAGCACTTTGAATATGTTATCTCTCTGTCTCTGGTCTCCATGGTTGCTGATGAGAAATCAGCTGTTAATCTTACTGAGTATCCCTTACATATGATGAGCCACTTCTCTCTAGTTGCAGTCAGGGTGGGTTTTTTTTTTTTTGGATAGGTTGATTGTCTGGTATGGAAATCTTTGAGTTTCTTCTACATGGAGTTCATTGAACTTCCTGGATGTGCAGACTAATGTTTTTAATTAAATTTTGGAAACGTTCAGCCATTAGCTTTTCAAATAGTCTTTATTCTCCTTTCTCTCCTTTCCTTCTAGGCCTCCCCTCACGCACATATTGGTACACTTGATGGTATTCCACAGTCTCTAAGGCTCTGGTCACTTGTCTTCATTCTCTTATCTTTCTGTTTTCAACACTCAATAATCTCAGTTGACCTATCTTTAAATTCACTGCTTCTTTCTTCTGCCTGCTCAAATCTGCTATTGAGCCCCTCTAGTAAATTTTTGATTTCACTTTTTATACTTTTCAACTCTGGGATGTCTTTTTTTTTTTCTTTACAATTTCTATCTTTTTATTGATATTCTCTATTTGGTGAGACATCATTCTCATATTTCCCTTTAGTTCTTTAGACAAGGCTTTCTTTAGGTTTTTTTGAACATATTCAAAATAGACAGTTCAAGTCTGTCTAGTGAGGTCAACATCTGGGCATCTTAGGGACAGTTACTATTGATTACTTTTTTCCTCTGTATATGGGTCAGACTTTGTTTCTTTGCAGAGCACATACTTTTTTGTTGGAAAGTGGACATTATAAATGATATACAATTTTATTATATTAATAAATATTAACTATATTACTGTTATTATATTATTAATAAATAATGGCAACTGTGGAAATCAGACTCCCTTCCCCAGGGCTTCTTGTCATTGATATTTGTTCTCCTTTTTTTGTTGTTGTTACTAACATTTACGAATTAATTCTAAAAAGTCTGTTTTCTTTATATGTGGCCACTGAAGTCTCTACTTGGTGAGCTTAGTGGTCAGTTAATAATTAGACAGAGATTTCCTTAAAGGCCTGGAAACAAGTATACCCAGTCTCTGCTGAGGGGCTCTATGTGCCTATTAAGGCATGCCCTCAACTCTCCCCTGGCCTTCCCTTCTTGCTTGTGCAGAGCCTTAAGGTCAACCTGAGGTGAGAGCACAGGGCATTCTTAGGTCATTCTTAGCATGTGCAGAGCTTGGGGTAAGTGCACAGATTTATGCATGTACATATTCTCCTAGTTTCCCAGGAACCTGTTGGAACTTTTCAAAGTCTGTGTGGACATCTCATTCCCCAGCTCTTCCTTTTGAGCCTTTTGTTTAGCTTTACAGTTTTCTGTTATCCACTACCTCAAGTATAGATTTCTTCGAATTCTTTCTGACCTACACCCTTGGGTGGGAAAAGGGTTTTTCACACTGGAACATTCCTAGTTGATAACTTCTGAAAGAGTTAATTGTTGTAAAACCCTTATTTTGTTAACAGAAAGTTATTTTATCTCATTAAGCAAGTAAAATGATACACTACATTTATCACAATGTCAAAGTGGTGATAAGACCAAATATATTCCCCAGTGGGGAATGCACTAGAAAAATTAGAGGTAGATAAAGAGTTTTTAATTGATGACTAGAGAGTAGGTAAGTGGATAGTTAAAATATAGAACGTGAAGTCTGAGCATAAAATAGTGGATTGATTGGTGACTGAAAGAGACAATGTATATATACATTGTATCATTACATAAACTAGGATAATTTATTACATATTATTTACAATTTATTATATATTTATTATATATTATTATAGAAATTAGGATAAATGGACATCTATGTATTATTATAGAAATTAAGATACGTAAAGAGCAATATAAACATTAAAACCTAACAAGGTAAAAAACCAGCTTTGCCTATGCAAATACAGATGTGGTTTCTATTTATGATTATTACTGGACCTAAGTAACTGTCCTTTTAAACATGAAGAACATTTTTACAATCAATTATTTATAAGAACAAAAAAAATTATTTATAAGAGGAGAAACATATTCATCACACAAAACAAAAGCAACTGAGTAGAGATACTTTTCAATAGTTAATTAAAAATAAAATGTATTCTAATAGCAGCATGTCAGTTTTTTATGCTTCTACTTCAAAGTATAAACCTACCATTTAATAATGGCATAAAATACAAATATGTATATAATCTCAAATTTTTTAGCTTATAATACCAGTTTTTACATGTATCTGCTTTTTAGTTGATTTTGAAGAAGGAAAAGAAAAGCTTCTATACATCTTCAACTAATAGTAGTCATACAAAAAAAAAAGAAAACTTAAAATATTGGAACCAGTTGAGAAACCACAAGTATTCAAAATGCAGGAAATCATGATTTTATAACATTTTAATGTGATCTACTCTTGGGAAACAAAGTTAACCAAACCCTATTTCTGTACAGGAAATATTCCAGCGTACAGTTGTAATACATTGTGGTGAAGGGGTACAGCTGCAAATTTTTCACCTGTAATGCCCCACTGGTATTGTGGCTTACTGCATTGCATCAAGACTGCCTTCCTGTCCGGAAAACCTTCTAAGTACAAACAAGACTCTAAGTCCAGGTTTTATTTTCCCTTGGTATCAGAATATGGTAATTTAAGAGTCCTGAGAAATGCTTTTTTAGCGTTTAAAAGGAAATGTGTAACATTCTTTTATTAGGATCTATGTTTGGGTTGGTTTTTCAAAAAACTTAACATATGACCCAGTTATCTTATCAATTTATCAAGCTACCAAGTTTCAAGCAAATGCAGGTGTGTAATATGACATCTTTCAAGATAATATTTTCCATAAAGACAAATAATAAAAATATATTAAGAACTTCTGAGTCAAAACTAACTTAGAGCAAGGGCAACTTTACTATTTTATGGTTTCTTTTTATGAGGCCACAAACCCTAAACTCACTACTGTGTTCTAGCGTCAGCTGTAACTGTTCAGGTATTTTACTCATCTGTATGGAATAGTCAAATGTACATACTATGCTGTAAGGAACACTAATTGGGAATCAGGGGAACTTAATTCTAATCTAAATTTAGTTGCAAACTAGTTTTGTCACCTTGACTTGAAGTCACATAACCAATATGAGCCTCAATACTCTTATCCATAAAAAATTCAGCAGACGGAATAAGACTACTCTAGCTCTTAAAACTCTAAAGTGATATATAAATATAGGACTTGCTTTTTTGCTTTATATTTTAGGAAGAAAGTTTATATTTTAAAGTGCATACTATGTGCTAAGATTTTCATTGTTTTATTCAATCTCAATGGTAATTCTTTAAGTTAGTAAGAGCATATCCATTATACAGATGAGGAAAATAAAGAAGGGTTAAACAACTTGCTAAGGATCTCAATGGTAAGTTGCAGACCTGGGACTGTAGGATTCTAGAACCCAGGGAGCTCATTCACTTTATTATAATGACTTGCATATTTTAGTTACCTGATTGTAGCAGGGGTTCAAAAGCATGCAGCCTGACAAATAAGCAATGCTCATAAACCAAATACTTGTATTGTGATAATCTGCTATAAGATTGTTTTTAAAACTAAAAAAGTTAAGAATACAGTAATCACTGATAATTGCTCTTAACAACCCTTTGTAATAAGAAAAAACTATAGTACAGACAGGGTAACCCTTAGTAATTGGGAAGAAGTCAACTGGGATTACAGAATAACTTTAAAAAATCTGAAAATACTTTAGAACAAAAAAGCAAGCTTGGAATATTTTATGAGGGCTTGTCTTAAAGTTAAATGTTTAGATTGAGCAGTCAACAAATTTTGTCTGTAAAGGCTAGATGATGGCAAACACCGGAGGCTTTGCGTGCTATATGCTCTCTGCTGCAACTACTTGACTTTGCCTATTGCAGCATGTAAGTAATATCTAAATGAGTATGTCTGTGTGCCAATAAAATTTTATTTACAAAAACAGGTGGTGGGCTGGATTTGGCTTGCAGGCTGTAATTCGCTGATTCCTTGATTAGATGAAAAGTGTTGCCCTCACAGAGGCCCTTTAGAGTATATGTCTCTTGGGAGATACTTTTCCACAGGTCTATCACATTTCCACATATCTTAGAAAAAGGCATTGTCTTTGCTCCAGATTATCTTTTCAAGTTCACTTCTATAGCAAACAGCTATGGAAGACAGAGACAGTGTCTCTCTGTCTCTGAAAAGGGCAGGCATGCTTCCTCCCCATTTCAAAAATTTCAGGTTCCCTGAGTTTGGGGTTCCTGTCTTTTAATGTAACTCACCGTGTGTTTAAGCATCACCTGGCTCTCTTCATGTCACCCTAAGGGAACTGAGGCTTGGGGAACTGGCACATATGCAGACACACTGTTGTAGGTAATAAAATATCCTTCACCTCTGATCCAGCGCTCCCATATTTTCTTCAGCATCCATGAGACTCTGGCAGGCTAAGTTGTTAACTTGCGAATGGGGTAAAGCTCAAACCCTTCACAATTTTTGACAATATCTATACTCTATTTAGTATATAGTTTTATATGTACCACATATATCACACACATGTATAAATGTATGTGTAAAAGTGAGATTAATTAGCCTATCAAGTATTTTTAATTTATTTACCAAATATTTATTGTTTCTATGTCAAGGGCAAGCTAGGGATACAATGGCCAGCAAGGGAGACAGACATGGTTCGTGACTTCATGGAACTTATTAACAAGTAATACATAAATAGTTAAGTACCTGATATTGCCAGAAATGATTTAAAGTGTGTTTAAGAAAAATCTGTTTTCACACAATTACTCCATATTTTTCTGGTAAATTTGAACCTGTCTTTACAGTCCAAATTAATGTGGTTTAACTATTTATCAGTGGGAGAGCTTATCTTTCCATACTGTCTTTTCACCAGATCTTATACAGAACTGCTAATAAGTAGGCAATAGTGACTCGTGATTTTAACTCTGATGGAGGTACTATGGGAAGAAGAGTTATTTGTAGGCAGATAACAGGAAGGAAAAAGAAGAAAAAGTATGAAAAATTTAAAAAACTAAGCCTGCATAATCAACCTCTGAGTAAAGGGCAGGCTGTACAGTATAGTTTTCAAAATAGTAACCTTGGTTGACTTCTGGTATTCTGGATTAAGTGTGCTAGGGGAATAAATCTCAATGTGGTAAAAATGAAACCGTGCAAATTCCATTATCATTCCTAAGGAATTATGCCCCAATTCTGGCCCTTTCCTGTCTCCCCAAACTAACCTCCTACTTTTACACTACATATGCCTTTAGCTGCCATCAGTTTGTCTCCATCTGTGCTTCTTGAAATCTCATCCATCTTTCAAACCTATTCTCTTCATCTCCTTCTAGAAAAACAAACAAACCAAAAAGCCTTCTCTAATAATCAAAATTAGAAGCGATTTCTCTTCTGAACTCCCCACACACATATAGCTTAAACTCTTCTTACTGGCACTTAGTAATACAATCTTATCTCATAGTTATCTGTGTATATCTGTGCGTATGGAACTCCAGCTTGTGTGCCTTTGTAACTCCCTGACTCTCCTGTGCTGAATGAGCTATAATCCTAGCTGCTATTCTCTTTGTTTAATCCTCTTACCAGAAATATTACAAGGGTATCCTTGTCTTCAGCCTGTTCATTCAGGAGGCTTCACAGATCCACCAAACTGATCATGACAACAGTATGTAAAGCCCAGACGAAGATGAATACGCAGGCAGGGCCTCTTACTTTGGCAATTACCTTTAGGAGATAGTCTCAATGCATTACGCTAAACTTATTCTATTTCATTTTAAGCTTTCACTCAGTCACAGTCAACACCCACTAAGTACTATGTTAGGCACTGGAGAGCAAAGATAAACATCTTATAAACCCTGCCCTCAAGAAGCCCAAAGTGAAGGAAGGAATCAGTAATATAAATAGGCCCAGCGCGTCCTAAAGAAGGGCAACTTCCCCAGCTTGGGTGGAGATGGAGGATATCAGGGAAGGCCCCCTGGAGGTCAAGAAATGAACAATATATAAAAGGTCAAGAAATAAACACTATATAAATATAAAAATAACATAAATTCACACATGTACAAGATGTGTTTCATCTTTTCAGGATTCAACTCAAAGTCTTCCCTACCTTGGAAATATGATGACTGAATACAAAACACATATCATTAAACAAAATGTGAACTGTTATATTTCAAATATACATAAAATCCAATTGACAAGAAATGACAGGTAATTGGCACAAATTACCTGCCAGTTTTTTAAAAAATGGATAAAATTTGACTATAAACTTGAAAATCAGCAAGCATTAATTTTTTATCATCTGTTATATAATTAAATTTTGTTCACAACACACAAAACTACTTGGAATTTCAAATATATGTTCAAATCTGATAAAGCAAACATGAGTAAACTGTATAGTTTCCTAGGACAATCATACTCTCAAATGACCACCTCAACACTGTAGTAGCAAAGTGAAATGCAAAAGAAAAGCAGTCAGGCACACTGATGATTTATACCCTTACAAGGAAACATGAATGTCTTTGACACTGATTGTGATTCTTTTCCTATTATATGTCATGTCAAATTTGCCTGAAATAATGACTTACAGTAGTTTAGTGCCAATCACTCTTAACCTTATACTTTCCTGATTTACCATTAAGAACAGCCACGGGGTGTTAGAAAATATGTCTATTTACATACCAACTGAACATATCAAACCACAGCTCTGTTCAGTTGGTGTGTTTTCAGGTTTCAGGTGGCTAAGGGAACAAAGAAGGCTCTCACAGATACCTATAATTTTCTAAGTCTTGCAAAATCATCTCAGAAAATCTACAGAGAGGCAAATTTCCTGGGCTGGAATGACTGGCTCTTTCTTCATAAATCTGCAGATAGAATTTCTGGCTGTACTGACCACCATTATTTGGTGGTGACCTATGTCCTGTTAAGCGAATCATCATGTAGAAAGAATGTAATGTGGAAAAGATGAGCTTTGGGAATGCTTTTTAGACAATTTAGTTACATTCATAACATATCATAGACTAGAATAAAAGCCACAGACACCTAATTTGCTGTTTTAGGGGTACATCACAGACCTTACGGGACAAATTTTTCTCTCGAGATGCATGCAAAAAATAAAAAAAAGTAAAACAGAAAACTAATAAATAGTATGGACAGGATTAAAACAACAACAACAACCCAACAACAAGCTGTGCCCACAGATCAGTTTTTATATTCACACAGAATGACCCGGCACCTTCATGGGTGTTCCCTATTTGATCCTCTTCCTCTGACCCTGTTGCCCAAGGGAAAAAAGTATTCTTGGAACATGTCACTTTAAAAAAACCACAAAGAACAAATTCTTTTATATTCCCAAATACAACCACTTCTTAAAAATTTAGTAAGCAATTAAAATAAATGGCACTAATTTTAGAGATGTTTCCATAAAAAAAAGAATGGCTTACTTTCAGGGTTAAAAAATAAAAACATTTCTGTCATATCTTACATAATTAAACAATATTTTAAAGGTTTTGATTTTCATTTGTAATTCTTGATATGCAAATACTGAAAATTCCAAAGAGCATCAGAATGATTTTACTCCTGAATGAAAAATACAGGATTATTGATTCTCTAAAATATATAATCTGGCACAGGTCTGAGGAACTGAGAGCTGGTCTGCACTTCCTTGAATGTAATGAACTATAATTTTTTTTTCCAACTACATATCCTCAACCCCAAGACTTTATTGTACCTCAACTGAATATTATGGCTTAAAAGTTTGATCTAAGTATTAAAAAAAATTCTTTTGGCTAAAGGCCAAGTTCAAAACATTTTTTTTTTGGTACAACAACATATCTATTTCTAACTCCTGGCCTGCTTCTTTCTCCCTTTGGACCTCATCCCTGACAGACATCTGTATTTTGTAACTTTTCCTACATTCTGGCTCTGAAGATACTCCGAGTTTTGGCCCAATAATCCTTTTCTGTTTAAATTCATTAGTGTGAGAATCACAGGACTAGAAAGGACTTTGGGAGGTCATATAGACATCAACTTGCTCTGGACAAGACTAATTCCAAACCATGGAGACAAATGATGTTTAAACACTTGAAGAAGAAATTTCAAGATTTCTCTCATCAACACTGCATTGTTTAGCATGCCTCAGAATTAGAAAATGCTTTATGATATAGTTTTCATTTTATAAAATTATTACTTGGCAGACATCATGGCTTTCTGTAAAATGAACTACCAGACAGCTTACATTTTTAGTTCATTAAAGGGATATTTAAGACTGAAATAATTTATTTGCTGAACTCCAATGGTGTGTAATTGGGGCAAGGGAGGTACCTACGTTATATGACACGGACATCACTTTATTGATAGCAATACAAACGCTTTAGATGTTTTCATTCTCATTCAGTTTGGTCTTTATATTTAAACTATCTTATCTACTTCTTCATACAAATAAGAATTAATATTTTCTAGGTTAATTTTCCGTAAAAACAACTCCTAAAACCAGCATAACTGGGTCACCTTCTAGCTATATGACCTCTCTATTTTCAGTTTCTTTACCTATTAAACTACAATGATGATATAGAATGCACAAGATTTTGGGAAGGGCAAATGAAAGGATGTAGGTAAACTGCCAAGCAAAATTTCTGGCACATAGAAATTGCTCAATAAATGCAAGTTGCCTCTTCCCTCTTAGTGAAGAATGAATCATTGGATTTAATTTCTGTGGGTTGAGGAAATTGCTGACCAACTGTGGTATATATCAATGGATGCTAAAACCAATGTGTAAAAGGTTGATGGGGAACTTGATGATGATGGATGATGACCCGATCAATTTTAACATTGCTAAAAGTATAATAAGCAGATGTCATGTGCTTCCCATTGTGATGCAATAGGAAAAATACTGTGTCACTTGGGAAGCATTATTTACAAGAAAAAAAAATGCCAATAAAATCTAATCAAGCTTCCACAACAACTACTTACTAGATTGCAAAAAATATGGGGGATAGAGGAAAATGTTAAACAATATTATAAGGATAAAGTGAGCCAGAATATAGGAAATTCTAGAGGTCAAATGATCCAATTTCTTCACCAAATAAATGATACAGGGGAGAAAAAAGAGAGGGGCAACTATTATAGATTAAAAGAGAGATAAGAACCATATCAATCAAATGCAATGTATGGACCTCACTGGGCTGCTGATTCAAACAAACCAACTCAAAAAAAAATAGTTTTGAGACAATAGGAAGAATTAAATATAGACTATTATATGTTACTAAGGAATTATTGTTCATTTTGTTGGCTGTGATAAAGATACTGAAGTTATGTTTAAAAATATTTACCTGTTAGCAATGCTTACTGAACTATTAATGGGTAAAATAATATGATGTCCGGGACTTCCTTTAAAATACTCCAGGAAAAACAATAACAGGATCAACAAAAAGTGGTGAGAGGAATAGATGTAACAAGGACAACAGGACATTGATAATTACTAATGGTGTGTGACAGACACACAGAGTTTATTATACTAAACTCTTCACTTTCGTATATGTAAATTTTTCATGACAGAAACTTAGAATGTTTTTCAAAGGGAATCATTAGATTTTTTCCTCAATTAAAATTGATGCGATGATAGAAGTCTTTGTTAGGAATAATATAATAAGCATATCAACCAAGGAAAAATTTAAAAATTGCTTGTAACTTCCTTCAAAACTGATTTAAGAATCATTTTAGAAGGCAGAGCTTGTATAACAAATAATTGTGATGAAACCATGCACATCTCAGAAAAGGCCACATTTGCACTGAATCAAAAAAGGAAAATAAAAAGGAAAAGGGGGGATAAAAGAGAGCTAAAAAAAGGGCCATCATCAGAGAAAATATTTACCAATCATATATCTGATAAGAGGTTAATACCCAAAATATATAAAGAACTCATACAACTCAATAGCAAAAAAAAAAAAAAAATCTGATTAAAAAATGGGCAGAAGATCTAGGTAGACATTTTTTCCAAAAAAGGCACACAGATGGCCAACAGGTACATAAAAAGATGCTCAACATCACTAATTGTCAGGGAAATGCAAATCAAGACCACAATGAGATATCACCTCACATCTTTGTTAGATTGGCGATTATAAAAAAGATAAGAAATAACAAGTGTTGGTGAGAAAAGAGAACCCCTGTGTACTGCTGGTGCGAATGTAAACTGGTTCAGCCACTATGGAAAACTGTATGGAGGTTTCTCAAAAAATTAAAAATAGAACTACTATATGATCCAGCAATTCCACTTCTGAGTATCTTACCTGAAGAAAATGAAAAGACTAACTCAAAAAGACATATGCACCCCCATGTTCATTGCAACATTATTTACAATAGCCAAGAAATGGAAACAACCTAAGTGTCCACCAATAGAGGAACAGATAAAGAAAATGTGGTAAATACACACAATTAAATATTATTCAGCCATACAAAAGAATGAAACCTTGCCATTTGTGATAACATGGATGTACCTGGTAGGCATTATACTAAGTGAAATAAATCAGAGAAATATAAATACTGTATAATCTCACTCATCTGTGGAATCTAAAATAACCAAAATCCAAAAAACAAAACCCAGTTCATAGATACAGAGAACAGACTGGTGGCTGCCAGAGGCAGAGGGTGGGGAGGGCAAAATGGGTGAAGGGGTCAAAAGGTATAAACTTCCAGTTGTGAAAGAAATCAGCCACATGGATGTAACATACAGCATAGCAACTATAGTTACTATGTTTGAAATTGTAACTGTATCATTTGAAAATTGTACTGTATGTTTGAAAATTGCTAAGAGAGCAGATCTTAAAAGTTCTCAGCACAAGAAAAAAAAATTTTCATAACTATGTATGGTGACGGATGTTGACCAGACATTGTGGGGATCATTTTGCAATATATATAAATATTGAATCGTTATGTTGTATACCTGAAACTAATATAATATTATCTGTCAATTATACCTTAATTTTAAAAAATGCCATCACCAATAGATACCATCAAATGATAAATTTTAGCATACGCAATACATAGTTGAAAAATTGCCCCATCAACTAAGGTTCTTTACCCTACCACTAGATGACAGCATCGACTTTAGTGATGTGGTTATTTTATTGGTCTATGTTGGCTATATTAATAAGGTGGTATTTATGAAGGTCTACTTTACACTTGATGATAAAGTGTCAAGTGGAGGTTTCCAACATAGTATATAAATTTTAAAGAGATCAAGGTATTGCTTGGGAAAAAAATGTAGGGTTGTGTATCTATTGTAGATGGAGCCAAGCCTACAATAGAATAAACTGTGGGAAAGTTAATTCTTCAAGACCATTTAAAATTTCTTAATATGCTAAAATACACTACAATAATCACTAAGATTACCTTACATCAAGGTTAAGCTTTGAATTTTCTTAATGTGCTTAATAGGGTATTTTTAAAAAGATAAAATATTCAATAATTAGAGTAATCATTTTTTAAGATATATTTTTAATGAAATAGGAAGCAAATTTGAAAGCTTACTATTTTACACAGATGGACCATGACGTAGCTAAAGAGAAAAAGGTACTGGTCAATGTTTGGAAATGACTTTTCCTCAAGGAGTAAAAAAGAGAGGTCACAATAGGCAGTAAAAATATGGGTAAAATTAATGAAATCATTGTTTTCTTTTAAAGAATGGTTCAAAGTTGGCTTATATAGCAAACATTTTTCTAAGGCTAAATACTTTCCAATCAACAACTGTAAGATAAAACTGTGAATGTACTTTATACATATTTCAAGATCATTGCAGTAAAATGAAGTTTGAGAGCTGTGTTAAGAAAGCTGGCTGTGATGAAAATGAGTCCTTTGAGAATTCTGGTTCAGTTTATATATAGCAAGACTCACAAAAGTGAAGAACAACAATTATCAGTCATCTCTTCATTGAAAATGCCCTTGTATGAGTATTATTTCCTTGAGATAGTGAAAAGAGGTTGCCTCCTATACTGCACATTGGATAAGCAACCATTCCAGTCCAATATATGATACAAGAACTGTTATCAAGAAAAACCACTTATCAAAATTCCATCTAATAGTAGCCTAAAACCAACATATTATTTAGCTGCTCTGGCAGCATTCTGAGCATCCCTACTCAGTGATTCACTATTATGTGGCTGATAAATCAGTGAAAAAAGAACTGCCATCTGCAGTGACTTATTTATGTAAGTCTAGGCTTTTAAAACATTGTGACACCAAGATAGAGAAAACTGTCTGACATACTTTGGTTTCAATCAGTTTTATAACATAATTATAGGTAATGAGATGGAATACTCTTTTATAACCGTAAAACTAATAAAAATGCACTATAGAGTAGAACATAGAATTTGGCTGGAAAACAAGAGTTCATTTCAAAAAAAGAGTCTGTGCTTGAAGGAGGCTGCTTTGGACCACTCCATGCATGCCAAAATTTAAGAAACACGGATCCCATGTAAAAGTGTGTTTCACAAAGGGCATCTTCAGTAGGTTACTTAACCTCTCTGAGCTGTAGCTTCCTTAGTAAAACGTGAATAACGGTTTTTGTAGCATTGTAAGAATTAAGTTAGGTAATCATATAATGCTCTTAGCAATGGCTGGCACTAAATAAGAAGACAATAAATAAACAACAAACGAGAGGCAAAAAAAGCAAAAAACTGCCTCTTCCAATCTTGAAAACTTAGGGTCTTTTTCCACATTTGTTTTTAGTCCTTGGCATACTACCATTTATCAAGGTTTGTTGGATAGTACACAAAAGCATATAGATATAGACCAAACCTTCATTTAGGCCTTGTCATTGTCACCTTACAACTTTTAAAAATTGACATCTTGCCTCTAATTTCTTCTGTCTTCAAGGAATGAAACTTATCACTCAACTCTCTATTTCTAAGCCCTCCAACCAATAACTTCCTCCACAGAATTGTGTAAACCAAGTTAATAACTTCTAATTCCTAACTTCTTCTCTCCATCCTTTAATTCTTTCCACAAATACGTACTAAGCAACTGCTATGTTCTGGTCTCTGGGAGACATAGCAGTTGGTGACAGGGAGATACTGATGAATAAGGAATAGAACCTTATTCTCATGGGACTTACAGTCTAGTGAGAACGTCAAACAATTAAGCCCAATGTGACCCAAGCATAGTATCCAAGAAGGAGATGGGTTATTATAGGGGAATGGCTCTGCCATGGTGCCCTGGTGACTAAAACTTCTCTCCAAGTCAACAGTGATCTCCAAGTTGTCAAATTCACAGCATTTTTTCCCAGTCCACAGTACTCTGTCTGTTTGGAGTCATGATTCTGCTGAGTTCTCCAAGCTTCCTAAAGTTTTCACTGTGCCTGTATTTGCTGTCACTGTAGTCTCCTAGGTATTCCTCTCTGACCACTCCTTTGTTGATTCCTCTATTAGTTTCTGAGGGTTTCCATATCAAATACCACTAACTTGGTGGCTTAAAACAACAGAAATTTGTTTTCTCACAGTTCTGGAAGCTAGAAGTCTGAAATCAAGGTGTTAGCAGGGCCACACTCCTCTGAAGGCTCTAGGGAAGAATCCTTCTTTACCTCTTCCCAGCTTCTGGTGGCTCTTGGCAATCCTTGGCTTTCCTAGGTGTGTAGCTGTGTCATTTCAATCTCTTGTTTCTGCCTTCACATGGCCTTTTCCCCATGTGTGCTTGTCTCTATCCAAATTTCCCTCTTCTTGTAAGGATACTAGTCATTGGATTATGGCCCACCCTAATATAGTATGACCTCATCGTAACTTAATTACAGCTGCAAAGACCCTATTTCCAAATAAAGTCATATTCTGAGGTTCTGGGTAGAAATGAATTTTGGGGGGACACTATTCAACCCACCACAATTCCAAATCTACTATTTATTTACTAGACATAGTGAGTTTTCTCATGGTTCTATTCTTAGTTCTCGTATCTTTGAATGCTTCATTCTCTCTAAGTGCGACTTCTCTCTATTTTACTTTCGTGGCTTTGATTTTTACTTCTATGAGGATGACTCCCCAAACCCTTTCTTAAATAATCTGACCCTTTTCTGAATTGTCAGCGTACATTTCCAAACTTGTGGTAGACATTTCAATCATGATCATTCATCTATAAAATCTTGAATTGTAAGTGTTCAATGCAGAACTTGGTATCTCTTCCACAAATCTGACCTCATTTCTTCTCTGACACTTCCAGTTCCCATGAATGATGTTCAATCCATCCAGTCACCTAGGCTAGACCCACAGGGTTTAGTTTCCCCCCCCATTATCATCTGTATCTAGGCATTGAAATCTAATATTAATTCTACCTCCAGATGTCTATCTCTTACATTCATTTTCTCCTTCCCATTCTGGCTGTCATTCTCATTACTGCTGAGTAATTGTGCTCTGAATAGGTCTCTATGCAGTCGACCTATACAGGCACACCTTGGAGCTATTGTGAGTTCAGTCCAGACCGCCACAATAAAGGGAATATCGCAATAAAGTCACACAAATTTTTTTTGTTTCCCAGGGCATATAAAAGTTACGTTTACACTATATTGTAGTCTATGAAGTGTGCAACAGCATTATGTCTTAAAAAACACATACATTCCTTAATTAAAAAAATACTTTATTGCTAAAAATTGTTAACCATCGGGCTTCCCTGGTGGCTCAGTGGTTAAGAATCCGCCTGCCAATGCAGGGGACACGGGTTTGAACCCTGGTCCAGGAAGATCCCACATGCCGCAGAGCAACTAAGCCCGTGCGCCACAACTACTGAGCATGTGCACCTAGAGCCCATGCTCCACAACAAGAGAAGCCACCGCAGTGGGAAGCCCGCGCACCGCAATGAATAGTCCCTGCTCGCCGCAACTAGAGAAAGCCCGCGCGCAGCAACAAAGACCCAATACAGCCAAAAAAAAAAAATCCTATGTGTATATTAAAAAAAAAAATTACTAACCATCATCTGAGCCTTTAGCAAGTTGTAATCTTTTTGCAATAGTGACATCAAAGACCACAGATGACCATAACAAATATAATAATAATGAAAAAGTCTGAAATATTGTGAGAATTACCAAAATGTGACACAGAGACAAAAAGTGAGCAAATGTTGTTGGAAAAATGGTGCCGACAGACTTGCTTGATGCAGGGTTGCCATAAAACTTAAATTTATAGAAACTACAAATCTGTGATGCGCAATAAAGTGAAGCACAGTTAAAAAAAAGTATATTTGTAGTATCCTCTAATTCACCCTTCGCTCTGTAATCAGCCACGCTTGTTGCTCAGCTTGATAACCGTAACGACTACCCTCACAGAACAATGTGTTTGTGGAATAAGCCCCAATGTCTCAGCATAACATTTAAAATCCTCCACTATCTGGATTTAAGCCTACTTCTGAAGCTCATCAACTTTTATATGAACTTGCTTCCCAGTACTTCCATTAACACTTATTATATAACACTGGGTGATAGTTGCCCAGGTATTTGTTTCAAGAAGCTTGGATTGTAAGCTCTTAGAGATAGTGCTTGTAAGAACACCTTGTAAATATTATTAATCACCATCAACACCTTTTAGTTCTTCCCCTCAAGCCTGCAGGACAGAGCAGAGACCAAGTAGATAAGAATTCAAAAAGTGCCAACGCCCAACTTTTATCACAATATAAATTATTGAGAAGAGACCCTATGTCGTGGCCCCTGTTCTTGGGACGCTTACCCCATGCCTGCCCGTCCCCTCCTGGCCACACCTAATTTATTGCTGTATATCTCTGCTGTGATCCTTTTGTACCTTTGCAATAAAGACTTTTCTGGTTTCAAAAAATAAAAAAGTGCTAACATCCAAATGTCTAACAACTGATGAATGGTAAGTAAGTAAAATGTGGTAAATCCATACAATGTATTATTATTTGGTAACAAAAAGTAATGAAACACTGATTCACAATTCAACATGGGTGGACTATGAAAAACATTATGCTAAATGATAGAAATCAGTCACAAAAAGTCAGAAATTATATGATTCCATTCACATGAAATGTCCAGAACAGGTAAATACATAGAGACAGAAAGTAAATTAGTGGTTGCTAAAAGCTGGGGGAGGGGGAGACTGGAGAGTGATAGCTGAAGGGTACTAGATTTCTTTTTTGAGATGATGAAAATGTTCCGAAATTGACTGTGGGGATAATTGTACAACTCCATGAATATACTAAGAACTATTGAATTGTACTCTTTAAATGCGTGAATTGTATGGTATGTGAATTGTATCTCAAAAAAGCTGCTAAGAAAGTGTTAATAGTATAAGAGAATCAAGATTCTTAACTTTGATGTAGCATTTAAAATGTTGCTACAAAATAAGGTAAGGTTCTCAAGTTTGATTTTTTTTCTTTTCCTAACTAGGAGTTGAATAAGAAAATTGGAAGGCCATGCATGCTTAAAAATATATGAAAGAAATGAATTTTTCAGACCAATGTCTTTATGAAAAGAATGGGTAAAAGGATAAAGAATTTTTAGTTTGTAATCAAAACTCAGTTTTTCCCCTATTCAAAATCTAGGACAGAATAAGAGACAAATTGGCACCTGGAGACAGTAAGCCCTTAGAGGAAAGTAATACTTCCTAACATTTATAAACCATTAACTATGTGCAAGACAATGTTCTAAGTGCTTTTCACATCTAGCAATCATTTATTCCTCCCAACAATTCAAATTATTATGTGTAATTTACAGATAAGGAAACTAAAGTACAGAGAACTTAAGTATTTTGCCCAAGATCATCCAGTGGACCTTGGATCTGGACCCAGACACTTTAGTTCCAGAATCTTTGTTCTTTTTTTTTTTTTGGCCACTCGGCTTATGGGATCTTAGTTCCCCAATGACCAGTGGACCACTGGATGGCCAGGGAATTCCCAGAATCTTTGCTCTTAACAACTAGGCTATACTGCCTCTCTGTACTTCACTTTTCTCTTTCTGTTTGTTACTTTCTCAACAAGGTATTGTAGCTTTCAGGAAACGAGTCATACTTTTTAAATAATGGTTTTTACTGTGACTCTCATTGGGGGAAATACTTCTATTTGGGGAGAATAATTCATAAAAAGATGATCATAGGCCATCAGTTCATATTTACTGTCCTTTTTTTTTATTTTTATAGCTTGAACATTTTTTAATACTGAGCAATAAACATCAAACACGCTGATTGCTAGGCATAGTTCTTCGTTTCCAGGAAAAAAAAAAGCTTCCCCTCCCTCCTTTTTAAATATAAGAGTATTTAATAGGAAAAGAGAAATAGGCTAATAAAATTTCTACCACCAAATAAAGTGACAGGACAAAAATGACTTCAGTATTCTTCCAATTTGCAAATGTTTTCCATTTACTTTAAAAGCACGTCTTATTGACAGATTCCTTCTCCACCTCTTACTTTTTTGAAGCCCAAGGAATGCTAGCATTTCAAACTCTTTATTTATTTATTTTTATTTCAAAAATCTCATTTGCTTTTTAAGTTTTGTCCACAAATTCTTCTTCAGCAGACTATTTACTAATGAAGTAGAAAGTGAGTTCTCTTACTGCACCATAGACTAAGTGATGAATCAATTTCACAAGCAGGCCAGAAGCAGAAGCAGGTCACAGGGCTGGCTAGCACAGCAGACAGTGTGGACCTGGATCCCCAAGAGTTACATCTGTGATGCCAGCAGGGACTTCCGGTTGTCTCCTGAGACCTCTCCTTCCCTTCTTCCTTAGCAAATGAGTCCCAATTTCCCCTTTAACGAGGAATAGCTACGTGGTACAATTCTGGACTCTGGGATGTTGGCAGCACAGTGTGCAGGGTGTGGGTTCCAAGAAACATCCTCCTCTGCTCTGTTTTGGTTCCTTCCTCTTCCTCCGGCTGGACTGGGGACAAGATGCTTGAAGCATGTGCAGCCATCTTGGACCATGAAGGAAAAGCAAGTGCTGGGAACAGTAGAGCAGCAGGAAGCAAGAAGACACCTGGGCCCTCATGACTTCGTAGAGACACATACAATCCTAGACCACCTACCTTCAGATTATTCTCATGTATGATAGGAAAAGAAGCTTGTTTTGCCTAAGCTGCTGTTATTTTGTATTTTCTATCACTCACATCTGAACCTAATCCTAATGGACACAGAGCTCCAGTAGCTCTGGCAGTATTTCTTGTTGGGATTCATCATCAAAGATTCATATACAGTTTACAGGCGTCTATAAACTTCTTGAAATTGTATGTTAAATCTTGTGTGCATTCATGCACTTCTCAGGGAGAAGAGGCGCACGGCAACTCATTTAACTTTTCAGACCCTCAGCTTTCTTACCTGTAGTTAGGGCAGAACACATTCACTTCTGTAGTTGACTTCAGGAGTAGATCTAATCTGCACAGTTAGGAGCATGGTGATAGTGCCCAGCATGACAGGCGCCCCTCTTATTTCCAAAATTTTGTAAACAGTCTTACCATATTTCCTATGGAGCTTAAATCTAGCTGCCATCTATGATTTCTCTTACTCCCTCTCATTAAATTACCATATTAGTTGTCAAGAACATAGATTATTTCTCTACAATGTCTCCTGCATTCCTTTATTTTTCTCCACACCAGTTACTACCTCTCCTCTCCTCACCTACCCCACCCCCACCCCCAGTTTACAGCCTTTGTCATCTCTTCTCTGAGACCCCTGACAGGTCTTCTCATTTTTTAAAAAAAATTAATTTATTATTATTTTTTGCCATACCATGCGGCTTGCGGGATCTTAGTTCCCTGACCAGGGACTGAACCCGGGCCCTGGCATTGAAAGCGCTAAGTCCTAACCACTGGACTGCCAGGGAATTCCCAGGTCTTCTCAATTTTGGTCTCTTCTTACTCCATTCCACTCTCTACCAGACTATCAGATTAATTTACCTCAAGTCCTGGACTGCCAATGGTTCTCTAATGCCCATCAAATGAAATACAAACTCCATACTCTAAAAAGTAGTCAAGGTAGTACAACACGGAAGAAAAACTTGTGGATTCATAAAAACCTAGACTTGAGTCTCGGTTTTACCTCCTTACTTGCTTTATGATCTTGGAAAGATTATGTAACTTCTCAGACCTAAGTAACCTTAGCTCTAAAGTAGAGATAACAGTACCAAGTGCACAGGGTTACAGAGAAGATAGAAGAGACACGACATGTAAAAGGACAAGTTTGGAATGTGTTACCTTCTTTCCCTCCATGGAATGGTCGTACTAAAAACCCAGGTCTGCAGCTTATCACTTATCCACTAACCCCTTACTTGTATAATCTGTGCTGGTCAAACCAGATTATTTGCTACCTCCCAAGCATAAGTTCTGTCTTCTCTTATTCAATTCTGAAATTTTGTTCAGACTGATTTTTTTCATCATATGCCCTTTCCCCTCATTTTATATGTTGAAATCCCATTTGGCCTTCAAGGATCCTCTCAATTGCCATCTCCTCCGTGAAGCCTTTTCCTAATGTTTCCAGTCAGATGTAAACTCTCCTTGTTTAAAAGGCATGTTCGTTATGTGTCTCCTATATCACTTCGCAGTTCTGCCTTGCCTTACTTTGTGTAATTGTTATTCCTCCTAAAAGACTATAGGTGCCTCCATATATACAATGGAATATTACTCAGCCCTAAAAAGAAGCGAAATTGAGTTATTTGTAGTGAGGTGGATGGGTCTAGAGTCTGTCATACAGAGTGAAGTAAGTCAGAAAGAGAAAAACAAATACCGTATGCTAACATATATATATGGAATCTAAGAAAAAAAAAAAGGGTTCTGAAGAACCTAGGGGCAGGACAGGAATAAAGACGCAGACATAGGGAATGGACTTGAGAACATGGGGAGGGGGAAGGATAAGCTGGGATGAAGTGAGAGAGTGGCATGGACATATATACACTACCAAATGTAAAATAGATAGCTAGTGGGAAGCAGCCACATAGCACAGGGAGATCAGCTCGGTGCTTTGTGACCACCTAGAGGGGTGGGATAGGGAGGGTGGGAGGGAGACACAAGAGGGAGGGGATATGGGGATATAAATATACGGATAGCTGATTCACTTTGTTATACAGCAGCAACTAACACACCATTGTAAAGCAATTATACTCCAATAAAGACGTTAAAAAAAAAAAGACTATAGGTGCCTTGAGAGCAGAACTAGAGTCCTCTCCCACTCTGTATGTCTTATGGCCCTAGCACAGGTCCTTTTATCAGTATTTACTGAATTAACCTCAAAATTCTCAGGCAGAGCTCTTTTTAATATATTTCTAGATCCTTTTTAAAAAATACTTTTATAACACTATGAAGACAGAATATTTAAAAGTGTATCCAGGGAATACTCTATTTTAGGTTCCCCTTCATTGTCCAAAAAAGGAGGCAATGGCTTCTGGATGCAAAACACTTAGCAGTCAATCCAGCACTGTTACCCATCATTCAAAACTATTTATTATTGTGTCCAGTGGGTACACAGGACTTTTTCTTTCCTTTATTTCCTAAGAGTCGGGCTCTGCCTCTTACTTCCTCAAAGGCCGCAAGACTTCTTCTTTTCTGCATTTCAGCAACAATGAATTTCATATCTGGCTTTAAGCACCACTCCTAAAGATGATGGATAGGAGCAAAGCCTTCTGGGACACATTAGTACAGCTGCCAGTGGGCAGGAGGTGCTTATAAAATAAAAAGGCTCAGGATTCTGGGAACATATGTGCAGCTATAAGTGAACCGCCCAACACAGCTGAAAAGAAACACCCAAGAACTCTTCCTTTTATTCTTTTTAAGTTGTGCATGGAAGAGGCAAATCATATTAGATTGCAAGTAATTCTCTGAAGGTTTCTTTTTCTGTAGTGTCACCATGTACTAATATCATAACCTTTACCTATCAGGTCCATGTGCTTTAGAATCACAGGAAGCTTGTAATGTCAAGTTTAAAGCAGCAAAAGTCTAGTTTTTAATTTATTGGGTAATACTGAGTATTACTCTCTGACTTGGAACATTTTTGCACATAATTACGAAAAAAGAATGAAATCCACACAACTATAAGGTTTAATGAAACTTCACTTCAGTCGGTGGATAAGTATGTAAGATAAAATGTTATTAGAAAATCAAACAATTAAATCACTAAGCTACGGACATTAGGCATCACATTGTAAACTCAGTTTCAAGAACAGAAAATTATTTTATGTATAAAGCTCTCATATATCATTAGAACCAAGAGAGTATTTACAGAATCTGTGAAGTTGTTAATGTGTTACATAGTCACTGCATTAAAAAGGAAGCACTGACCAAGAAAGATACTTGGGGAAAAGAAAATATCTCATATGTATCTGTAAGACATAGAAACTTGCCTAATCTGTATTTTGAGAAGATGCCTGGGGAGGACAATGAGAAGATTTAAAAAAGTGATGTGAGGTTTATCTCTAGATGCAGATAGCCTGTGATGTGCAGAGAGAAACAGCTTTGACAGATATTTGCAAAAGAGAAAGCTGGAAAAACCACAGCAAAAAGGAGTAAATTTCTTTTAGTGAGGCAGTCTTTTTAGAGTCGCCTCCTCCTGTCAGTGGTGACTCTTCTCCAAAACCACAGACCATATATAAAAGGCTTCCCTCTTGGAAGGGTAGAATACACTGTGAAGATCTTCAGATTTGGTCAGACAAGAAAGAAGCAGCTGACTGCATGAGGCCAGTACTGACCATGAGTTTGGCCAGGTTAGCCAGGGTGGCAAACAAGAGCACTAAGAGACACGATATAGGATGAATCCCTTCACGGGTATCTGCAAAGCTCACAATGACCCCTAATTCACAGTCATGCTGGTGAATGTGATTCCACCCCATGGCCTTAGCTAAATGGGCCAAGAGCACCTGACACTAAACTAGGTCAGTCAGGAATGTGGAACGGGACCAGAGGTTGGACTTGTAAATGTGACTCTGGGAGCTCTGGGAGTTGTCGGGGACTACCAGGTGGTCTGAGAAGCAGAGGAATAAAGAAGCTAGTCTGTTGAAAAGGAAGAATAAGGCAAATATGGGGAAAGACGCGGAGAAAAGTAAGAGTAGGTAAATACTCCCCTGGATTCCTGTCTTCCACTCCTGGCCCTATCCTTTACTAAAGACCCAGCTGCATTTTGCCCTTGGCCTCTAGGACTCACCACTGTATCTGTTTTTTTTTTCCCTCACATCTTTATTGGAGTATAAATGCTTTACAATGTTGTGGTAGTTTCTGCTTTACAACCAAGTGAATCAGCTATACATATACATATATGCCCATATGCCCTCCCTCTTGAGTCTCTCTCCCACCCGCCCTACCCCACCCCTCTAGGTGGTCACAAAGCACCGAGCTGATCTCCCTGTGCTATGCAGCAGCTTCCCACTAGCCATCCATTTTACATTTGGTAGTGTATATATGTCCATGCCACTCTCTCACTTCACCCCAAGTTCCCCTTCCCCTCTGGGCCCTCAAGTCCGTTCTCTACGTCTGCGTCTTTTTTCCTACCCTGCCATTAGGTTCATCAGTACTCCTTTTTTAAATTCCATATATATGTGTTAGCATATGGTATTTGTTTTCCCCACTGTATCTTGATACTAGCTCTCTCCTCTATTCTTCGCTAGGCCAGCTTCAGTGGGGTTTCTGCTACCTGCAACCTAGAGGACTGTAGCTGACATACTACCTTGGAGGCACTGACCATGACCATGTGGGAAGGTGGTGTCTTGTCTAGCAGCCATTTGTATCAGTGAAAGCATTCCATTAATCACATGCAGAGCCATCATTCTCAACAATTATTATGACATTAACAGACTACAAACACAAAAAGTGTCTTTCTAAGAAAACAGGGCTTTCTTGGTCTAACACAGTGGGATCGAGGTTCTTTGGTCAATTGAGAGGATGACGATGAGGATGATGATATGATGATAATGACAGCAGTTACAGAGCACTGTAATAATAATTTACTGAGCCTTTACTATGCATGACACTATGCCAGGTGCTTTATATACATTATCTTTACTCCTCCCAACTCTTCAAGGTAGTAAGAGTGGGATTTTGTTTGGAAAGGTTTGTGACATACTGCACAATAGAGCCGTCATTTGGGAGAGGTCACCATGCTGGGCAGGCAGGTAGCCGCAAGAGGGTACTTAGCATGATGGATTCACCATGATTTAAGATCTGGCCATTGGTCTTGCAGTCTCAAGAAATTTCCATGGTGTCCTAGCACTGGCTAGATTTAGGAATGCTGAGTCATGTAACAAAGTTCACTAGAGACTGATATATAAACCAGATGCCAAGTTATTAATTTACCATAAGATGTATCACTGCCAAGCAGCCTGGATACTGATGCTGGCCTGAGAAGTGTATGAAACTCTCTGTAGACAGATTGCATCAGGAGTCAAACTATTAGAAGGTTGTTTGGGGGGTTAGATGATTTGAATGTTAGACACAGAGATCTGACAGCTGCTACATTCATCTTCATAAAGGGGATTTAGCTCCCAGGTGAACCAGACACTTAGGCACCATTTCTTTGAATGCTGCCAGGAGGGCTTCTTCCAACAAATGCTTCCATGACCATCCTAGGCTTCTAGAGCTCACCAGTTCTCCTTCTGAAGGAAACATTCTTTTTTTAGATATCTTTATACCCAAACCATCTTGTTTCTGGGAGTCCTTTTATTTATTTAATGTTATTTTGCATATCTTTGGTCTGATTCATTATTTCATGATTTAACAGTTTGAAGCAAAGGAATAATTTTATTTTCCTTCTTTCCACATTTCTCAACAGAGTCCCTCACTGTCACTTAAATGTGACAATACATCTACAAATGTATTGTAGATGTGTCCCATTTGTAGATGTGTCAAAACAATTCCATTGTTTTACAAATAAGGTAAAGAACGTAAGTTTTGGAGTCAGAAAGACCTGAGATGAAATTCTGGCTCTCCCACTTCTTATGATTCCAGAACACTTAATTTCTCTTTATAAGTTTCCCCACTCATAAAATGGGGATAATGCCCACCCCTCAGAATAGAATGAGATTTAATGGGGTTATGTATGCAAAGCACTTAGCACAGTGTTGGGGGTCAAACACAAAGACCATCCTAACACTTTGGAGGAAAAATAACACAGATCTCAACCATTTAGATTCTCCTTGGCTTCCAAGTATACGTTTTTTTTTTGTTGTCTTCCAATGTGGTTTCACTTTGATTTTTATAGTCATATTAGTGTTACTTTAAAAACTAATATCCATGACTTTTAAACTGGATAAACAAAAATGAATTGGGCATGAGTGCACTGATTTCTTTGGCTTACCATTCTCTTTCTCCACCAGAAATAAACAAATGACACAGCTTGCTTTTGTCTTTTTCTTCCTGTTATCCTTGAGAAGATATCTTTTAAGGACTCTAGTCATATAAGAGTTCTGCACCTAATTCTGAAGCTTGAAAATGCCTTTTTAACTGAGAAAGTGCTATGAAATTATAGAGCTTTAGTAAAAAATTTATTCTTTTTTTGCCAATTAATTCAATTTACTCTTCAGATGTCAGAATTCCCCAAATTACATGATTCCTTCTATATAATGGGTCTATCCTAATATATATTCAGCTATTCTATCTCCTGAGTTTGCATATGCAATTATGTCCTCTCTTTTCCATTAGATTATAAACCTTACAAGAGTAGGGACAGATCTTCTATCTCTTTATATCTTCACTGTCTATAGTATCCTATATTGATATTGTAGTGTAGTATCCTATATTGATATTGGGAAGATATTCAACAACTACTTGATGATAAATGCTATGAAGTAGAAATAAAAACAACAGATATATATGTTTATCTTCTCATTTGTTAACTATATTCACATTTTCTGAAGGTGTAGATATGAATTTAAATATCTTGTTTAATTTTTCTAATGTAAGGTTTTTTGAACATGTGTTAATTTTTCCCTACATTACTTAAACATGCTCTTTCCCTTTTATTTGACTTTAACGCCAGTAATCTTATGTACACCCTAGATATTTCTTGCATTAGAGAAATTCCTGACTTTAGCTCCTGTATCTTTCCTTTTAATCCATACAGTTATGTTATCCTTCATTTCACTCCTTTAACTTTACTTCACATCTATTTAAATTGCTTCAGTGATCCCAACCCAACATTTAGTGTTTATCTTGAATTGTAATGTTCAAGCTTTACACTCTTGAGATCCTTGGGGAAAGATGTTATTTAGTATGGGCTACTGTCACATACCTAACGAAGATACCTAAAAATTTAGTACGATACATAAATGAAAATAAATATAAAAACAAGAATAATACAGTATTGAGAGAACAAGAACAAGCACCATGTCAGAGCTGTGTGAGAATTAAAATCTCCATTACCAATTCCACTACAAAGGATGAATTAAAAATTTACAATCTGAGAACACGGGTATTTCCTAAATGGAATCCTCAGTAGGCAGTGTACACAACAGGATGAGGAGAGAGGAAAACTTACAGTATGTGTCAGACACAGTGCCAGAAATTTCTTATATTTCAGCTCATTTAAATAGCACAACATTCCTTCTAGGTTGATGACATTACTCTAACTTACAGATCCTATTTTTTTTTTTTTTTTGTGGTACGCGGGCCTCTCACTGTTGTGGCCTCTCCCGTTGCGGAGCACAGGCTCCGGACGCGCAGGCTCAGCGGCCATGGCTCACGGGCCCAGCCGCTCCACGGCATGTGGGATCTTCCCAGACCAGGGCACGAACCTGTGTCCCTTGCGTCGGCAGGTGGACTCTCAACCACTGCGCCACCAGGGAAGCCCAGATCCTAATTTTATTGACATCTAAATATACTATTAACACTTAAAATTTAATGTGATAAAACTGACCACAAAATAAGCTCCTTTGGTTTTCTGTGAACATTAATTTCAGGGTCTTTATTCTGAACCTATGGCTAGTTTAATATTATAGACACGTTTTCCATATTTTTCAGTATAATCACAAAATAAATTCCATAAAGTCATTTGAGGAGCCTGTTTATAAATCCTAATATTAATTATGGAAAGAGATATAAACAGATATATTTAAGGGTTCTATATAAGTGAACTCTATAAGGTCAGTTTCTTATGAACTAAATGGTCCTGAAGGAAAAAATTAATCCAAGCTTGATTCTGTTTTTAGGACTAAAACCAAGGAGATGAACTTGTTTTTGTATTTAAGGATGAGCCTCTGCCTAGGGGGCAGTGGGCTTGGCAGAAGAGTCAATGATCTCACCAAGAGTCTGTGTAATGTAATGACATTAGACTGCCTGTTTATAGTAGGTAATGCCACTGAAGCATAACACAGTGCATCCTGCCATAATTCAGTCTGTAAAACCAAATGCATTCAATAGTGCCATAAAATAATGACAAACAATGTAATGCTTTTGAATTATACAGAACAGGAGCACAGACATCCATGCACTCATTGATCCATTCAATATACTGAGCATCTCCACTGCAGTGGATACTATACGGAGCATAATGAAAATTAGATGTGGTCATTTCCTTTGGAAACCTACAGTCTAGGAGGGAGACAAGATATGGATAATTAAAATGTGAGGAATAGGTGAGAAACAGCATAAAGGTGGTGCCATGAAGTGTTACAGAACTTCAGAGAAAGGCAGTATCATGTTTGGAGATGGTGTCCAGGAAAGGCTTCATGGAATAGATGGCACTGGAGCTGTCTGGATGTGTGGATAGGATTTCAGCAGAAAAGGGAGAGACTCAAATGAAGAGGGAGTGGTACGGATGTGGGAGACCACAGGCTGGTTCGGGAATGCTGAATAGGCCAGTTTGATTAGAGCATAGATCACGCAGAAGGGAAGGAAAGGCAAAGCTGGGTCGGGAGGTTCTGCAGGGCCCTCAAGGTCAGTCTAGCAGTGATAGGACCGCTGAAGGTTTTTGTCAGGGAATGACACAATCCACCTGTTCCTTTAAGAAGTTAGCAGGATAGGTTGGAAGGAGAAGAGATTGAAGGCTAGAATTTCACTTAGGAGGCTTTTTAGTGGTCCAGGCATTTGCTTGTGAAGAAGTGGAGGGAAGGAAATTAACATTTATTAAGAGCTCACTATGTGTAAGGCACTTATTTGTTTTAGCGATAATATTTCACTTAAATCTCGTGACAACTCTGCAAGGTAAACAGCATTAACTCCGGTGTTCAGTTGAGGAAATTAAGGCTCTAAGAGACCAGCAGTTTGCCTATGGTCACTGAGTTAGTAAAATACAAAGGGGGAGGGGAACAGGAGTCAGCAGTTGAGACTTTAATGTCTATATTATCTACACTATACCGTGTTGATAAAGGGCTTTCTTTTTATAAGTTCCCTGCTATTCAGGATTGGTACTTCAATATTTTAGCGGTGCCTCCAGTACAGACCTAGAGATAATCACATAGAACAGGAAAATGATTCTGACAACAGAGAGGTTAAATGCTGAATGCTTGAATGCTTGAATGCTGAAAATAGGGAAATTCTTCTGCCCCAAACAACCAGAGAAACTTGCCTGCTAGACAGAGAGCTTCTGATGAGTAGACAGTGTCTTATCTGGCTCTGAATCCCCAGGAGTATGCTCAGGGTCTGGCACTGCAAGCACTCAAGGAAAAAGCTGTCATACTTCTACAGATGAGGTCACCCCAACCCTTGGGACAAATTCTGCTCCTAGCTGGGGGAATATAAGCTTAGGCTGGGAGCTCAGTAGCATGGCAACTTTCTGCCAGTCCTGCTCTGTTCTTCCATCCCAGCTGTCAATTCTGGGTGTTCTTTCTTACCACTGGGATCAAGGTTTCCCCTTCAGCTTAGAGTAGGTACAACCCTGTCTTGCTTCGTAGGCCAGCACCCTTGTCTTTGAACTCTGCCATGTATCAGCTCCTCTTTCCAACAAGATAGGAAATGTAGCAGAACCTCTCTGATACCAGCTCTTTGTTTGTTGAAACCTGCCAGGCTTCCTTCACGCAATGCTTATGTGCCAAGTCTACTGTATAGGCCCCTCGGACTATGCCAGATCTCCTAGACTACTCCAGCTGGTCTGTAGAGCCGTTAGACCCCAGCTCTCCCTGATCTAGCCTATGCTTCTGCTTGATGAAAAGACTTCTGACGATAATCACTGTAACAGTACTGGTAGTACACATACTTACACAGCACTTACCATGTGCCAGGCATTGTTCTGTGTGTCTTATAAATATTAATTCCTATAAGCATGACATTATTAGTGGCCTCATTTTACTAATGAAAGAAAAGCAAAACAGAAAACCTGAGGCTGAGAGATTAAGTTACTTATCGAAGGTGACACAGTTTGCAAATGGCAGAGCCAGAATTTGAACCCAGGCATTCTGGCTATAGTTCATTCTCTTAACCACTATGCTCTCCTGCCTCTCCGGTGGCAGTGAGAAGATGAACATGTCACTAGTGAATGTACTTACTACCTTAAATGCTCTGTTTAATACAACTGGCATAATACTACCAACCAATAGTTATCAGGCTTATGTTAACTAACATGTAACTATAAATCTGAATCCCAAAATCAGTTATAAAGAAGCCTTTACATGATGCTGAAACTTTGATATATCAGTATTTTCATTTTTTTTTTTTTTGCGGTACGTGGGCCTCTCACTGTTGTGGCCTCTCCCATTGCGGAGCACAGGCTCCGGACGCGCAGGCTCAGCAGCCATGGCTCACGGGCCCAACCGCTCCGCGGCATGTGGGATCCTCCCGGACCGGGGCACGAACCCGTGTCCCCTGCATCGGCAGGCGGACTCCCAACCACTGTGTCACCAGGGCAGCCCAAGTATTTTCATTTTGACTGAAAATACTACAGATGTTCTACATTTAGGCAAGTCTAACAAGACAGCAGGATTCAAAGACAATGCCAGTTTATTTAGCAAAAATAATCCAAGAATACTGGGAGAGAAGATAATCATGAATATGACCTTGACAGAGGGGAAGCAAATGTGAGGATTTAAGAATCAAAGCAGAGTTGCTAAGAGGGTAGATCTTAAAAGTTCTCATCACAAGAAAAAAAAAAACAAAAGAAAGTAGATACTGTTGACATCTTGGCAAACTGGATAGTTCTACATACTCTAGTTCACTTGACAAAATGATGACACATTTCATTGTTATCAATTCAGAAGGTGAACATCTGACTATATTATAACCAGGAATTTAAACAAGAATTAAATAAGCATATAATAATACCAATGTTAATATGTACTGTGGTCTCCTCTGATTTGTATTATTATTCTGAGTTGTTAAGTGTAGAGCAGTCATTAAAAAAACTGGCTCATATTTCTATACCAGGGGCTGGAGATAAGTGATCAAGACATACAAGAGAGGTAGGCAGTGCAGAGATCAGAGGTCCTTACAGGCCATAGTAAGATACCGAATTCTGTTAGTCTTAAAGGGAGCCACCATCAGGTTTTAAGTTAGGGGAGTGACGTAACCTAACCTACATTTTCAAAAGATCACTCTAGCTGTTGTTTGGAAAATGCATTACAAGGAGTCAAGGATGGAATCATAGAGACCAATTAGGAAGCTACTGTAGTAGGGAACAGAAGATGGTAGCTTGAACTCAAGTTGTACCAGTAGAAACAGAAAGAAGTAGATGGAATAGGGACATATTTGGAGGTAGAGCTGACACGACTTATTGATGAATCAGATGTGAGCAGTTAGGGAAAAAGAGCAATCAGGAATGACTTCCAGTGGATGGTTATGTGATCTAGTAACAGGTGGACAACTAAGAGAAAAACAAATTTTAGGAGAAATTCAGATCCGTAGAATATTAATAAGTAGAATAATAATATAGTGCTATTCACACTCAGGGAAATGACAAGCAAAAAACTTTGCACAAAATCATACAGAATATGATCACTGGTTAGATGGTTTTCCTATCAGCCTACCACGAGGCCCAAGACCATTTTCAGCTCGGGAAATGAAATGAAAATTAAGTCATCCTTTCTGGCCCTTATGGGGACATATTTCATTTCATAGAACAGTTCTAAATATGCTGAAGAGTGTGAGCACATGGTAGGTCCCCAGAAAATGTGTGTTGAACTCAATGACACCTGTTTGTCCCATTACTACCTGGAGACTATGTAAGCTACCTGTAACAGGTTGAAGAGTAGAATTAAGAACTCTCAGGATTGCCATGTACCATGAATCTGAATGACATTATTCTCTTATTATACAATTTCTAGTATGTGTGTGTCTCGTGTGTGTGCGTGTGTGTGTGTGTATGTGTACATATGTATGTGTCTGTATACGCACATACATGTGTATTTCTCTCTGATACAACTTATGGAGAAGATAGGTATGCTCCCAACATTTTTCCTATGATCAAATCAGCACTTTCCCACACTGTCTTTTATTTTGAAATGAAGAGCCATTCCATACCTGTAGCATATCACCAAGGTCTGCTGTGCTAATATCTGGATCCTCTGTGGTGTTGAAGGGCACAGGAGTTATGTGTACAAGGGTGAGCACTCTAGGTTCTGGATATCTCCATAACATCATCCCTGGGCTATCTTCGGTTTCATTGTAAAACAAGACTTCATAGACACCAGGCATTTTCAAAGCTTCTGTTAAACGAAAGTATAATTAATTGTATGCTTTCGAAGGGGAACACAAGAAAAAATTATGAGTATAAAAGAAAAGAATATAAAGAAGCTGGTTGATCATGTTTACATGGTTTAAGACAGGAACAAATCAAGAAGTTTCCCTTAAGAGAGACTGAATGGCAATGTACTATTTTTGTACTGCAGGTATTGACTTACTTTTCAAGTGATCTTGATGTGTTATTATTTACTGAATGTGCAGGTAAAATAAACAAACACACACACAATCACACTGAAGCTATCGCTACTTACCAGCATCCTGTATATACTGAAACAGACCCGTCCGTAGGTCATCTGAACTTTGTTCACTTTTAAAAATCTGATTTTTTTCCACAGGAGATGGAATTTGCGGCACTGTTTCAGAAACTTGCACTTCAAAATTTCCCTCCTCTTTAAGGTATCCATTGAGTAATTCATGTAGAAGAACTAGGCAATTCAAATGTTCTTGACCCCAGAAAACCTTTAAAATCATATGAAAAATTTTACTGGCTTTAACACAAACACTTCATGAGAATAATTAGGTACAATCATATTTGAATTAGTTCAAGGCTGTAATTACATTTAATTTAACTACTGATAATAATTAAACTATAATTTTTAAGAAGCAATTGACCTATGGGATGAAATTCTATTCTTGGGTAAATACATAAAAACAAAATCAAGTATATCATATATTGTGTGGATAGCAATCAATTTTAAATGCTGAATTGATAATGAAATTATGTTGATGTGAGGTAATGTTTATGAATTAACTTAGCTAAGAGGGAAAAGAACATCCATTATAGTCTGAGAGACTATATGAAGATCCTTCTAGGCCAAAATGTTAATAATATTGTAGAACAGCTTCTACATTTTGTCATGAGATTACATGAACACATCTTGATTATAGGGTTCCTTTCTTTGCACTTTCACTCTTCAGAAAAAAAAAAGAAGATGCTCAATGAACCTGAACTTAAAAGGCTCCCAACTTCAGTGTTTAGTGAGAAAGTGCCAACAAACAGTATTCCACAGCCCTTGAGAACCAACTGTACAGGAGCTACGGTACAGTTTCAGAACAAACTCTTGGTGTTACATCTAACAGAGAGGATCAAGTTCCCTTTTTCTGCATGTGAAGAATATTAGTCTATAATGGAAGTATGACCAGTGGGTAATAATGATTAATGTCAGAGGACATAAATTTTCAATAATATTAATTTCTCTGAATGTATTGGATAAAGGCAATACAACCATACTTTCTAAGAGGACCAGCTAATATGGCAAAGAAGAAAAGAATATACAGACGTAGAAAAGAATAAGCCTATGCTTTGTGGGCAAGTTTTAAACCCTCAGTTTAAGTCCTACTCTCTGGAATTAAGGCATCTCAGAAATAAAGGTAAGAGGTATGATACTAAGTCTATTTTTTTCTCATCAATCTTATTTTTATTGAATCCTGAAAAACAGAGATAGGTGAAAAGTCAAGTTGGGGAGTCAAACATTGTGCTCCAGGTTTTAAAATGTCAACAGAATTTATAATGTAGAGATGATATACTTTGTCTTTGCTCTTATTGTTGTTTTTAATGTGGAGTTACTTTGCTGTCTTGGAAAAATGGTAATACAATTACTATTCTTGATAAAACAACACAAAATCACATGCTGAGTAAATCTATGAAAATTTATAACAGATACTGAAAATCTCAAAACCAATCAATGTAAAGCAATAAGTTAGTGGGCTCCCCTACATCTACCTCTGTGTCACTAAGAAAACTGGTGAAAAAGGTGAGGCAAGACAACTTTTAGATGAAGACAAATTCATATTTAATATGCCTCCACTATTAACAAATTAGTCATTGCCATTTTCTATAACTCTGAATTCCTCAAGCTTTTTAGATTTGTGTCAAATTTGGGGAACATCAAATCATATAAAGGATACACATTCAGGATAGCTTCAAGATGGCAGAGGAGTAAGATGTGGAGATCACCTTCCTCCCCACAACTACATCAAAAATGCATGTACATGTGGAACAACTACAGAACACCTACTGAACGCTGGCAGAAGAACTCAGACTTCCCACAAGGCAAGAAACTCCCCACGTACCTGGGTAGGGCAAAAGAAAAAAGAAAAAAAACAGAGACAAAAGAATAGGGATGAGACCTGCACCTCTGGGAGGGAGCTGTGAAGGAGGAAAAGTTTCCACAAACTAGGAAGCCCCTTCACTGGCAAAGACGGGGGGGTGTGGGGGGGAAGCTTTGGAGCCACGGAGGAGAGCGCAGCAACAGGGATGCAGAGGGCAAAGCTGAGAGATTTCCGCACAGAGGATCGGTGCCGACCAGCACTCACCAGCCCGAGAGGCTTGTCTGCTCACCCGCCAGGGCAGGCGGGGAATGGGAACTGAGGCTCAGGCTTCGTAGGTCAGATCCCAGGGAGAGGACTGGGGTTGGTTGCGTGAACACAGCCTGAAGAGGGCTAGTGCGCCACAGCTAGCCGGGAGGGAGTCTGGGAAAATGTCTGGAACTGCCTGAGAGGCAAGAGACCACTGTTTAGGGGTGCACAAGGAGAGGGGATTAAGAGCACTGCCTAAACGAGCTCCAGAGATGGGAGCGAGCCGCAGCTATCAGCCCGGACCCCAGAGACAGGCATGAAATGCTAAGGCTGCTGCCGCCACCACCAAGAAGCCTGTGTGCGAGCACAGGTCACTATCCACACCCCCCTTCCGGGAGCCTGTGCAGCCCGCCACTGCCAGGATCCCGTGATCCAGGGACAACTTCCCCAGGAGAACACACAGCGCGCCTCAGGCTGGTGCAACCTCACTCCGGCCTCTGCCTCCACAGGCTTGCCCCGCATTCCGTACCCGTCCCTCCCCCTTGCCTGAGTGAGCCAGAGCCCCCTAATCAGCTGCTCCTTTAACCCCGTCCTGTCTGAGCGAAGAACACGCAGAGGTGGGGCCAAATCCAAAGCTGAAACCCAGGAGCTGTTCGAACAAGGAAGAGAAAGGGAAATTTTTCCCAGCAGCCGTAGGAGCTGTGGATTAAATCCCCACAATCAACTTGATGTACCCTGCATCTGTGGAATACCTGGATAGACAACGAATCATCCCAAAATGGAGGTGGTGGACTTTGGGATCAACTGTAGACTTCGGGTTTGTTTTCTGCATCTAATTTGTTTCTGGTTTTATGTTTATCTTAGTTTGGTATTTACAGCTTATTATCATTGGTAGATTTGTTTATTGATTTGGTTGTTCTCTTCCTTTAAAAAATTTTTTAATGTATATATATATATATATATATATATTTTCCTTTTTCTCCTTTTGTGAGTGTGTATGTGTATGCTTCTTTGTGTGACTTTGCCTGTATAGCTTTACTTTTACCATTGGTCTTAGGGTTCTGTCCATCCTTTTTTTTTTCTTGTATAGTTTTTAGAGCTTGTTATAATTGGTGGATTTGTTTTTGCATTTGGTTGCTCTCTCTTCCGTTTTTTTTTTTTACTACTTTAACATTTTTTTATATATAATAATATATATTTTTTAATTTTAATAACTTTATCTATTTTTCCTTCTTTCTTTCTTTCTTTCTCTCTCTTTTCTTCTGAGCAGGGGTGGCTGACAGAGTCATGGTGCTTCAGCAGGGTGTCAGGCCTGAGCCTCTGAGGTGAGAGAGCCAAGTTCAGGACATTGGTCCACCAGATACCTCCTGGCCCCATGTAATATCAAACAGCGAAAGCTCTCCCAGAGAGCTCCATCTCAGCGCTAAGACCCAGCTCCACTCAATGACCAGCACGCTAGAGTGCTGGACACCCTAAGCCAAACAACTAGCAAGACAGGAACACAACCCCACCCACTAGCAGAGAAGCTGCCTAAAATCATAGCAAGTTCAGAGACACTCCAAAACACACCACCGGATGTGGTCCTGCCCACCAGAAAGACAAGATCCAGCCTCATCCACCAGAACACAGGCACCAGTCCCCTCCACCAGGAAGCCTACACAACCCACTGAAACAAACTTAGCCACTGGGGCAGACACCAAAAACAACGGGAACTACGAACCTGCAGGCTGCAGAAAGGAGACCCCAAACACAGTAAGTTAAGCAAAATGAGAAGACAGAGAAATACACAGCAGATGAAGGAGCAAGTTAAAACCCACCAGACCAAACAAATGAAGAGGAAATAGGCAGCCTACCTGAAAAAGAATTCAGAATAATGATAGTAAAGATGATCCAAAATCTTGGAAATAGAATGGAGAAAATACAAGAAACGTTTAACAAGGACCTAGAAGAACTAAAGAGCAAACAATGATGAGCAACACAATAAATGAAATTAAAAATACTCTAGATGGGATCAATAGCAGAAAAACTGAGGCAGAAGAACGGATAAGTGACCTGGAAGATAAAATAGTGGAAATAACTACTGCAGAGCAGAATAAAGAAAAAAGAATGAAAAGAATTGAGGACAGTCTCAGAGACCTCTGTGACAACATTAAACATACCAACATTGGAATAATAGAGGTCCCAAAAGAAGAGAAAAAGAAAGGCACTGTGAAACTATTTGAACAGATTATAGTTGAAAACTTCCCTAATATGGAAAAGGAAATAGTCAATCAAGTCCAGGAAGAACAGAGAGTCCCATACAGGATAAATTCCAGGAGAAACATGCCAAGACACATATTAAGCAAAGCCTCAAAAATTAAATACAAACAAAAAATATTAAAAGCAGCAAGGGAAAAGAAACAAATAATATACAAGGGAATCCCCATAAGGTTAACAGCTGATCTTTGAGCAGAAACTCTGCAAGCCAGAAGGAAGTGGCAGGACATATTTAAAGTGATGAAAGAGAAAAACCTACAACCAAGATTACTCTACCCAGCAAGGGTCTCATTCAGATTCCATGGAGAAATTAAAAGCCTTACAGACAAGCAAAAGCTAAGAGAATTCAGCACCACCAAACCAGCTTTACAACAAATCCGAAAGCAACTTCTCTAGGCAGGAAACACAAGAGAAGGAAAAGACCTATGATAACAAACCCAAAACAATTAAAAAAATTAATAGGAACACACATATCAATAACTACCTAAAATGTAAATAGATTAAATGCTCCAACCAAAACACACAGACTGCCTGAAAAGATACAAAAACAAGACCTGTATATATGCTGTCTATAAGAGACCCACTTCAGACCTAGGGACACATATAGACTGAAAGTGAGGGGATGGAAAAAGATATTCCATGCAAATGGAAATGAAAGGAAAGCTGGAGTAGCAATTCTCATATCAGACAAAATAGACTTTAAAATAAAGACTATTACAAGAGACAAAGAAGGACACTACATAATGATCAAGGGATCAATCCAAGAAGAAAATATAACAATTGTAAATATTTATTCAAACAACATAGGAGCACCTCAATACTTAAGGCAAATGCTAACAGGGATAAAAGGCGAAAATGACAGTAACACAATCATAGTAGGGGACTTTAACACCCAACTTTCACCAATGGACATATCATCCAAAAAGAAAATAAATAAGGAAACACAAGATTTAAATGATACATTAAACAAGATGGACTTAATTGATATTTACAGGACATTCCATCCAAAAACAACAGAATACACTTTCTTCTCAAGTGCTCATGGAACATTCTCCAGGATAGATCATATCTTGTGTCACAAATCCAGCCTTGGTAAATTTAAGAAAATTGAAATCATATCAAGTATGTTTTCAGACCACAACGTTATGAGACTAGATGTCAAGTACAGGAAAAATCTGTAAAAAATACAAACACATGGAGGTTAAACAATACACTACTAAATAACAAAGATATCACTGAAGATATCAAAGAGAAAATAAAAAAAATACTTAGAAACAAATGACAATGAAAGCACGACAAAACAAAATCTATGGGATGCAGCAAAAGCAGTTCTAAGAGGGAAGTTTATAGCAATACAATCCTCCCTCAAGAAAGAAGAAACATCTCAAATAAACCACCTAACCTTACACCTAAAGCAATTAGAGAAAGAAGAACAAAAAAACAGCAAAGATAGCAGAAGGAAAGAAATCATAAAGATCAGATCAGAAATAAATGAAATAGAAATGAAGGAAACAACAGCTAAGATCAATAAAACTAAAAGCTTGTTCTTTGAGAAGATAAACAAAATTGATAAACCACTAGCCAGACTCATCAAGAAAAAAAGGGAAAAGACTCAAATCAATAGAATGAGAAATGATAAAGGAGAAGTAACAACTAACACTGCAGAAATACAAAAGATCATGACGGATTACTACAAGCAACTCTATGCCAATAAAATGGACAACCTGGACGAAATGGACAGATTCTTACAAAAGCACAACCTGCTGAGACTGAACCAGGAAGAAACAGAAAATATAAAGAGACCAATCATAAACACTGGAATTGACATGGTGATTAAAAATCTTCCAATAAACAAAAGCCCAGGACCAGAAGGATTCACAGGGGAATTCTATCAAACATTTAGAGGAGAGCTAACACTTAGCCTTCTCAAACTCTTCCAAAATACAGCAGAGGGAGGAACACTCCCAAACTCATTCTATGAGGCCACCATCACCCTGATACCAAAAGAAGACAAAGATGTCACAAAAAAACAGAAGTACAGACAAATATCACTGATGAACAAAAAGGCAAAAATCCTCAAGAAAACAGTAACAAACAGAACCCAACAGCATGTTACTTTTAACGTAACGTGATCATACACCATGATCAAGTGGGGTTTATCCCAGGAATGCAAGGATTCTTCAATATATGGAAATCAATCAATGTAATAAACCACATAAACAAACTGAAGGAGAAAAACCATATGATCATCTCAATAGGTGCAGAAAATGCTTTTGACAAAATTCAACACCCATTTATGATAAAAGCTCTGCAGAAAGCAGGCATAGGGGGAACTTACCTTAACAAAATAAAGGTCATATATGACAAACCCAGAGCCAACATCGTTCTCAATGGTGAAAAACTGAAACCATTTCCACTAAGATCAGAAACAAGACAAGGTTGCCCACTCTCAGCACTATTATTCAACATAGTTTCGGAAGTTTTAACTACAGCAATCAGAGAAGAAAAAGAAATAAAAGGAATCCACATCGGAAAAGAAGAAGGAAAGCTGTCACTGTTTGCAGATGACATGATATGATACATAGAGTATCCTAAAGATGCTACCAGAAAACTACTAGAGCTAATCAATGAATTTGGTAAAGTAGCAGGATACAAAATTAATGCACAGAAATCTCTTGCATTCCTATACACTAATGATGAAAAGTCTGAAAGAGAAATTAAGGAAACACTCCCATTTACCATTGCAACAAAAAGAATAAAATACCTAGGATAAACCTACCTAAGGAGACAAAAGACTTGTACACAGAAAACTATAAGACACTGAGGAAAGAAATTAAAGATGATACAAACAGTTGGAGAGATATAATGTGTCTTGAATAGGAAGAATCAACATTGTGAAATGACTATACTACACAAAGCAACCTACAAATTGAATGCAATCCCTATCAAACTACCAATGGCGAGGCCTGAACCAAGATGGCAGAGTAGAAGGACGTGCTCTCACTCCCCCTTGTGAGAACACCAGAATCACAACTAGGTGCTGCACAATCATCAACAGGAAGATACTTGAACTCAACAAAAAAGCTACCCTACATCCAAAGACAAAGGAGAAGCCACAGTGAAATGGTAGGAGGGGTGCAATCACAGCAAAATGAAATCCCATAACTGCTGGGTGGGTGACTCACAGACTGGAGAACAATTATACCACAGAAGTCCACCCACTGGAGTGAAGGTTCTGAGCCCCACGTCAGACTTCCCAACCTGGGGGTCTGGCAACGGGAGGAGGAATTCCTAGAGAATCAGACTTTGAAGGATAGTGCGATTTGATTGCAGGACTTAGACAAGACTGGGGAAAACAGAGACTCCACTCTTGGGGGGCACACACAAAGTAGTGTGTGCATCAGGACCCAGAGGAAGGAGCAGTGACCACAGAGGAGACTGAACCAGACCTACCTGCTAGTGTTGGAGGGTCTCCTGCAGAGGTGGGGGGTGGCTGTGGCTCACCGTGGGGACAAGGACACTGGCAAAGAAGTTCTGGGAAGCACTCCTTGGCGTGAAGCCTCCCAGAGTCTGCCATTAGCCTCACCAAAGAGCCCAGGTAGGCTCCAGTGTTGGGTCGCCTCAGGCCAAACAACCAAAAGGAAGGGAATCCAGCACCACCCATCAGGAGTCAAGCGAATTAAAGATTTACTGAGCTCTGCCCACCAGAGCAACAGTCAGCTCTACCTACCACCAGTCCCTCCCACCAGGAAACTTGCACAAGCCTCTTAGATAGCCTCATCCACCAGAGCGCAGACAGCAGAAGCAAGAAGAACTACAATCCTGTAGCCTGTGGAACAAAAACCACATTCACAGAAAGGTAGACAAGATGAAAACACAGAGGGCTATGTACCAGATGAAGGAACAAGATAAAACCCCAGAAAAACAAATAAATTAAGTGGATATAGGGAACCTTCCAGAAAAAGAATTCAGAATAACGACAGTGAAGATGATCCAGGACCTCGGAAAAAGGATGGAGGCAAAGATCGAGAAGATGTAAGAAATGTTTAACAAAGACCTAGAAGAATTAAAGAATAAACAAACAGAGATGAACAATACAGTAACTGAAATGAAAACTTCACTAGAAGGAATCAATAGCAGAATAACTGAGGCAGAAGAACGGATAAGTGACCTGGAACACAGAGTGGTGAAATTCACTGCTGCGGGAGAATAAAGAAAAAAGAATGAAAAGAAATGAAGACAGCCTAAGAGACCTCTGGGACAACATTAAACGCAACAACATTCGCATGATAGGGGTCCCAGAAGAAGAGAGAGAGAAAGGAGCAGAGAAAATTTTGAAGAGATTATAGTCGAAAACTTCCCTAACATGGGAAAGGAAATAGCCACCCAAGTTGAGGAAGCGCAGTGAGTCCCATACAGGATAAACCCAAGGAGAAACACGTCAAGACACATAGTAATCAAATTGGCAAAAATTAAAGAGAAAGAAAATTATTGAAAGTAGCAAGGGAAAAATGACAAATAACATACAAGGGAACTCCCATAAGGTTAACAGCTGATTTCTCAGCAGAAACTCTACAAGACAGAAGGGAGTGGCAAGATACACTTAAAGTGATGAAAGGGAAGAACCTACAACCAAGAGTACTTTACCCAGTAAGGATCTCATTCAGATTCAATGGAGAAATCAAAAGCTTTACAGAGAAGCAAAAGCTAGGAGAATTCAGCACCACCAAACCAGCTCTACAACAAATGCTAAAGGAACTTTTTCTCTAAGTGGGAAACACTAGAGAAGAAAAGGACCCACAAAAACAAACCCAAAACAATTAAGGAAATGGTAATAGGAACATACGTATCAATAATTACCTTAAATGTGAATGGATTAAATGCTCCAACCAAAAGACACAGGCTTGCTGAATGGATAAGAAAACAAGACCCATACATAGGCTATCTAAAAGAGACCCATTTCAGACCTAGGGACCCATACAGACCGAACGTGAGGGGATGGAAAAAGATATTCCATGCAAATGCAAATCAAAAGAAAAAAGCTGGAAGGCTTCCCTGGTGGCGCAGTGGTTGAGAGTCCGCCTGCCAATGCAGGGGACACGGGTTCATGCCCCGGTCTGGGAAGATCCCACATGCCGTGGAGCGGCTGGTCCCATGAGCCATGGCCGCTGAGCGTGCGCGTCTGGAGCCTGTGCTCGCAACAGGAGAGAGGCCACAACAGTGAGAGGCCCACATACCGTTAAAAAAAAAAAAAAAAAAAAAAAAAGACAGCTGGAGTAGCAGTACTCATATCAGATCAAATAGACTTTAAAATAAAAATGTCACAAGAGACAAAGAAGGACACTCCATAATGATCAAGCGATCAATCCAAGAAGAAGATATAACAATTATAAGTATATATGCACCCAACATAGGAGCACCTCAATATATAAGGCCACCGCTAACAGCTACAAAAGAGGGAATCGACAGTAACACAATAATACTGGGGGACTTTAACACCTCACTTACACCAATGGACAGATCATACAAAATGAAAATAAATAAGGAAACAGAAGCTTTAAATGACACAATAAACCAGATAGATTTAACTGATATTTATAGGACATTCCATCCAAAAACAGCAGATTACACTTTCTTCTCAAGTGTGCACAGAACATTCTCCAGGATATAGCACATCTTGGGTCACAAATCAAGCCTCAGTAAATTTAAGAAAATTGAAATCATATCAAGCAACTTTTCTGACCACAATGCTATGAGACTAGATATGAATTACAGGGAAAACAACTTTAAAAAAAGAAACACATGCAGGCTAAAGAATACATTACTAAATAACCAAGAGATCACTAAAGAAATCAAAGAGGAAATAAAAAAATACCTAGAGACAAATGACAATGAAAACATGATGATCCAAAACCTATGGGTTGCAGCAAAAGAGTTCTAAGAGGGAAGTCTATAGCTATACAAGCCTACCTCAAGAAACAAGAAAAATCTCTAATAAACAATCTAACCTTACACCTAAAGGAACTAGAGAAAGAAGAACAAACAAAACCCAAAGTTAGCAAAAAGATTGAAATCATAAAGATCAGAGCAGAAATAAATGAAAAAGAAACAAAGAAAACAATAGCAAAAATGAATAAAAGTAAAAGCTGGTTCTTTGAGGAGATAAAGAAAATTGATAAACCATTAGGCAGACTCATCAAGAAAAAGAAGGAGAGGACTCAAATCAATAAAATTAGAAATGAAAAAGGAGAAGTTACAACAGACACCGCAGAAATACAAAGCATCTGAAGAGACTACTACAAGCAACTCTGTGCCAATAAAATGGACAACCTGGAAGAAATGGACAAATTCTTAGAAAGGTATAACCTTCCAAGACTGAACCAGGAAGAAATAGAAAATATAAACAGACCAATCACAAGTAATGAAATTGAAACTGTGATTAAAAATCATCCAACAAACAAAAGTCCAGGACCAGATGGCTTCACAGGTGGATTCTGTCAAACATTTAGAGAAGAGGTAACACCCATCCTTCTCAAACTCTTGCAAAAAATTGCAGAGGAAGGAACACTCCCAAACTCATTCTATGAGGCCACCATTACCCTGATACCAAAACCAGACAAAGATACTACAAAAAAAGAAAATTACAGACCAATATCACTGATTAATATAGATGCAAAAATCCTAAACAAAATACTAGCAAAAGGAATTCAACAACATATTAAAAGAATCATACACCATGATCAAGTGGGATTTATCCCAGGGATGCAAGGATTCTTCAATATACGCAAATCAATCAATATGATACACCATATTAACAAATTGATTAACAATGTGACACACCATATTAACAAATTGAAATACCATATGATCATCTCAATAGATGCAGAAAAATCTTTTGAGAAAATTCAACACCAATTTACGATAAAAACTCTCCAGAAAGTGGGCATATAGGGAACCTACCTCAACATAATAAAGGCCGTATTTGATAAACCCACAGTAAACATCATTCTCAATGGTGAAAAACTGAAAGCATTTCCTCTAAGATCAGGAACGAGACAAGGATGTCCACTCTCACCACTATTATTCAACATAGTTTTGGAAGTCCTAGCCACAGCAATCAGAGAAAAAAAAGAAATAAAGGGAATACAAATTGGAAAAGAAGAAGTAAAACTGCCACTGTTTGCAGATGACACGATACTATACATAGAGAATCCTAAAGATGCCACCAGAAAACTACTAGAGCTAATTAATGAATCTGGTAAAGTTGCAGGATACAAAATTAATACACAGAAATCTCTTGCATTCCTATACACTAATGATGAAAAATCTGAAAGAGAAATTAAGGAAACACTCCCATTTACCATTGCAAGTAAAAGAATAAAATACCTAGGAATAAACCTACCTAGGGAGACAAAAGACCTGTATGCAGAAGACTATAAGACATTGATGAAGGAATTAAAGATGATACCAACAGATGTAGAGATATACCATGCTTTTGGATTGAAAGAATCAATATTGTGAAAATGACTATACTACCCAAAGTAATCTACAGATTCAATTCAATCCCTATCAAATTACCAATGGCATTTTTTACGGAACTAGAACAGAAAATCTTAAAATTTGTATGGTGACATCAAAGACCCCAAATAGCCAAAGCAGTCTTAAGGGAAAAAAATGGAGCTGGAGGAATCAGACCTCCTGACTTCAGACTATACTACAAAGCTACAGTAATCAAGACAATATGATAGTGGCACAAAAACAGAAACACACATCAATGGAACAAATAGAAAGCCCAGAGGTAAACCCACGCACCTATGGTCAACTAATCTATGACAAACGAGGCAAGGATATACAATGGAGAAAAGACAGTCTCTTCAATAAGTGGTGCTGGGAAAACTGGACCACTACATGTAAAAGAATGAAATTAGAACACTCCCTAACACCATACACAAAAATGAACTCAAAATGTATTAGAGACCTTAATGTTAGACCGGACACTATAAAACTCTTAGAGGAAAACATAGGAAGAACACTCTTTGACATAAATCACAGCAAGATATTTTTTGATCCACCTCCTAGAGTAATGGAATTAAAAACAAAAATAAACAAATGGGACCTAATGAAACTTAAAAGCTTTTGCCCAGCAAAGGAAACCATAAACAAGATGAAAAGACAACCCTCAGAATGGGAGAAAATATTGCAAACGAATCAATGGACAAAGGATTAATCTCCAAAATATATAAACAGCTCATGCAGCTCAATATTAAAAAAAAACAACCCAATCCAAAAATGGGCAGAAGATCTAAATAGACATTTCTCCAGAGAAGATATACAGATGGCCAAGAAGCATATGCAAAGCTGCTCAACATCACTATTAGAGAAATTCAAATCAAAACTACAATGAGGTGTCTCCTCACACCAGTTAGAATGGGCATCATCAGAAAATCTACAAACAACAAATGCTAGAGAGGGCGTGGAGAAAAGTGAACCCTCTTGCACTCTTGGTGGGAATGTAAATTGATACAGCCACTATGGAGAACAGTATGGAGGTTCCTTAAAAAACTAAAAATAGAATTCCCATATGGTCCAGCAATCTCACTACTGGGCATATACCCAGAGAAAACCATAATTCAAAAAGACACATGTACTCCAATGTTCATTGCAGCACTATTTACAATAGCCAGGTCATGGAAGCAACCTAAATGTCCATCGACAGACGAATGGATAAAGAAGATGTGTTACATATATACAATGGAATATTACTGAGCTATAAAAAAGAATGAAATTGGGTCATTTGTTGAGATGTGGATGGATCTAGAGAGTGTCATAGAGTGAAGTAAATCATAAAGAGAAAAACAAATATTGTACATTAACACATCTATGTGGAACCTAGAAAAATGGTACAGATGAACTGGTTTGCAGGGCAGAAATTGAGACACAGATGTAGAGAACAAAAGTATGGACACCAAGGGGGGAAAGCCACGGGGTGGTGGTGGTGGTGGTGGTGTGATGAATTGGGCAATTGGGATTGACATGTATACACTGATGTGTATACAATTGATGATTAATAAGAACCTGCTGTATAAAAAAATTAAATTAAATTAAAAATTTCCAAAAAAAAAAGAAAAGTGAGGAATTCACCTAGATCTGTTAGGCAAAATGTGTGATAAACCCTTGGTATGACTTTCGTAGCCCTGAGAGATCTTTTAAAAGTTCAGTATGAGACTCCTTATCAAAATTTCACACACACACATAAGAAATCTATATCATCAATTATAGTTATATAAATCATCAGGCCAAGTTTACTGAGACCAGACTTATTTTGCAAACAAACTACTCTTAATTTGGTTACATTTGGTAAAAATGACGGTAATTTTAGAGAGAAAAAGATTATGTTTCAGTGAATATTAAATTCTGGTTTTGTTAATGGGGGGTCTGTATTTATTAAGACTTACCTCCTAGGTAGTTCCCTGCTGTCATGCTATATTAATGTAAAGTTTAATTGAAGGACAGTCTGAGTTTGTTTCTGAAGTTTATCTTAGTAATCTATCTTTGAATGAAGATCAGATGCCCCAGGACCTGGAACTAGGAGATTGTGCATGCTGAAACAGACGTAATTTAAAGACTATCTCCAACCTGGACGGAAGGACACTTATCAGGTACTCTTAACTAGCTGATGAACAGTGAAACTGAAGGGAATGACTCCTGGATTAATCTCCACTCACAAAGGGCCCCTGCAGTGGACTGGCCTATGGAGAGTGTGGCTGACCTCAAAATCACCTTAAAACAATGCTCAAACAAAAGAGAAACTACACTCATACTAGGATGAGAAGAAGACGACATCAGAAGTAGACAGATTGCCCAAGATCCTGGACCTAACTCGTATGATCATTTATAATGTTTTCTTGACTTCTTGGACCCTTGCATATGAATCAAATGTTTTCCTATCATGGGCACGATCCTATGCTAGTTTTTTTTTTTTTTTTTTTTTCCTATGCTAGTTTTAAAAATCAATCCAGTTGTTGGGTTTGTGGCCAATTACCTGTGTCTAGTACTTCTGGGTTACCTTGGTGGATTTCTCTACTCCAAGGCTCTAACTGGTTGGCTCTTAGGAAATTTATTCTAGAAGAGAGAAATTATAGTCCTATTTAGGCCACTATTAATATTACTAGGTGGGATCCCCTCACCTAGCCAATTAATGATCCTACTCTGACTCTGGCCATAAATTTTTCTTTATTACTCAGGCTCAATCATAGCAACAAGCAAAATTTCAGCCAAGGAATAAGACCTCCCACAATTATGGGATGGATTTATGTAGTTAACACCAGGCCATGGTAATTTAAGTTTAAAGGCTCCTCTATGTTGGGAACAATTAAATCATAGTAAGGATAATCAGTCTAGTAACACTAGGAAACTGGGCTGGGTGCCTTATGGACAGTGCCAATATAAAATTTACCTTAAAGATAAGGATTGGTACAGAACAGACTAAGTCAGACAACCTGGGATATACTGGGCCACACCTAATGGAAGCTTGCTTAATTCTTACTTATGACTTCACTACTACTGCTAGCTATGTTATTTGTATTTCACCTGTTTTACAAAATTGTTGTTTCTTACATTACCAAATGTGTGACTAAGCCTGTCATAAAATGATGATATATGGTTCCATGTAAGATCAATGATGGTAATAGTGTAACTCTAGATATGGGAAGAAGCAACAAGAGGGAATATTTTCCTGGACTGTAAGAGACTAGTAAGACAGGTGGTCCAGAGACTTTTTGGCTACTCCTGTGGCCTAGTCCAGTAAGAGCACATTGAGTAGCCTATCAGAAAACTCTTTTCCAGGCTTTGGAATGAGCATTCCTAGCCCCATGGATTGAAATGGTCATGAAATGCCCCCCCAAACCATGGTCAAATTTATGACCATGAAGGGGCCCTGCTGACTGGAAAGCAGCACTTGCCATTGGCACTTGCTGTCTGTCTCTACAAAGATTAAATCATGAGCCACTGCAGCTGCTGACCTTCAATACCCCCTGAAAGGAGTTCACAGTTGACATCAGGAATGAGGCAGTCTGTTCTCTGGGAAAAACTGGCAGAACAGGCCTTCAGACAGTTAGATATTTTCAGGAGAAGATTTTTTGAGCCGAAATTCTTGCATCTTCTCATACCTAGAGAAACACTAACATCATTAACGGTGACATCTGCTTTGGCTATAAAGGAGAATATTACAATTAAAAGTCAAAATGGGAAAAAAAACCCAACAAAAAACAAACTACCAATGGCATTTTTCACAGAACTAGAACAAAAACTTTCACAATTTGTATGGAAACACAAAAGACCCCGAATAGCCAAAGCAGTCTTGAGAAAGAAAAACAGAGCTGGAGGAATCAGGCTCTTGGACTTCAGACTATACTACAAAGCTACAGTAATCAAGACAGTATGGTACTGGCACAAAAACAGAAATATAGATCAACGGAACAGGATAGAAAGCCCAGAGATAAACCCATGCACCTATGGTCATCTAATCTATGACAATGGAGGCAAGAATATACAATGGAGAAAAGACAGCCTGTTCAATAAGTGGTGCCAGGAAAACTGGGGAGCTACACGTAAAAGAATCAAATTAGAACACTCCCTAACACCATACACAAAAATAAACTCAAAATGGATTAAAGACCTAAATGTAGGGTCAGACACTATAAAACTCTTAGAGGAAAACATAGGCAGAACACGCTGACATAAATCACAGCAAGATCCTTTTTGAACCACCTCCTAGAGAAATTGCAATAAAAACAAAAGTAAACAAATGGGATCTAATGAAACTTAAAGCTTTTGCACAGCAATGAAAACCATAAACAAGATGAAATGACAACCCTCAGAATGGGAGAAAATATTTGCAAATGAAGTAACTGACAAAGGATTAACCTCCAAAATATACAAGCAGCTCATGCAGCTCAATATCAAAAAAACAAACAACCCAGTCCAAAAATGGGCAGAAGACCTAAACAGACATTTCTCCAAAGAAGATGTACAGATTGCCAACAAACACATGAAAAGATGCTCAACATCACTAATCATTAAAGAAATGCAAATCAAAACTACAATGAGGTATCACCTCACACGGGTCAGAATGGCCATCATCAGAAAATCTACAAATAATAAATGCTGGAGAGCGTGTGGAGAAAAGGGAACCCTCTTGCACTGTTGGTGGGAATGTAAATTGATACAGCCACTATGGAGAACAGTATGGAGGTTCCTTAAAAAACTAAAAATGGAACTACCACACGACCCAGCAATCCCACTACTGGACATACATACCCTGAGAAAACCATAATTCAAAAAGAGTCATGTACCAGAATGTTCATTGCAGCTCTATTTACAATAGCCAGAACTTGGAAGCAACCTAAGTGTCCATCAACAGATGAATGGATGAAGAAGATGTGACACATATATACAATGGAATATTACTCAGCCATAAAAAGAAACGAAAGTGAGTTATTTATAGTGAGGTGGATGGACCTAGAGTCTGTCATACAAAGTGAAGTAAGTCAGAAAGAGAAACACAAATACCGTACGCTAACACATATATATGGAATCTAAAAAAAAAATGGTTTTGACAAACCTAGGGGCAGGACAGGAATAAAGACGCAGATGTAGAGAATGGACTTGAGGACATGGGGAGGGGGAAGGGTAAGGTGCGACGAAGTGAGAGAGTGGCATTGACGTATATATACTACCAAATGTAAAATAGACAGGTAGGGGGAAGCAGCTGCATAGCACAGGGAGATCAGCTCAGTGCTTTGTGCCCACCTAGAGGGGTGGGATAGGGAGGGTGGGAGGGAGGCGCAAGAGGGAGGGGACATGGGGATATATGTATGCATTTAGCTGATTCACTTTGTTATACAGCAGAAACTAACACAACATTGTAAAGCAATTATACTCCAATAAAGATGTTAAAAAAAAAAAGAACACATTCACATTCTATCCAAATAGAAATTATCAAGAAATAAATTGGATACCCTCACACATTCAATACTTGGCTGCAAATCAAATGCATAAAAGGTTGCAATGTAAGGTTATATATTATGTTAGCCATCAGACATCATAATAGCTAACGACCTGTCATTAGGAAATGGTTCTTAAATTATTGCTGATGACACTGCTTGAGACAGGCTGACTACTTTGTAATTAGAAAAGTCTACACATAGAAAAAAGTTTATTGACTCAGAAATTCCAAACATGTCCACACAAAACTTGTACACAAATGTTCATAGCAGCATTGCTCATAATAGCTAAAAGTGGAAAGAATCTGAACAACCATTAATTGCTGAATGGATAAATAAAATGAGGTATATCCATACAATGGAGTATTATTTGGTCATAAAAAGGAATAAAGCAGTGGCACCTGCAAAAACATGAATGAACCTTGAAAACCTTGAAAACATTATGCTAAGTGAAAGAAGCCATTCACAAAAGACCACATTTCATATGATTCCATTTACATGAAATGTCCAGAAAAGTCAAATATATAGAGACAGGAAATAGTTAGTGGTTGCCTAGTTCTGGAGAGGGAATTGGAGGATAATGGGGAGTGAATGCTAATGGATAAAGGGTTTTGGAGGTGGGTGTGTGAAAATGTTTTAAAATGGATTGTTGTGATGACCACACGACTGTGAATATAGTAAAAAACCACTGAATCGTATTCTTTAATTAGGTGAACTGTATGGTTTGTGAATTATATCTCAATAAAGCTGTTAAAAAAGTTTAGTAAAACAGCAATCTGACAATACCCTTTTCTTACCACACCAAGATTTAAAATTTAATGAAACAGTTCAAACAATGAACAAAGACTAGTTTAAAACTTATGAGAAAAATGGGGCCAATCCCAACAGACCTGCAGCAGACCTCCTCTTAAATCAATGGATATTTTTGGTATGGACTGTTCTGGGCCTGGATTGCCACTGTGTTTACACCATTTAGCTTCCAGATTGGCAGTAGCACAACATGGTCCTATCAGAATCCGACTTCTTTCTTTGAGACTTGTTTTAAGGAGAACATCATTTACACTGAGTAGAAATGATGATCCAAGAATTACACCTGGAAAAAAAAAAAAAGAAGGGATGAAGAGGGGTATATGTTATAATTCTTCCTTGTCAAAGAAAAAGTATATTTGGGTAAGAACTATCTGCATTTTTTAAGAGTATTAACTCATCCTTTGTCAGAGTTTTCTTTTCTGTTGGCTTTTCCCCACAGTTTCATGCCATTTATATAGAATTCTAGTTATGAAGCAGGTATACCTCACTCACATTCCTAACAAAGCAATATTTGCCAAAACGTTATGACTTTTTCCATGTGTGAGCATTTTAAGTTTTATGAGTAGAGACATTTTCATTAAATTGTGCACGTTTTTCAAACACTACATTTAAGAATGAGAACAACTGCTTCATTTGTCTATTGTTAACATGATGGGAGAGGGCAATTTTCTGTGATTTCTTGTAGTAACAGAGTACAGTATATTACTTTGAGAGACATTCAACTTTTTGACTGGCCCATGTTAAAATTCAAAACAATCAAAATATATAACATGTGTTTTCTAAAAATTTTAGTTTAATCCAAACTTCACACATCATAACCACTTGAAGTTTACAAAGTCTTAAAAACAGATAGTGGCAGGTTAGATTTATGAGAAAAACTATATGCTATAGTTCAAAGTAAATATACCCAGAAAAGGAATACACTTTAAAATGTAGCTTTTCTTTTGAACTTAAACTTGAAGTGTAGATCAAAACCTTTTCATAAAACCAATGGCACACTTTAAGATATTTCGATGCAAAGTTAGAGTGGTGGGGTTAACTTTCCCCTAAGGAGCTCATATTCTGAATTGTCACTGTGAATATTGAATTTCACCAGACCACGTATGTAATGCCCATGGCTTATTTTTCTAATGATATTTGATCCTTAAAAGAGATGAAAGAGGGAGTCAAGATGGCATACTAGGAGGACGCGGAATTCCTGTCTCCTCACAACTAGGGCACCTACCAGGTACTGGTGGGGGATCACGGACACTTAAGGGGATGGGAGGAACCCCCAGTGACGGGGTAGGACATGGGGTGCGGGGGGAGTGAAGGGGGAGGAGAAGTGGAGGTGGGGTGGGACCGGCGCCCCTGAGGGGCTGCTGGGGGAGGGGAAGGGATCCCAAGCCAGAAGTGGGAAATTGGGGAACCATTGGGAGGGCAGAGGATGAAAAGGGAGCATGGCTAGGTTTCCCCTGCCTACTTGGACCCCTAGGAACCTGCTGAGATCCCGGGACTGATCCTCTGCTGACAGAGGCCCCTCCAGCCACGAGGGTCCTGAAGGAGTGGGAGGGAGGGAAGGGGGAGCAAAAGTAAAGGCCAGGCCTCTGGGACCAGCACCCCTGAGGGGTAGCAGGGGGAGGGGAGGAGTTCCTACATCCAGAGGGACGCACCCACAGTTAGGGGTCCAGTGGCCACGGGGGAGACCCTGGGGAAGACGGTGGTGGGGGGCATGAAGGAACAGAAGGGAAGGGGGCCAGTGCCTTCCCTGTCCACTTAGGCACCAGGAAGCCTGTTGGGCTCCTGGGCCTAACCCTCTGCCCTTGGAGCCTTCCTCTTACCGTGCAGAGCCCAAGCCCCGCCCCTACACCCCACCCAGGGCCCTACCTCTACATTTGGAGACCCCCTCCAATGAGCTGAGCCTAAACCCCACCCGAACACCCTCACTCAGGGCCCTACCTCCAAACTCGGGAACCCCACACTACAGAGGCCCTCCTTTCCACGTCCTGCCTCCCCACCTTCCGCAGGTCCTAAGCAGAGGCCCCGCCCCATGCTTGAACGTCGCCCCCCACCCACCTAGGTCCCGCCCCACCCAAAGCCCCATCCCTGCCTAAGTTCCCCCCCCCACCTAAACCCCGCCCCCCATGGGTAAGCCTTTTTTTTTTTTTTTGCGGTACGGGCGCCTCTCACTGTTGTGGCCTCTCCCGTTGTGGAGCACAGGCTCCAGATGCGCAGGCTCAGCAGCCATGCCTCACGGGCCTAGCCGTTCCATAGCATGTGGGATCTTCCCGGACCAGGGCATGAACCGGTGTCCCCTGCATCGGCAGGCGGACTCTCAACCACTGCGCCACCAGGGAAGCCCGGCTGTTTTTTTTTTATAACATCTTTATTGGAGTACAATTGCTTTACAGTGGTGTGTTAGTTTCTGCTTTATAATAAAGTGAATCAGCTATACATATACATATATCCCCATATCTCCTCCCTCCTGCATCAAAAAATTTCACAATTTGGGGCTTCCCTGGTGGCGCAGTGGGTGAGAGTCCGCCTGCCGATGCAGGGGACACAGGTTCGTGCCCCGGTCCAGGAAGATGCTACATGCCGCAGAGCGGCTGGGCCCGTGAACCACGGCCGCTGAGCCTGCGTGTCCGGAGCCTGTGCTCCGCAACGGGAGAGGCCACAACAGTGAGAGGCCCGCGTACCCGTACCGCAGAAAGAAAACAAAAACAAAAACAAAAAAAAAGATAAAGCGACCATATGTGCGTGGGTTTATCTCTGGGCTTTCTATCCTGTTCCATTGATCTGTATTTCTGTTTTTGTGCCAGTACCATACTGTCTTGATTACTGTAGCTTTGTAGTATAGTCTGAAGTCAGGGAGTCTGATTCCTCCAGCTCCATTTTTCTTTTTCAAGATTGCTTTGGCTATTTGGGGCCTTTTGTGTTTCCATACAAATTGTGATATTTAATTTTTTTTTTTTTTTTGCAGTACACAGGCCTCTCACTGTTGTGGCGTCTCCCGCTGCGGAGCACAGTCTCCAGACACTCAGGCTCAGCGGCCATGGCTCACAGGCCCAGCCGCTCAGTGGCATGTGGGATCCTCCCAGACCAGGGCACGAACCCGTGTCCCCTGCATCAGCAGGCGGACTCTCATCCACTGCGCCACCAAGGAAGCCCGTCGCTTTATCTTTGATAAAGGAGGCAAGAGTATACAATGGAGGAAAGACAGCCTCTTCAATAAGTGGTGCTGGGAAAACTGGACAGCTACATGTAAAAGAATGAAATTAGAACACTTCCTAACACCATATACCAAAATAAACTCAAAATTGATTAAAGACCTAAATGTAAGGCCAGATACTATAAAACTCTTACAGGAAAACTTAGGCAGAATACTTTATGACATAAATCATGGCAAGATCCTTTTTGACCTATCCCCTAGAGAAATGGAAATAAAAACAAAAATAAACAAATGGGATCTAATGAAACTTAAAAGCTTTTGCACAGCAAAGGAAACCATCAACAAGACGAAAAGAAAACCTTCAAAATAGAAGAAAATATTTGCAAACGAAACAACTGACAAAGGATTAATCTCCAAAATATACAAGCAGCTCATGCAGCTCAATATCAGAAAAACAACCCAGTCCAAAAATGGGCAGAAGACCTAAACAGACATTTCTCCAAAGAAGATATACAGATTGCCAACAAACACATGAAAAGATGCTCAACATCACTAATCATTAGAGAAATGCAAATCAAAACTACAATGAGGTATCACCTCACACCGGTCAGAATGGCCATCATCAAAAAATCTACAAACAATAAATGCTGGAGAGGGTGTGGAGAAAAGGGAGCCCTCTTGCACTGTTGGTGGGAATGTAAACTGATACAGCCACTATGGAGAACAGTATGGAGGTTCCTTAAAAAACTAAAAATAGAACTACCATACGACCCAGCAATCCCAGTACTGGGCATATATCCTGAGAAAACCGTAATTCAAAAAGAGATATGTACCACAATGTTCACTGTAGCACTATTTACATTAGCCAGGACATGGAAGCAACCTAAGTGTCCATCGACAGATGAATGGATAAAGAAGATGTGGCACATATTTACAATGGAATATTACTCAGCCATAAAAAGAAACGAAATTGAGATATTTGTAGTCAGGTGGATGGACCTAGAGTCTTTCATACAGAGTGAAGTAAGTCAGAAAGAGAAAAATAAATACCGTACGTTAACCCATATATATATGGAATCTAAAAAAAAAAAGGTTCTCATGAACCTAGGGGCAGGACAGGAATAAAGACAAAGATGCAGAGAATGAAATTGAGCACACGGGGAGGCAGAAGGGTAAGCTGGGACGAAGTGAGAGAGTGGCATGGACATATATATATACTACCAAATGTAAAATGGATAGCTAGTGGGAAGCAGCTGCATAGCACAGGGAGATCAGATCGGTGCTTTGAGACCACCTAGAGGGGTGGGATAAGGAGGGTGGGAGAGAGACGCAAGAGGGAGGGGATATGGGGATATACGTATAGCATATAGCTGATTTACTTTGTTATACAGCAGAAACTAACACAACATTGTAAAGCAATTATACTCCAATAAAGATGTTAAAGAAAAAAAAAAAGAGAGAGATGAAAGATTAAAAAACACCTTAGGCCCACACCATACACGTTTCAAATTAGAGTACCCACGTTGGCTTTTCAACTCTGTGGAGACTTGAAAACTGCATATATGTTGTATGTTCCTACTGTAGAAATAAGACACACAACTTCTAATCTTCCATAGAGGACAATCACACTCACAAGAGCATTAGGGTTAAGACTTCTGTTAAAAATTATGATGGTGAAAATCAATTTCTTAAATTTGTTCATCAAATACATAGTGGCACTAAGACTTCACTTCATTTACACAATTTTATTTATTCAGAGTTACACTTAAAGAAAAAATAGGGCTTCCCTGGTGGCGCAGTGGGTGAGAGTCCGCCTGCCGATGCAGGGGACACGGGTTCGTGCCCCGGTCCGGCGAGATCCCACATGCCGCGGAGCGGCTGGGCCCGTGAGCCACGGCCGCTGAGCCTGCGCGTCCGGAGCCTGTGCTCCGCAACGGGAGAGGCCACAGCAGTGAGAGGCCCGCGTACCGCAAAAAAAAAAAAAAAAAAGAAAAAATAGAACAGTAAATAAAAAAATTGAAACAGGCCCTCAAATACCCAAGAATCAAAAATTATCTTTATTAATGGAGCTTAGAACTTAAGTCACAATTTCTGACTTAACTGCATTACATTTCCTAAAATATTTACTTCTCAACAGTAAGTACTTGTTAAATGAAACACACCAATTCATTATTCAAAAATTTGTCATAATGGGAGTATACAAGTATAGGTTAATTCAGTACAGTCATCTAGCAAATGAGCATTAAGGGAATGTCAGAATTACAATACCCTTTGTTCTCAAATACACGCATCTTCATATTACCCTGCAATGAAATACCCAATTATCTGGTGGTAATGTTAATGTGAATGCTCTATTGGTCCCTCACATGAGAAGTGTTTAATATCAAAGCTCTCCTAGGGTTTTTTAAAAATCTTATTTAATGTTCACCATTCTCATCAGGCACCCATATTGGATAATTTTGGAACCCACTTTGACGGTTCACTCTTAGATAGGTTTCCAAGACTTACCAATTTCTATATCATTTTACCCAACTCTATTATTTTAAAACATGAAGGAAGAGAGACCTTAGTAATCGAAGTGACTGAAAGGGAAGATCACACCACCTTCACCAGTAGATTGTGACCATCCCGGAGGCAAGGACCATCTTATGCAGTATAGGACTAGTCAAGGCAATAGTTATTCAGGACATATCCTACTGTACTAAATGACAGTTTAGAATCTGATCCTATTTTCAGCTGTCACAATATATTTCTTAATTGACAGGCAGGAAAGATAAGTGCTTAAATCTTTGCCATTCTTCATTTTGCATCATTGTATCACAGAATAGTAATGCTGGATGGAAGAGATCTTAGAAGCCATCTTTCCAAGTCCCTTCCTCTAAAAAAGAAAAAAAGAAAAAAAAATGAAACCCTTTTTATTTTGAAATAATGTTAGATCTACCTAGGAGTTGCAAAAATATACAGAGTTCTCATGTATCTTTCACCCAGCTATGTAACTATAGTACAAACACTGAAATCAGGAAATTCACTTTGGCATAACACTATTAAGTAATCTACAGATTTTATTTAAATTTAGCCATTTTCTTCACTAATGTCCTTCTTCTGGTCCAGGATGCAATCTAGGATCCTTAGTCTCCTTTAATCAGTGACAGATCCTCTAGCTTTTTTTTTGTCTTTCATGACCTTGAGTCTCTTCAATAGTCCAGGCCAATTATTTTGCAGAATATCTTTCAATTTGGGTTTATCTGATGTTCTCCCTTTAGAATAAGGTTATATGCATTTTTGGCCAGAATACCAGAGAAGTGATACCCTTCTCAGTGCATGGGGAAAGTGATATTGATGTTTTACTACTTGCTGGTAATACTAATGTTCATCACATGGCTAAAGTGGTGTCTGCCAGATTTCGCCACTGTGAAGTGGTTATTTTTCCATTTGTAAACAATAAGTATCCTGTGGAGAGATATCTGAAGATTATGCAAATATCCTCTATTACATCAAACTTTTACCCATTAATGTTAGCATCCATTAATGCTTCTTGCCTGCAACAATTATTACTGTGGTGTGTGGTAATGTTGATTTCCTATTTCTCTTACTCTTCTACAATTATTAACTAGTATTCTATAGTAAAAAGAGCTGTCCCTTCTACTCTATTTATTAGTTCAATTATTTATCTATACCAGTATGGACTCATAGATATTTATTTTATGGGTCCTAATCTAATACTATCTTTATTTTACTTTGTTGCTTAAATTGAACCAGCTTTGGCCATTGGGAACCCCTCCAAGCTGGTTCCTGTGTCACTGTGATATACCCCTATCATTTTTTGAGAGCTTCTTTACTTTCTGGCCACAAGATGTTTCAGGCTCAGTTGTATTTTTCCCATCCCATCTCTGGCATCAGTCATTTCTCCAGAGTTTTGGTTTCTTTTGCTGAAGAATGGCATCTCGAAACCAAAATCTGGGTGGTAGGTATGCTCATTGCTGCTAGGGTATCACTGTTTCTAGGGCCTCTCAGCAGAGAGGGCTAAGAAGTATATGTGCATCTACTGCCCATGTATACACACACATCTATATTACTGTATCTATCAGTAAATATATTAAAAATCATGAATTCATACTGATATCTCTGGTTCTAATCCAAAACCACAGGATTTGGTTTCTAGCCTATTCCCTTTTCTTATTTGTAATCTCTTCCTACAACAGTGAGAAACCTGCAGAGTACTCCTTCTGATGTGTTGATGTCTGATCATCCCTAAAACATCACTTTGGAGAGAGTGGGCAAAATTAAAGCAAAAGAACTAAGACAGAAGCAAAGGACAACTTTATTAAAGCAAAGGTAATTATCTATCAAAGAAAAGACTATCAAAAGCAAGGGCTGATATTTATCCCTAGAAGTCTCATTAAGAATGGGCTTGACAGCATTTTTTTCTGGAGCATACAGAAGAACGAGATTACCTTTCTCCTCTATAGCACTTTTCATTTATACGAAGATATTTGTAAGCAAATGATAAAATCTTCTTTGTAGAAGTAACTTAACACATACAGAATCTGAACCTTACTGGACTGTGCAGGAATGGCCTCAAAATACTGATATTGTACTAAGGTTCTGAGGTCTTGCCTTAAAACTAGAACTGGAATGACAAAATTTGCATCATGATTCCTTACCGTATATTCCTCAGAAAGTGCCTATCCCTTCTCAAAGAAGAACGTGAGTAGGGTTGGTGGAAGGTCCTTCTTAACTCCTGAAAGTTACACAACTAGAAGTATTGATATTTATTAGCTAGGGTGAGGAGGGATATAAGAAAAAAATTCTAGACTTGCATTTTTACATAAAAACAATCAAAATGTTGACAGCTTTTGTGTTACTGTGTACACTGTTAAACACATGAACATTTTCCTACTGTCATACAAATTCTATTCTTTCTTGCTCGGGTAGAGAGAATGAGATACCTAGAATTCTCAGGAGAGTAAAGGTAAAGGTAGGGACTGAGACCTTGGGAAAATGGCCTAGAAACAGGAAGCCAATGGTCAGGCAAACATTTGGGAGCCTGAAACAAGAAGAAAGAAGGTGGGTCAGACTCAGGTGAGCACTGAGGAGGGCAGGAGGAGATACAATGTGCCTGAAATACAAGAGACTTTACAGTTGAGGCAGGCACTGACCCAGCTACAGCTATATTCCAGCAATAGCAGAATTTAACAACTGGTTTTCTAGAAAGTAGACTAGTAGGCCTAGGAACCTGCCGAAATTTCTAGCTTTTCAGGTTTGATACTCTCTGGAGTTTGATCTGGTTCAAGGATGAACATGAGGCTTAATGAAAACCAATGAGGTACAATAATACTTTGGGGAGAGTAACCTTTCCTCTTGGTTTCCGGTTTTGAAGGCAAGAAAATAAAGGTGTTAGAGCTGCTGGCTGTCACCATGTGTCAGCTATTTCAGTGAACTTCTTTACTATAATGGCTTTAAGGATAATTTCTTATGATGGTATCCATAACCATGCCTAATTTCTTAAATAAGTGCTACTCCCATGCTTCTGTCTATAAGGAATTTGGATATACTGGATCACCTCCAACTTGATATTTATGCATGCATGCATTACTCATTCAACCAACGTTTACTGGTTATCTACCATATATTGGGTATATACAAAGATAAAGTGAATAATTTGCAATTTTCTTTCACATTACAAGATTTTTCCTTTTTTAGCCTCAAGTTCTGAAATCTCAGTAAGCATTAGAGGGAAAAAAAGACAACCAACAACATTTATAATTTTGACTCTGTTCAGCAAGTGAACTGTTGAAAAACACAAATACTTCCCTAATCATACAAACACTTTTAGTTTTTGCTTTTTATTCACTTTATGTGCTGTCAGTTCTTTCACTCTAATCAAATACTTAATTGAATACCTATGTGTTGAGTCGCTGTTCTTTTCTTTACCCCTTCATTTCTCCAATAGCCTACCCCTCACTCTATTCTTACTTTTTTCTAATCCTTTATAGTTTGTACTTGCCTACTTCTCAGGTCTACCAGCATGGATCATGGGCTCGTATGAACACAAAGGGGGTACTGAGAATTTAAGATGCTAATGTTGGCAGTGAGGATACAGGAACAGGCACTGCCTAAAGGCGTTACGGAAACACATGACCTATAGATATAAACGTGCCCTGCCTGGTCCCTTCGGTCTCCTTTCTTTTCTTTCATGTCATACACCTACATGGAAATTAGGGAATTAGGCATGGTTTGCTTTTGAGACACATAAGTAGTTTAACTCATCCCCATGTGCCTACCTGCCCACTACACTTGCTACACACACCAGCCTGCTGTGGCTTTGCTCCTCAACGAGGGGATCCAGTTACTTGCGGCACCACAGAAAGGTTCACCCACAAGTACCAGTTTTTAAGTTTAACAGAGTCTCCATTTCCTTTTGAACATTTCCTGCTACATTTTTAAAAGGGTACAACAAAATAATAGAGAAGCATGTTAGTTCAAGTGGTTTTAATCTTGGTGTAAATGACCAGTAATAAGAGATTATGGTGATCACTTAATAATAAAGAGTGGTGATAAATTTCACAAAGGGTCATTTGTGAATGGTAAAGCAAAGTTCACACTTCTACCACAATCTATGAAAATAATCCCTGGGACTCGTGACAGAGTTATTAATTCTCCTTTCCCCATTCTTTTGCTCTGTGAGAAGCTGGCCTATGGGACATCATCCCTTCCTTTTTGTTTTTTTCAATTAGGAAACATACTAAGTATCTTCCTTGGGATAAAATGAATCTTATTTTATGTATCACCACACATATAAACCCAGGGCCACAGAGAATACTCAGAGTTCATGTAAGATGGATACTTATACATTCAAAATCCGGAATAAATGGCAACAGAAAGGGAGTAAAGGCCTGTGTTATTTTTCTTCCTAATGGACTAATAATGCAAGGTGGGACAAATGACTATAAGTAAAAATTATAAAAAACTAACTTCTTAGCATTGGAACATTGGAAAACGCTGAATAATTTTGTGAAGATTTACCACTCCTCTACCCCTGTGTGTGTGTGTATGTGTGTGTGTGTTTACATATAAGCAAATATGACAAGATGTTTATATTTTTCTAGCTCACGAGTATATAAGCATTTGATGTATTATCCTTTATATTTTCTGTACTTTTAATTTTTCCCTTAAATTTCCAAAAATGACGAGAGAAGAAAAGAAAGAAAAAAATTAAAGAAATATGTTACAAAAGTGTAAGATTTAGAATGTCACAAACTTTAAAAGCATGAATATTATTAAAGCTATTTATGCAATCACTGATCAGGTCATTTTTTAAAATTTAATTTTGAAATAATTTCAGGCTTTCAGCAAAGTTAATATCTTTCATGCAGCTTCCCTTAATGTTAACAACTTACATCAACTATAGAATGAGTCTCAAAAGCCAGAAAATTAACATCAATACAACGCTACTAACTAAACCATAGACCTTGTTTGAATTTCACTAGTTTCTCCCTTCATGTCCTTTTCTTGTTCCAGGATCCAATCCAGGATCCTACCTTGCTTTTCGTGACTGTGGGATAAGGTCATTTCTGACTGAGTATATTACATCTTCTCTCTACCTCCTTCCATTCAATAAGAATGCTTTTCTGCCTGATTCTTCCATTGGCTTCTTTCAAAAATCTGTGTTTATATATTTAATTTCAGCTCTAGCAAACTAATGGCAGGTACTTAATTAAACTAAATGAGGTGTATCAACATTGAGAAGTAATTTCAGAAACAACTTGTGTGATAAATAGAAATAATCTTGGTTTGTTTGCATACTGACATACTTTTCATTGAGTGTAAAAATTTAGTTCAAGGAACAAACAGTTTCCTGGCCTTTAAAATACTCCTTCAGAAGACTAATAAATGGAAACCACTTGCTTTGGAGAATGTTTACAAAATGCTGCCAGCCCTACATTGTTGGTCTCTACTAGACCTTTACTAGGGCTCCTACTCTCTACATGCTGACTGTGCAAAGTGTAATCTACAGCAAGCTTCTGTATGTCTTTAGAAAGGGTACTCAATGATGACATGTGCTAGCAAAGCATATCCAGGTATTTTTATCCAGCTGGAAATAATCTAAGGCTACTAGGAAATCAGCAAGCATGTGTTAGATACATCCAGAAGTCGATTTGCATAACTGTGAAGCACGAGGAGACTCAAAAAGTGAGGAAGAAAAATTTTTGTAAGCATGATCCATAAAAAGATGACCATAAATGACTAGATGACTAGAAAAAAAATTCTGTGAGTCTGGTCCACTAAAGAGATGATTAAGAATCTTTTCATTTCTAGTTTCTTCAACTAATTATGTTGAAGCACATAAAAATGGCACTTGGGTATTTTTATTTTATTTTATTTTTTTGGCTGCACCATGTGGCATGCAGGATCTTAGTTCCCCGACCAGGGATCGACCCCACGTGCCCTGCAGTGGAAGCATGGAGTCTTAACCACTGGACGGCCAGGGAAGTCCCTGCACTTGGGTAGTTTAACCATGAAAATAGCTTGCTTTCCCCCTCTTGATCAGAATATGTAAGTGTTTCAGATCCTACTTAATTACATTCTATTTTGTAATAAGTCTATAACTGCATCTGTTATTATAGTAAGTTGTAACATAGGATAAGATTAATAAATGAAACAAAATACAACAAAACTGTCAGAGAACTACATGGACACAGATGTTTAAGCTGAAAGGGATGCTGGTGCTCCCCAACAAAGTTACTAAAAAGTCTAGTCCTCAAAATGAGAGTCCAAGTGGGTGGTCGACCTGCTAACACGTATCCCCCCTTCTCTAAGGCACTTGAGATTTCTCATGGGTGGGATTTCCAGTCCTCAGGGACTCTCATCTAGTCCTTATCAGTGAGTAAAAGCTGGGACTTCTAGTCTAATCCAAACCTCTTCTTTTGGACATAAGAAAATGACAAGTAGCAGGAACAGGATTTTATTTTTCTTTCATATGAAGAAAGGGAGAATTACTCATGGAAGACAAAAATGTCTATTGAGTTGGCTATTTATACTTGGCCCTTGTCTGGGAAAGGTATTTTTTTGAGAAATGTTTTAAAACTCTCAGATCCTAGAAAAACTGAACTGAAAATACCAAAGGGTGACGGTGGATACGCTTTGCCTCTTTTTTCCCCTCCCTCCAATGCTTACTGCCACCATGCTTACTGTTTTCACAGTTGTGTCAGTTTATTAGGAAAATAAAACTTGATTGGATCATGTGGTTATGTTAAAAAAAAAAAAGCCTACTAACAAATCTGACCGTGCATATTGGAAAGTGTATAGCAACCTTCTCATAGAGGAAAGAATATAGTAGCTGGTTAATTTAATGAGGAAACTGCTGGTGAATCAATTTTTTTTTTTAAAGTAAGTCACATGAATGGAAGAACTGGTATCAACTCAAACAATGTTGAAAGCAAAATGACTTCCTAAGTGATTTACTGCAATGGCTTAGAAACTGGTATTAATCTACATGATCCAGGTTTTTAAAGACTGGTTTAATAGAAAGTCCAGAAGCCAGGAGACGTGTGTTATAGTCCCCACTGCACCCCAGAGTATTCCTGGACAAATCGTTTAATCTCGGCACCCCTAAGTGAGGGAGTTAGTCCTAGCTCAGTAGGCCTCAACCTAGGGTTCTCTGACACTTAGGGAGTCCCACATAGTAATGGTGGTCCATGAGGTATTTTAAGTATTTCAAAGATCCTGAAAGAAATGAATTTGCTGGAGACAGGGCCGAAGTGTACTAAGTTTTTTGGTTACAGTAGTATCTGGTTGGTATAGTCATGCTAGCTATCTTATCCTAAATACAGCGTGTTTGGATGATGGAGAGAAAAGGACAAAAAGTGTTCTCGATAAAGAGGATGATCTCTGAGATAATTTTCAGCTCTAAAATTTAATGCTCTATGATCTCAGCATTCATGTGGTATGACTGAGTTGGGAGAGGGAGGGAGGGAGAGGAGGATACAAAAACACTAATATTTATTGAGGAATTAAATAATTGTGTGCTAAGGAATGTGTAGGGTACTCTGTGTACGTTATTTCACTTAATCCACTCAACAGCCCCATGAATTAAGTATTTTTGCCTTTATTTTGGAAATGAGCTGTGTTGTAACTTTTACCACAATCAACTACCAGCAAGTAGCAGGGCTGGGATTGTCTGCCTCCTTCCAGCACCATGTTGCTTTATAAAAGCTACTGCTATTAGTTAGCTCTTAGTAATTTCATTTTTCCAATTGGTAACAGGGTTGTGAATAAGTGCTTTTTCCTGTCCCCGGCTGTCTTGCTTGGCCTCAGTATATTATGCCAACATAGCCTACAGGGCCAGAGCCCCAGCCAGAGAGCAAAAGAACATCGAAGATGTGTCTTCAGTCACTTATCACTGACAGGGCTGCTTTGCCAGAAACTTTCCTAGCAAATAGCCTTCTGGCTTATGTGGATGAGAGGGCAATTTGCTGTGACTGCAGCAAAACTAAACACTGTCACAAATTCAGTGGAGTGGGGGATATTCACTTCTAACCCTCTCTTCTTCCACAGTCCCAGTTCTAGGAGCTACAATAATTCTTATCCATTTCACCCAATACTAACTTATAAAGTGCCATCATGAGGATGCAAAGGAGACACTATTAAGAAAAAGATCTTTAGGAACTTCCTTGGTGGCGCAGTGATTAGGAATCCGCCTGCCAATGCAGGGGACACGGATTCAAGCCCTGGCTTGTTAAGATCCCACGTGCCGTGGAGCAACTAAGCCCATGTGCCACAACTACTGAGCCTGCGCTCCAGACCCCGCAAGCCACAACTACTGAGCCCGCGTGCCACAACTACTGAAGTCCATGCGCCTAGAGCCCGTGCTCCGCAACAGGAGAAGGCAGCACAATGAGAAGCCTGCGCAGTGCAACCAAGAGTAGCCCCCCCTCACCGCAACTAGAGAAAGCCCAAGCGCAGCAAAGAAGACCCAATGCCGCCAAAAATAGATAAATAAATAAATAAAATTTAAAAAGAAAAAAAAAGATCTCTAGTATTTAATTGCCAGGACTGGAAAGTTTCTTCTCCAATAGCATTTTTCACAGTGAGATATTTTCACAGTGAGATATTTTCATTGATAGCATTTTTGTTGTCTCAAATGCCCTTTTTTCTCCTGTCCAAGGAATACTGTTTTAATATGCGTATATGGGAAATGTTTACCAGTTGTCCCTTTTTTTCACCTCAAATGTATCTAAATCTAGAAAAATGGTTCTTTCCCATATCTTTGTTAAAGCTAGGAGAAGAAATAAAAAGCATTGATTCTTTTTTTCTATAGTACATAAGCACACAAAGTCTAGCGCAATGGAACACAATTCTAAAATACATAACCTGGACTTCCCTGGTGGCGCAGTGGTTAAAAATCCACTTGCCAATGCAGGGGACACAGGTTCGAGCTCTGGCCCGGGAAGATCCCACATGCCGCGGAGCAACTAAGCCTGTGTGCCACCACTACTAAGCCTGCGCTCTACAGCCTGCAAGCAACAACTAGTGAGCCCACACGCCGCAACTACTGAAGCCCGCGCGCCTATAGCCCACACTCCGCAACAAGAGAAGCCACCGCAATGAGGAGCCCGCGCACTGCGATGAAGAGTAGCCCATGCTCGCCGCAACTAGAGAAAGCCCCAAGCAGCAACGAAGACCCAACGCAGCCAAAATAAATAAATTTATTAAAAAAATACATAACCAGAGGCCAACAGTTTTCTAGCAGTCTAGATTAAGTTTGGAATTGGTAACTAAAAACAATAGGGGGAAAGACTAATCTAGCTGGAGACAAGATTTGAAGGTGGGTATACTTGGAAGAGTGTAATAACTGTACTGGATTTCTCATTAGAAGGGAGCAGAGTCTTAGGAAGACTTCACATTCCCCAAGAGAACCATATTTACACAATTAACAATTCTTTTGTTGAAAAAAAAAGCTTTCATTATTGCATGTAGACACATGTGGGCTGTATAAAAATATAAGAGATGTGTAACCCATGGTAAACACAAAGTAATGATCTTAAACAGGCCAAATCCTTGAACTCGTCATTAATAAATGTCTCTCCTGCATTCAGCTACCCAGGCTGCTAGGAGCCTGTTTTCTTCAAGTACTTCAAACACTGAAATCCAGGAACATTTATTATTTTAATCCATTACAGGCAGTGCTTGATTTAACTTTATTGGTTGCGGTGGTGGTAGTGGTTATAAGTGGGGGGTACAGCAATGTTCTTTTACACATCATTTCAAAAGGGCTTAATTATATTTTATAGTTTGGGCCAGGAATTCTACTTGTTTTTGGTCTAACAAGGTTCAAATGGAGTTCAGGTCGGTGATTAATCAGAAGAAAAAGTCAGAGATGGTTATCTCTCTGCGATGAGCTCATCTCCCTCTACGAAAGGCTGGGCAGGTACATCATGTTCACTGTGCCACAGCACATGAGAGTGCTCTGACATCCGAAGATGGCTACTTATTGGCTGATTTTTACTTTTCAGGCAGCCTGGAAATTAGCACATCGGAAATTTCACCCAGTGGTTACCTTCTAAATTTCTGAAGTTACTATCCTATGTATTTAAAGGCTTCTCATTAAAATCCAAACAGCTATAGTAACCTCACAGCACAGAAAAAATGTACACGAAGAACAAAAATCACGTAACAGACATTAAAAAAACCCACATAGACCCTTTAGCACAGAAAAATTTAAATATTCCAAATGAAAGATGTAAAGACTGAATTAATATAATTTGGTTAAACAAGAAAAAATAAGTGACCATATAAATATGCCTGAACAGCATATATCTACTAGTGAGTTTTTTTTTTTTTTCTGGGTATGCGGGCCTCTCACTGCCGTGGCCTCTCCCGTTGCGGAGCACAGGCTCCGGACGCGCAGGCCCAGCGGCCATGGGCCCAGCCGCTCCGCGGCATGCGGGATCCTCCCGGACCGGGGCACGAATCTGCGTCCCCTGCATCAGCAGGCAGACTCCCAACCACTGTGCCACCAGGGAAGCCCCTACTAGTGAGTTTTTTAAAAATATCAAACATTCTTAATTTTTTACCTCTCTTTTTGAGGGGGTGAAAAAAGATAACTTCTAAGATAGTAGTATTAACATTGCTTATTATTGACCAAAATTCTATCTAAACATATATTATCGATAACAATTACAGCCGGGAGACTAAAACTTGTATGCTGGGATTTCTTCTCCATTGCATACGATTTCTAAGAGAGAGGACAAGAAAATTACTTTCCAAGAGAATGTCTTATACATTTACGGTTTTTATTTACTGCTGTACTAGAGAATAAATATGGAACATTACTTTGAAAAAAAGTTATGAGAATTTTACTTTTTCCACTTATTTCCCATTCAATTTTTAGAACTTCCTATTTTACCTTTTTTGAATGTCTCAATAGCCCACCATTACGCACAGAAAAATATCAATTTTGAAAGAAAATCAGTAATCCACAGGTGATTTAAGAGTAAAAAAAGGACAGCCAGTTCATCAGTAGCAACTTTGAACCTTGTTATAAAGTAATAGGAGGGAATCTGACCAGGATTAATAGTGGTCCTCAGTTCTGGGATGAGGGGTGTCAGGTTACACGGACTCTGGGCCATCTGTTCTGCCTGCCTACATTTTACTTCTGCAAAACTATAAACGCACCTCTACCTCAGGGACTATAGAAAGGCATTAGAATTCTTCTGCTTTTCATTATCAGAAGATTCAGTAACTCACTTCATTGTCAAGATAATCCCCTTTTACTCTTTCTTTTGCGCTTGCGGGGTATGGCCAAAATGACAAATAAAACCCCAGATGTTAACAGACCCAATGAGGTCTCCACCTTTCCTTGAGTGTTGGGTTTAAGCTACTTGAGACACAGTGTCAAAAATGACAGGACCCTGATGCCCACACCCAATATTCATTAAGGTTTGTTAGTGATTTGTATAGCTGTCTACAAACTGTACTTCCACTTCAATCCTCAGTGGCTGTTTAAAAGTTAAGTTTGTCCTCTGGCTTTAACAGTCAAAGAATTCATTTCTTATTGTTCAAGCATTGGAAAAAGATGCTATTTCTTTCTAAAAGTAACAAAAGTCTTTGGGGTGTTGTAAATGGCTTGTTATTGCAATATATTATTTTAGGTAGTCATATATAATTTAATGTTTTATTTCCCCTCAGGCTTACTTGCATTTCTGCAGCATCCAATGGCTATGACAACGCCTTAAGGAGATTTTCCTCAGGAGATCCCAGTTGACTCTGGAATGAAAAGCTGGAGCTCCACTTTGTATCAATTAATAACCTGCTTTCACTTTTCAGTACATGAAAAGGAACTCTAGGCTCTTTACATTTTTACTGGTCCTGAATTCAGTGAACATGAAAAGAGGCATTTGTATACATGAAAAATAATGTGGTTATGCTTTCTTTCTTCCTACTTTTGTTTATACACAAAGATAAGTACATCTGGATGACAGAGGCTGGGGTAGTGAAAGTTATTTAAACCACAGCTCTTTGACTAGGAATTCAACTCATTGCTTTCTGTATGGATGAAAACTCCCCTAATTCCCTATGGAAAGGGGATTCTTGCAACTTTTCCCTAATTCTGACTAAAATGCCAGCCAAGATGGCCTCACTTAGGCTCTTTCCCCAACCCTTTGTGCCACCTAACTTGTTCATATCCTATTTCCCTTTCCCTTATCTACATGGAGTTTGCTAATCGGCGTGCCCCCAAGAAAGAGCAAGGCAGCCTAAAGCACAGCTATTTCACAGCCTGAATTGTGTACCCTTGTTTGCAGAAATCTAAGAAGTGCCGCCCTAATAGAGCCATAATTTACTCTGACAAGGAGAGCTAAAGTCTGCAGCTCACTCCCCACCCTGCCTGTGCAAAGTGCTACACTGCTGGTTCAGAATTTATAGCTACATACTTAAGGTTTCTCCAAAACACTATACTTCAAACAGCAAAAAAGACTGTGTGTGTGTGTGCGGGGGGGTGGGGAAGGCTACTTTTTAAAAAAGAACATACTACAGAATGGGACAGATTTAATGGCTAGCAAAAGAAATATCTGCCTTAAAATGTTTCAGAAAATAAGATATGATTTTGAAACAAGATTAATTTCGTTATCAATAACATAATCATAGAAAATTTGGCAATATTATACACAATCATAGAGATTTTTGCAATTACACACCAATTTAAAAAAATACAAGCATTACATCTTGTATGTAAAGTTTTAAAATTTAGGGCCATTTTACCACAGACACATGGGAGAACATAAGTATTCTAGCAGAAATAAGAGTTAGGTTATTATAAGTCACTGTTACACTAGCATCTGCAGAGTGGAATTAAAAAAAACCCATGTTCCTTGAAACTCGGATAGTTTAGGGCCACAGAATAGTACAGGAGGCTAAGAAGAACTCAAGGATTTTTTTTAAGTGGAAAATATTTAACCATTTCGTTTTGTTTCAAATGATGAAAACATTTTGGTGAATAATCTGTACATATTTTGTTGTAAAATCCAGTAAATGAACATAAAAGCATTTCATATTTAAATGTATTGACAATGTCTTGGGGAGAATATTAACTTTCCTCTTTCATTCTTTTATTATTCCCTTTCCACATACACTTCCCATAACCTTATGTCGGTTTAGATGATAAAAAATATAATCGTTAGGCAAACTCAAATATTTTTTGTACTTTTCACAAGTGAAGAAACATGCCTACGACACATTCCCAATTGTGTTTCTCTAAATATTACTTAGAACATAAGATTCCTCTAGCATTACAAATCTATTTCAGCTCCTAAATTAAAACTCATCTGGAAAGGACAGCTTTACCCTGTTTATATAACATTGTCATATAAAGAGTGTTAAAAAAAATATTTCACTAAAAATAGCTTGCGTAAGTTAGGGATTAGAGTAGTTTCTGCTGCTATAATTGTTCCTTTGTAGTTTTTTCCATGATGTTTTTTGCACAATGTTTTTGACTGTGTTTATTAAAGTCAGCACATCAAAAAGGATCAAAGAGAAAGTGAGTGAGAACCAAAGAAACCCCAAGTGTGTTGTCTCATTGGGGAGTTATGCAGATTCGCATAAACAAGTGCAAATTGTTGAGGTTTTAATGAAAATTTTCTACAATTATTTTATCTTAAGTCATTCTATACAATAACATCTGTACAGCAGATGGCTATGCTGTACCAAGGCAATGCTCCTTTTTCTTTCTCTGTTTAATAGTACATCTGAGATGACTACTTTTGTCACTGTGCTCAATTTGGTTCAGCAAATAATTTGAAAAGTGCAGCTGCTGCAGATGGTCACAATAGTTACATAAACTGTAAAATCAAAGACACAGTTCAGTATAACTGTATTAGAGTCAAACTATAAAAATCTGACATTAACTCCACTGAACTCAAAGATACACTAGAAAAATTTTGGGTTGAATACAGAGCGATGTCACTTGAAAAATACAAAAAGAAATATGACTACTGGTAGGACGGTTATTTTATTTTTTTGCTGAGAAATATTTTTTACCACTTACCAAAAATATACCTTAAGTAAATATTTGCATATATTTCATCCAAGTTGCAAAGCCTGAATTTTTAAGATATGCAAATATACAATGAAATTAATGTTCAAAGCTTAAATTTTATTTTACTTTTAAAAAGTTTTCCTTTGTTAAAAATCAATTTCTGAAAAATACGTAGTAATTTCTTAATTATAATTTCCTAGAAATCATTCTACAGCAATAACTAGAACTTGCCATGTTACTTCACTTAATTATAATTTATTATTATTTTGCTGACTTTGTTATCTTTTAAACATTTGAGCATGCCATCACATCAAGCAGAAATGTAGAGTAAACAGATTTGGTGTTTGTTATACTCTCATAATAAAACTGTTTCTATTAATTAAATGGCTAATTTCAATTTGATCTGATTAGTTGATGCAAATAACTACTTTAGAACATTTGCAGGACACTACATAACGCAGAGTTATACCAAGTATGTCTTAGTCAAAGCTATAGTTTCTACTTCTGCATTTAACTAGATTTAAGAGTATAACTGTAAAAGGAGTAAGGGTACTAGCATAAAGGGAAAAAACAAGTTACAAAACCAGAATGAATCTACTATCTTGTAAAGCTCAGTGAGAGGATTTTAATTATATTTTAGAGATATTTACTGAGAATAGACACTATTAAAATTAGATAAAATATGAGTAGCAAATGAATGAAACAAGAAACGAGGATGAATAAAGAAAAGGACCTAGAATTGAGTACAGTACATGTTAAATGCTTTCATTCTGTTTGAGTCCTAACCCTTCCTTACTATGATTAAGGTAAAACTGAAAAGGCGTGGGAATGGCCCCAGCGTTGTCTGGGTTGTAATTTATTTGTGGATAAATCAGACATTGTAGCCTCCAGTGCTTCATAGTCTTTCATGTCCCATGGACCTTACATTTTTCATTTCCAACTTTTAAGACAATAAAAAAAATACAGTGCTTTTAGCTGGCTTGGTCACAAATATTTCTGATGAGAAAGAAATCAATCATTTATTTTTTTGGCCTAAAATTCATACTTCTCAACTACAAAACTCCTTCTTTATCTCTTCAACTACTGTGCCCAAACTGGCTATACAGTTAGTCTCCAGCTGCCACTTAATTACTTTTTGGTAAGCAACTAAGTTGCCTAGTTTCAGGATTTACTTTATCCCCAGCACTATCCTCTAGCCCCACTTCTTTCCTGAAAATTAAAGTGGAAAAAAATGTTTTCCTTTTGCTACTTTTACTTTCAAAGTAAAATTTCTGGCATCATGCCCTGAACTTTAACAGTAGCAGTTTCTGTGAAGGAAAATGGTTATTCCCCACCTGTACCTTGTCTTTTCTCTTCCCCTCACATTCCTTCTGCCTACCCTTTTTGATTCAGTGTGCAAAAGCACATAACAGTTGAGGAAAATGTAGATGTCACTGCCTGTTAGTTTCTCACCTCTCCACCCATCAAGGACATTCAGTTGCCAAGTCCAGGGCTCCCTTGCTCAGCCAGGCACTGAAGCATGGCCTTTCCTTGCAAGTGTTGCTACATGATAGTCCTCAGTGGCATTGTCTTTTCAAAGTTGAACCTTGGCTTCTATCACATTTTGTGCAGCATTCCTGCCACCAGAGCAATTTTTCTTTTTTAAATAAATTGTTACCAGTAACTTAATGTAGCACGTTGGCATCACCTGTAGGGTTTGTTGGAACACACTTTTCTGGGCCCCATGCCCAGACTTTCTGATTCAGGAGGTCAGGGGTAGAGCCTGAGAATTTGCATTTCTAACAAGTTCCCAGATGCTGCTGCTGCTGCTGCTTCTGAGACCACACTTTAAAAGCTACTGTTCTAATGGCTCTCAAAACTTGATATATACTCTGTTCTTCCACTACAGCTATTTTAGGTAAAAAGAAATTTAGGAATGAACAGTTACAAAGACATCTGTAGGAACATGCCTGAAGAGGTAGATAGGAACGGTTTAGTTTACCACAGTAACATACTTAGGCTTAACCGATTTGTTATACCATTTTCTTTAAAATAAGGCAACAAACCAGAAATGTTCCCAATCTCTAATGGCTCTTGAAACTTTTAAACTCTATTTAATATAAATCTTCAACATTATGCAGTTTTAGATGTTAACAAGTCATTGTCATCTCCCTCTCCCCTTTTCTGTGACTTACCAGGCACTTTTTGCGCTGCTTTGATATTAAGGCTTCCACTGAGGGTTGATAAAGATGCTAACAGGCACGGTTTATTAGGATGGGGGACAGTTTCCATGGAGACCACAATCTGAGTAGTATGAACAGAAATTTTTTGAAAGCAGGAAACCGTTCTCCACACGTTTTCTTGAAATGGAATCTTTTGTGCTCCATCACCATGAACTTTAAGCTTAGACAACTTTCCACAGTAACATTTGGAGGCTGGAAGCTCATCCTTATTCAGCATGGTGTCTGACAGGGCTGAGGTCTCTTTGCTGTGTGCACTTTTTATCTTCTTTAAAAAATGGTTTATCTGATCCAGCTTGGTAAAACTCAGGTTTGCTTTCAAAGGCTTTGATATATCCAAGTTGATGTCTGCTATAGAATTGAAAAGGATAAGAAAATTACTGAAGCTCTCCTATTGAAAATAAGCCTTTACTTCCCTGTCAAGCTCCTATTTCAGTTTCCCAACGCCTGTACTGTGGACTCATTAGGATGTCAGATGTTATAATTCTTTTACTTACCACCTAACCTTTCCATGTAGTTACTTGAAGGAACAGTTTCCCTGGACTACTTACATGCCTACATTCCTGTCTCAATCCACGTGACTGTCTGTCTGTTCCCGACAGAGCAAAGGCCACACACGGACATCTACCTCTGCCCTCCCACTCTGAGGTAAAATTAAGCAGCCTTTCCAGTTTGTTAATGAACTGACATTCTTTCTTCCGAGGTTAAAAGGGCTTCCTTTAGTACCCAGCACAACGTTTGACACGAACACTGGTATTAATAAATACTTGTCCAACTGATTAACTGAAGTAGCCTCCCCTACCACTCTCTGATAAAGTATATGCATTTGTTTCCCCTCTGTGACCCACTAAAACCCAGAAGAGTCCCTACATCTTTCCTTGGACTCTGCGTTGATAAAGTTTCAAATATCTCATCCAATGTAAGACTGAGATTTCTTAAAATCCATTTTACATGTATCATCCACCGGACGTTGTCCTTATTTGCCACTTACTCACTTAGTCACCTGACATTAAAACTAACTAGGCCCTATCATTTCTGTTTTTGCCTTCTCACTTCTGTTTTTATTATCAATAAGACATAAGACTGTAAGGGTTGTCAAGGCAGAGCATGCTACTCATGTTTATACCCAGTGCCTGGCACAGTGTGTTTCTCATATGTATGTGTTCAATAAATGGTTGAGTTTAACTGAACCTAACGAGTATCCTTTTCACTGGAGCCTGATGTAATACAAGACATAATCACAGATAAAGCTAGGAAGAGCAAAGTTACCAAGCAGATTAAGTTAATATTCTGTCTGTTTTCAATAGGAGGACCTCTTCTCATCTTCCTCAGACGTCAGCACCTAAGAGTTTCCTCCTGGCTACCCAGGCTCGCTCAGGTTACCATCCCTTTTAAGTGTGCCTTTCCTGGTGTTTCTTTAATCAGGCTAAGCAAACTCTGAGAGTCCTGCTTCTAGCCAGTTGTCCACTGGAAAGGGTCAGACATCTGAGTCACCCTTCTGCAATACTAAAATGTTCCCTGCTCCCTACATTCATTTAAACAGGACAACACCCTAATTTAAAGGAATTATGTTTCTTAACATCTTTATTGACATATTAACTCATATCATACAATTTACCTATTTAAAGTACACAATTCAATGGTTCTTAGTATACTCACAAGATTGTGTAATCATCACCACTATTTAATTCCAGAACATTATTACCACCACCAGGGGAAAAAAAAAGTTCCCATGCCACTTAGTGGTCCCTACCCATTCCCCACTTCCAGCACTCAGGCAACCAGTAAGCTAATTTCTGTCTCTATAGATTTGCCTATTCTGGGCATTTCATATAAATGGAATCACACAAAATCTGGCTTTTTGGGTCTGGTTTCTTTCAGTTAACATAGTAGAAGTTTTTAAGGTTCATTTGTGTTGAATCATGTATCACCAGTATGTCATTCCTTTTGATGGCTGAATAATACTCCATCATATGGATATACTACATTTTGTTTATCCATTATCAGTTTATGGACATTTGGGTTGTTTCCACTTTTTGGCTATTATGGATAATACTGCTATGAACATTCATGTGCAAATTTTTTTTTTGTGAACATGTTTTCAATTCTTTTAGGTATCTACCTAGAAGTGGAATTGCTGGGTCATATTTGATTACAGCAATCCTAGTGGGTATGAAGTGGTAACCCATTGTGATTTTGATGTGTATTTCCCTAACGATTAATGATGTTGAGCATTTCTTCATTTCTTCAGTTGTAGTGGGTATGAAGTGGTATCCCATTGTGATTTTGATGTGTATTTCCCTGATGATTAATGATGTTGAGCATTAATGTTATTGGCTATGTGTATATATTCTTGGGAGAAATGTCTATTCACACCCTTTGCTCATTTTTAAATTGGGTTATTTGTCTTTTTATTAAATAGCATGAGTCTTTTATGTTGATATATTCTGGATACAAGTCCCTATGAGATATAGGATTTGCAAATATTTTCTCCCATTCTGTGGACTGTCTTTTCAGTTTTTTGGATGGTATGATTTGCAGCATGAAAGTTTTTAAGTTTTGTGAAGTCCAACAGATCTATTATTATGCTTGTGCTTTTGGTGTCATATCCAAAAACCATTGCTTAGGGGGCTTCCCTGGTGGTGCAGTGGTTAAGAATCTGCCTGCCAATCCAGGGGACACGGGTTCGAGCCCTGGCCCAGGAAGATCCCACATGCCGCGAAGCAACTAAACCCATGAGCCACAACTACTCAGCCTGTGCTCTAGAGCCCGTGATCCACAACTACTGAAGCCCGTGTGCCTAGAGCCCGTGCTCCGCAACAAGAGAAGCCACCGCCACGAGAAGCCCGTGCACCGCAACGAAGAGTAGCCCCCGCTCGCCGCAACTAGAGAGAGCACGTGCACAGCAACGAAGACCCAATGCAGCCAAAAATAAACAAATAAAATAAATTTATAAAACAAAACAAAACAAAAACATTGCTTAACCCAAGGTCACAAAGATTTACAGTTATGCTTTCTTTTACAAGTTTTACCTCTTACATGTAGGTCTATGATTGCTCTTGAATTAACTTTTGTGCTTTGTGTGGTAGGGGTCCAACTTAATTTTTTTTTGCATGCAGAAATCCAGTTATACCAGCACCATTTTTTTTTTTTTTTTTTTTTTTGCCGTACGCGGGGCTCTCACTGTTGTGGCCTCTCCCGTTGCGGAGCACAGGCTCCGGACGCGCAGGCTCAGCGGCCATGGCTCACGGGACCAGCCCCTCCGTGGCACAAACCCGTGTCCCCTGCATCGGCAGGCGGACTCCCAACCACTGCGCCACCAGGGAAGCCCCTACACCAGCACCATTTTTGAAAGGAATTATTTTTGACTTGTAGAATTTGGGGTACTCAAAGAGGCTGGTGGGCAAATATTTTAGGGAAATTGGATGATTCAAATGATTCATACACTGTCTGGCTCTGCCTGCAAATTCTTTTATGAGGGCTTCGAAATTCTGTGGCCTCACAGAAAATAATACCACCTTTTACCACAGTGAAAAAAACAAACAATCTTAACAGATGATAGCAACAACGGGAAAACAAGACAAAGCTAAAGCAGAAAGAAGACTCAGATGTCGGGGCCAGAAGCTACCTGCTTTTGCCTGGATTCATAACGTGAGATTGAAACTAAGCGTCAGAAGTAGCCATAGAAACAGTTTATTGACCTACTCAGGAAGTTGCCCAAATATCCACCTATACTAACTGCTGAGCCTAAGGGATCCCTTTTCCCCGACTGTAAACTGGCAAAACATCCACGGAATGGTATATATGAGAGTTGTTGACTACTATCTCAATATGGATCCTTGTATCTCAGGTATGGTAGTCCCAGTGACACAGGAAACAAACAAACAAAAAGCCAGAAAAGCTATACCTCTGCTTATTTGTCTAACTTGTCCTTTGAGACTCAGTCCTTGAGTCTCAAAGGCTCCAGGAAGTCTTTCTTGACCCCTGAGGCCAAGTGAGGTGCCTCTCATCCACTGCTTTCAGAATGTCCTGTTTATTGTACCATCATCAGGTACCTATTCATATTATTTTTATAGTTACTGCTTAGGTATCTGTCATAGTCCAGCTAACTGTGAACTCCTGAACAATAAGAACTGTTCTACATCTTAATATTCTGAGTGCCGAAACTACTGTTTGGTCCACTGGAAGTACAAAACAAACATTTTATGATGTAGTGAAGGAAAAAAAAAATGAATGATTTTTTCCTTCCTACTGAACTCCCACAGGCTCATCAAATCACTTCATCCAGAACAATCCATTACCTCCTCTCACACATGCTATATTCCCTGTCTCAGTTAATGACTCTAATCTACCAACTGGCTCAAATAAAAAATCTGACTTTTTGACTCATTTCATTCCCTCTTTTCCTGGTCCAAACCCACTCAGTGATTAAGTTCTGTCAATTTTACTTCCAAAATATTGCTTGAATCGAATCTCCTTCTCTCGAGCATTCCAGCCACTCCCCAGGTTTTCCCTCCATGCCTTTGATATTGCTCAGCTAATATAAAGCCTCCTAAAAGGTTTCTCTGTCTAGACCGATTCCTGTTAATCCAGTATCCAGAGTAATTTCCAAATGATTTGTTTCTAATGTGATCCTGATTGGCTCACTATTGCTTAAAACTCTTTAATGGCTCTTCTTTACCTATGGGATAAAAGATGAAGCTCCTTAGAATGGAAAAAAAGGTCTTGCCTTTCCTTATCTGCAGCCGTTGCTCACCTCAAATATTAAAGCTCCAGAAATATCAAAGAGTTTATAGAGCCCACTCCCCCCAGCCCATGCTATGTCATACCACAAGACCTTTGATCATGTTGCTCCTTTGTCTAATATACCTTTTCTTTGCCTAATGCATAATCTTCAGGATACTGCTCAGCATGTTCTCCAAGAAGTAGTTCCACAAAGCTGGCCCTGCATAAGTATCTTTTTATGAGATTATGTCTCTCACCAATAGAGAAGATCCTTGAGTGTACATTTTTCATCTTTAATACTTAGCATTGGGCCTCAAACTCAGCATGAAGTACACGTTTGGTCAGTTCATGTTGGAGCACCCTGAAACTTTCTAATCTGGTTCTATGATAGGCAGAATTCTGAAGATGACCCCCTTCTCCCAAGATTCCTCTCCCCTGGTTATTGAATCAAACACTAATCTAGGTACTGCTATGCTGAAAGGGATTTTTATAGGTGTGATAAAAATCCCAGGTAAATTGAATTTAACACAGAGATTATCTGGTGGGCCTGATCTATTATACAGGCCCTTTAAAAAGTACATGAAGGAGGAAGAAGGGGAAGTCAGAAAGATTTGAAACGTGAGAAGGGGTCTATGATATGTCATTGCTGCTTTGAGGATGGTAGGGGTCATGTGAGAAGGAATGGGCACCCTAAAGCTGAGGGAAGGAAGCACTGGCCAGCTGCTAACAAGGAATTAGGGACGTGAGTCCTATGGCCACAGGAACTGGATTATGCAAACAAATGCAATGAATTTCTAAGTCGATTCTTCCCTGGAGCCTCTAGATTAGAGCCCAGCCCAACGGACACCTTGATTTTGGCCTTGTAAGATTCTGAGCAGAGAATACAGCTAAACCCAACTGGACTTCTGACCTGCAGGATTGAGATAATAAATTTGTATTGCTATAAGCCACTACATTTGTGGTAATTTGTTATGCATCAATAAAAAACTAACACAAACTCCATACGCATATTTACCCACATAATATTTCCTGTTTCTAATGTGATCATAAATGAAGTTTCAAGGCCTAGGAATGTTTGTCCTAGCTTCTTTCACCTTTTCCCCCCAGAGCAAAAATATCTAATATACTTTGCTCTTCTCTTTGTTAGTTGCCAATTCCCTCTCTTTAAAAATTACTTCAGGGTTCCAGGAAAGATGGAGCCCTGTCTCTCCCACTTTATACAGCTATAATATCTGGAGAGATTACAGCTAAAAAACCTATACAGAGGGCTTCCCTGGTGGCGCAGTGGTTAAGAATCCATCTGCCAATACAGGGGACATGGGTTCGAGCCCTGGTCCGGGAAGATATCACATGCCACAGAGCAACTAAACCCACACGCCGCAACTACTGAGCCTGCACTGTAGAGCCTGTGCTCCGCAACAAGAGAAGCCACCATAGTGAGAAGCCTGTGCACTGCAACAAAGAGCAGCCCCTGCTCGCCACAACTAGAGACAGCCTGCGTGCAGCAACAAAGACCCAATGCAGCCAAAATTAATAAATAAATAAAATAAATTAAAAAAATAAGCACAAAGCTTAATTAAAAAAAAAACAAAAACAACAAAAAACAAAAGCAAACAACAAAAACAACCTACACAGAGCAGCTATTTGAGGATTTTGAAAAGTAAATGTTAACAGGTAGACTGGGGAAGATAACTAGATTTTAAAATACCACCAAAAGGTAGTGTGTTTCTCATTTTTCTTCTGATATTCCACAGCCTGGGGCAGCCCAAAACCTGAAGGTGGGCATCAGGTGTGGATAGAGGGAGTAGTAGGGGACACCCTCTATTTCTGGCTTCAGTAATGGGAAGGGAATTCCTAGTGCCCGCAGGGACTAAGAAAATGCCTCATTTTTTCCTTCTTTTTCTTGTACCACAGAAAATAGGAGACAATACTCCTAAATTCATTTTATGAAACCATCATTACTGATACCAAAACTAGACAGAGACAGTAAAAGAAAACTACAGACCAATATCCCTAAAAAACAGAGACATAAAAATAAAAATCCTCCAAATAAATTTAAAAAAATCAAGTAACATAAGAAACTAATAATATACCACAACCAAGAGGGGTTTATCCTGGGACTACAAGGCTGGTTCAATATTAGAAAATCAATCAAAGTAATGGTATTACCAGTTTACAAAACAAAAAAACATGATCATATCAATTGATGCAGAAAAAGCTTTTAAAAAACCAATATCCATTTATGATAAGAACTCTTAACAAACTGTCAATAGATGGAAACTTCCTTAACCTGATAAAGTTCACAGATGAAAAACCTATAGGTAATGTCATACTTAATCATGAAGGATTGAATGCTTTTCCCCTAAGATCAGAAACAAGGCAATGATACTCATTCTCACTACTCATACTCTGTATTTAATCCTAGAGATCCCAACCAGCTCAATAAGGCAAGAAAAAGAAATAAAAGGCATGAAGATTGGAAAGAAAGACATAAAATGATGTCTATTCGCAGATGACATGATTGTCCATGTAGAAAACTCCATGAAATCTTCAGAAAAGCTCCTAGAATTACTAAGTGAACTTGACAAGATTTTAGAATACAAGACCACTACACAAAAATCAGTTGAGGGCTTCCCTGGTGGCGCAGTGGTTGAGAGTCTGCCTACCAATGCAGGGGACACGGGTTTGTGCCCCGGTCTGGGAAGATCCCACATGCTGCGGAGCGGCTGGGCTCATGAGCCATGGCCGCTGAGCCTGCGCATCTGGAGCCTGTACTCCACAACGGGAGAGGCCACAGCAGTGAGACACCCGTGTACCACACACACACACACACACACACACACACACACACACACACAAAATCAGTTGAGTTTCTACAAACCAGCAATATGCAGTTGGAGTAAAATTTAAACAAAAAATAATATTTATAAAAGCTCCAAATAAAATAAATACTTAGGTATAAATCTGATAAAACTCGTGGAGAATCTATATGTTGAAAAATCATTAAAGACCTAAGTAAATGGAGAGATATACTGTATACATAACATATTCATGGATTGGAAGACTCGAAATAGTAAAGACATAAAACCTCTCCCAATTGATCTATAGATTTAACACAATTCCAATAAAAATTCCAGCAGTATTTATTGTAGATATAGAAAAGCTGATTCTAAAAGGTATACAGGAAAGCAAAGGAACTAGAATAGCTAAAACAGTTTTGAAATAGAAGAATGACATTGGAGGACTTACACTACCTAATTTTAAGACTTGCTATGAAGCTACTATGATCAATACAGTATAATTCTGGAGAAGTTATATACATGTATATCGGTAGAACAGAACAGAGAATCCAGATTATAGAGGCCAACCAAATATTGTGAAATGACTTTTTTTTTAAGTTGCAAAGGCAGTTCAGTGAAGAGAGTTTTATCAGCAAATAGTGTCATACATCCTTATGCCCCCCCTGCAAAAAGAAAGAAAAAAGTTGAACTCAACTTTATACTTTATCCAAAATTAACTAAAAATGAATCATAGATCTGAATATAAAATGTAAAATATAAAACATTTTAAGATGAAAACAGGAGAAAATCTATGAGTACTGAAGTTAGGCAGAATTCTTATATACAGTACCCAAAAAAGCATGATTCATTTGAAAAAACTTCACACTAAAAACTTTTGCTCTGTAAAAAGTAGTGTTAAGAGAATGAAAAGACAAGCTATGCACTGGGAGAGAATATCTGCAAGTCACATATCTGACAAAAGACTTGTATCCGGAATATACAAAAAACTTCCAAATTCAACAATAAGAAACAAACAGGCTAATTTTAAAATAAGCAAAAGACTTGAACAGACACTTTACCAAAAGGATATATGAACGGCAGATAAGCACATATAAAGATATACAACATCATTAGTAATTAGAAAAGTGCAAATAAAAATGACGACGAACCACCTATTAGAATGGCTAAAATAAAAAATACTGATAACACAAACTGCCAGAGGGGATATGGAACTAGTGGGACTCTCATACATTGCTGTGGGAATGTCAAATGATACAGGCTATTTGGAAACATTTTAGTAATTTCTTATGACTTATACGACCCACCAATCCCACACCTAGGTATTTATCATAGAGGATTGAAACTTACAATCACACAACAACTTATACACAAATGTTTAAAGTGGCTCTATTCATAATCACCAAAATTGGAAACAATTTATATATCCTTCAATGGATGAATTCTTAAACTACAGTACATCTACAAAATGGAATACTACTCAGCAATAAAAAGGAATGTATTGATACTACTGATAGATACAACAACTTGACTGAATCTCAAGGGCAGTATGTGAGTGAAAGAAGCCAGTCTGAAAAGGTTACCTGCTGTATGATTACATTTGTATGACATTCTTAAAAAGGTAAAACAAATAAACAAAAACCCTAAAGTGATGGAGAGCAGTAATTATCATAGATTAGGATTTAGGGGGAGGTGTGATTACAAAGGAATATCATGAGAGGTTTTTAAGATGGTAGAACTGTTCTGTACCTTGACTGTGGTAGTGGTTACACGAATCTATTCATTAGAATTCATAGAACTGTGCACCAACGAAGGACAATTTTACTGCACATTAATTTAAAAAATAAACAAAATTATTTCAATGACTTTGTCATATGCATGACAGGACAGTTTTTTCCACTCCATTTATTTTTTACCCTCACATGTGTTTCTCAAAAGGCTAAAGGGTTGGAATGTGTCCTTATGGGTAGGGGAAGCCCACCTTAGGCCTAAGTGTTAACCAACTCTGTACTGGGTAAGTTTTTCAGGTTTCCTTTTCATTCTCCATGGCCCCTTCAACAAGGAAATAGAACACTTATGCTAATACCTTTAACTGTGAGATCAGGATGGCCTTTCTGCAAAAGGTGAAAAAGATGGAATGCTACTCCTAAAGGTTACGGAAGCCATAGGACAATTCCTGATCTTACTAATACAAAAAAGTGTGGCAGATGAAAATTGGAGGCTTTAATTTAACAGCTGGCTAGAGTAGTTAAACCAGTAAAACTCAAAAGCAAAGGTCAGTTTGGCACCAGCCAAAGTAGTTTATTGATGTACCTTGCATCTGTGGAATACCTGAATAAACAACGAATCATCCCAAATTGAGGAGGTGGACTTTGGGAGCAACAATATATATATATTTTTCCCTATTTCACTTTTTGTGAGTGTGTATGTGTATGCTTCTGTGTGTGATTTTGTCTGTATAGCTTTGTTTTTACCATTTGTCCTAGGGTTCTCTCTGTCCGTTTTTTTCTTGTTTTTTTTTAGTATAGTTTTTAGTGATTGTTATCATTGGTGGATTTGTTTTTTGGTTTGGTTGTTCTCTTCTTTCTTTCTTTTTATTACTTAAAAAAATTTTTTTTAATAATTATTTTTTATTTAATAACTTTATTTTATTTTACCTTCTTATCTCTTTCTTTTTTTTCTCCCTTTTATTCTGAGCTGTGTGGATGACAGGCTCTTGGTGCTCCAGCCAGGTGTCAGGGCTGTGCCTCTGAGGTGGGAGAGCCAACTTCAGGACACTGGTCCACAAGAGACCTCCCAGCTCCACATAATATCAAATGGTGAAATTCCCCAGAGATCTCCATCTCAACCCCAAGACCCAGCTCCACTCAACGACCAGCAAGCTCCAATGCTAGACACCCTATGCCAAACAACTAACAAGACAGGAACACAACACTATCCATTAGCAGAGAGGCTGCCTAAAATCATTAAAAGGCCACAGACACTGCAAAACACACCACCAGACGTGGACTTGCCCACTAGAAAGACAAGATCCAGCCTCAACCACCAGAACACAGGCACTAGTCCCCTCCACCAGGAAGCCTACACAACCCACTGAACCAACCTCAGCCACTGGGAGCAGACACCAAAAACAATGGGAACTACGAACCTGCAGCCTGCAGAAAGGAGACCCCAAACACAGTACGTTAAGCAAAATGAGAAGACAGAGAAACACACAGCAGATGAAGGAGCAAGGTAAAAACCCACCAGACCTAACAAATGAAGAGGAAATAGGCAGTCTACATGAAGAAAAATTCAGAATAATGATAGTAAAGATGATCCAAAATCTTGGAAATAGAATGGAGAAAATATAAGAAATGTTTAACAAGGAACTAGAAGAACTAAAGAGCAAACAAACAGTGATGAAAAACACAATAAATGAAATTAAAAAATTTCTAGAAGGGATCAATAGCAGAACAACTGAGGCAGAAGAACGGATAAGTGACCTGGAAGATAAAATAGTGGAAATAACTACTATAGAGCAGAATAAAGAAAAAAAAATGAAAAGAATTGAGGACAGTCTTAGAGACCTCTGGGACAACATTAAACACACCAACATTCGAATTATAGGGTTCTCAGAAGAAGAAGAGAAAAAGAGAGGGACTGAGAAAATATTTGAGGAGATTATAGTTGAAAACTTCCCTAATGTGGGAAAGGAAATAGTTAATCAAGTCCAGGAAGCACAGAGAGTCCCATATAGGATAAATCCAAGGAGAAACACACCAAGACATATATTAGTCAAACTATCAAAAATTAAACACAAAGACAAAATGTTAAAAGCAGCAAGGGAAAAACAACAAATAACTTACAAAGGAATCTCCATAAGGTTAACAGCTGATCAATCAGCATAAACTCTGCAAGCCAGAAGGGAGTGGCAGGACATATTTAAAGTATTAAGGGGAAAAACCTACAACCAAGATTACTCTACCCAGCAAGTATCTCATTCAGATTCCACGTAGAAATTAAAACTTTTGCAGACAAGCAAAAGCTAAAGAGGATTCAGCACCACCAAACCAGCTTTACAACAAATTCTAAAGGAACTTCTCTAGGGAGGAAACACAAGAGAAGGAAAAGATTTGTGATAACAAACCCAAAACAATTAAGAAAATGAAAATAGGAACATACATATCGATAACTATCTTAAATGTAAATGGATTAGATGCTCCAACCAAAAGACATAGACTGGCTGAATGGATACAAAAACAAGACCCGTATATATGCTGTCTACAAGAGACCCACTTCAGACCTAGAGACACATACAGACTGAAAGTGAGGGGATGGAAAAAGATGTTCCATGCTAATGGAAATCAAAAGAAAGCTGGAATAGCAGTTCTCATATCAGAAAATAGACTTTAAAACAAAGACTATTACAGGAGACAAACAAGGACACTACATAATGATGAAGGGATCGATCCAAGAAGAAGATATAACAATTGTACACATTTAGGCACCCAACATAGGAGCACCTCAATACATAAGGCAAATACTAACAGCCATAATAGAGGAAATTGACAGTAACACAATCATAGTACGGGACTGTAACACCCCACTTTCACCAATGGACAGATCATCCAAAATGAAAATAAATAAGGAAACCCAAGCTTTAAATGATACATTAAACAAGATGGACTTAAATGATATTTATAGGACATTCCATCCAAAACCAACAGAATAACTTTCTTCGCAAGTACTCATGGAACATTCTTCAGGATAGATCATATCTTGGGTCACAATCAAGCCTTGGTAAATCTAAGAAAACTGAAATCGTATCAAGTATCTTTTCCAACCACAATGCTATGAGACTAGATATCAATTACAGGAAAAAATTTGTAAAAAATACAAATACATGGAGGCTAAACAATACATTCCTTAATAAGCAAGAGATCATTGAAGAAATCAAAGAGGAAATCAAAAAATACCTAGAAACAAATGACAATGAAAACACGACAACCCAAACCTATGGGATGCAGGTAAAGCAGTTCTAAGAGGGACGTTTATAGCAATACAGTCATACCTTAAGAAACAAGAAACATCTCAAATAAACCACCTAACCCTACACCTAAAGCAATTAGAGAAAGAAGAAGAAAAAATTCCCAACGTTAGCAGAAGGAAAGAAATCATAAAGATCAGATCAGAAAAAATGAAAAAGAAATGAAGGAAACTATAGCAAAGACCAATAAAACTAAAACCTGGTTCTTTAAGAAAAACAAAATGGATAACCATTAGCCAGACTCATCAAGAAAAAAGCGGAAGAGACTCAAATCAACAGAAATAGAAATGAAAAGGAGAAGTAACAACTGACACCGCAGAAATACAAAAGATCATGAGAGATTACTACAAGCAACTATATGCCAATAAAATGGACAACCTGGAACAAATGGACAAATTCTTAGAAAAGCACAACCTTCTGAGACTGAACCAGGAAAAATAGAAAATATAAACAGACCAATCACAAGCACTGAAATTGAAACTGTGGTTAAAAATCTTCCAACAAACAAAAGCCCAGGACCACATGGCTTCACAGGCGAATTGTATCAAACATTTAGAGAAGAGCTAACACCTATCCTTCTCAAACTCTTCCAAAATATAGCAGAGGGAGGAACACTCCCAAACTCGTTCTATGAGGCCATCATCACCCTGATACCAAAATCAGGCAAAGATGTCACAAAGAAAGAAAACTATAGGCCAATAACACTGATGAACATAGATGCAAAAATCCTCAACAAAATAATAGCAAACAGAATCCAACAGCACATTAAAAGGATCATACACCATGATCAAGTGGGGCTTATCCCAGGAATGCAAGCATTCTTCAGTATACTCAAATCAATCAATGTGATACACCATATTAACAAATTGAAGGAGAAAAACCATATGATCATCTCAATAGATGCAGAGAAAGCTTTTGACAAAATTCAACACCCATTTATGTTAAAAACCTTGCAGAAAGTAGGCACAGAGGGAACTTACCTCAACGTAATAAAGGCCATATATGACAAACCCACAGCCAACATTGTCCTCAGTGGGAAAAACTGAAACCATTTCCACTGAGATCAGGAAGAAGACAAGTTTTCCCACTCTCACCACTACTATTCAACATAGTTTTGGAAGCTTTAGACACAGCATTCAGAGAAGAAAAATAAATAAAAGGAATCCAAATTGGAAAAGAAGAAGTAAAGCTGTCACTGTTTGCAGATGACATGGTACTATATAGAGAATCCTAAAGATGCTACCAGAAAACTACTAGAGCTAATCACTAAATTTGGTAAAGTAGCAGGATACAAAATTAAGCACAGAAATCTCTTGCATTCCTATACACTAATGATGAAAAATATGAAAGTGAAATTAAGAAAACACTCCCATTTACTATTGCAACAAAAAGAATAAAATATGTAGGAATAAACCTACCTAAGGAGACAAAAGACCTGTGTGCAGAAAATATAAGACACTGATGAAAGAAATTAAAGATGATACAAATAGATGGAGAGATATACCATGCTGTTGGATTGGAAGAATCAACATTGTGAAAATGACTATACTACCCAAAGCAATCTACAGATTCAGTGCAATCCCTCCCAAACTATCACTGGCATTTTTCACAGAACTAGAACAAAGAATTTCACAATTTGTATGGAAACACAAAAGACCCCCAGGAGCCAAAGCAATCTTGAGAAAGAAAAACGGACCAGGAGGAATCAGACTCCCTGACTTCAGAGTATACTACAAAGCTACAGTAATCAAGACAGTATGGTACTGGTACAAAAACAGAAATTTAGATCAATGGAACAGGATAGAAAGCCGAGAGATAAACCTACACACATACGGTCACCTTATCTTTTTTTTTTTTTTTTTTGTGGTATGAGGGCCTCTCACTGTTGTGGCCTCTCCCGTTGCAGAGCATAGGCTCTGGACGCGCAGGCTCAGTGGTCATGGCTCACGGGCCCAGCCGCTCCGCGGCATGTGGGATCTTCCCGGACCGGGACACGAATCCACGTCCCCTGCATCGGCAGGCGGACTCTCAACCACTGCGCCACCAGGGAAGCCCTGGTCACCTGATCTTTGATAAAGGAGGCAAGAATATACAGTGGAGAATAGGCAGCCTCTTCAATAAGTGGTGCTGGGAAAACTGGACAGCTTCATGTAAAAGAATGAAGTTAGAACACTCCCTAACACCATACACAAAAGTAAACTCAAAATGGATTAAAGAGCTAAACGTAAGGTCAGCCACTGTAGAACTCTTAGAGGAAAACATAGGCAGAACACTCTATGACATAAATCTCAGCAGGATCCTTTTTGACCCACCTCCTAAAGAAATGGAAATAAAGACAAAAATAAACAAATGTGACCTAATGAAACGTAAAAGCTTTTGTACAGCAAAGGAAACCATAAGTAAGACGAAAAGACAACCCTCAAATGGGCGAAAATATTTGCAAATGAAGCAACTGACAAAGGATTAATCTCCAAAATTTACAAGCAGCTCATGTAGCTCAATATCAGAAAAACAAAGAACCCAATCCAAAAATGGCCAGAAGACCAAAATAGACATTTCTCCAAAGAAGCTATACAGACTGCCAACAAACGCATGAAAGAATGCTCAACATCATTAATCGTTAGACAAATGCAAATCAAAACTACAATGAGGTATTACCTCACACCGGTCAGAATGGTTATCAAAAAATCTAGAAACAATAAATGCTGGAGAGGGTGTGGAGAAAAGGGAACCCTCTTGCACTGTTGGTGGGAATGTAAATTGATACAGCCCCTATGGAGAACAGTATGGAGGTTCCTTAAAAAAGTAAAAACAGAACTATCATACGACCCAGCAATCCCTCTACTGGGCATATACCCTGAGAAAACCATAATTCAAAAAGAGTCATGTACCACAATGTTCATTGCAGCTCTATTTACAATAGCCAGGACATGGAAGCAACCTAAGTGTCCATTAACAGATGAATGGATAAAGAAGATGTGGCACATATATACAATGGAATAAAACTGAGCCATAAAAGGAAACGAAATTCAGTTATTTGTAGTGAGGTGGATGGACCTAGAGTCTGTCATACAGAGTGAAGTAAGTCAGAAAGAGAAAAACAAATACCGTATGCTAACACATATATATGGAATCTCCAAAAAAGAAAAAGGTCCTGAACAACCTAGGGGCAAGATGGGAATAAAGACACAGACCTACTAGAGAATGGACTTGAGGATATGGGGAGGGAGAAGGGTAAGCTGAGAGAAAGTGAGAGAGTGGCACGGACATATATACACTACCAAATGTAAAATAGATAGCTAGTGGGAAGCAGCTGCATAGCACAGGGAGATCAGCTCGGTGATTTGTGACCACCTAGAGGGGTGAGATAGGGAGGGTGGGAGGGAGGGAGACGCAAGAGGAAAGAGATATGGGGACATATGTATATGTATAACTGATTCACTTTGTTATAAAGCAGAAACTAACACACCAGTGTAAAGCCAGTATACTCCAATAAAGATGTTAAAAAAATAATAAAGTAGTTTAATTATGAGAGAGAATATATTCTTTCATGTGACTTGGCTCTACAAAATAAATTTTAAAAAAAGGTTCTTTTTTATCAGTAGAAGTCAAATGCTGATAATTCAGAAAAAGAAATGTGTACTAAAATCTAATCATATTTGTGAATTTCAACTATGACTCTATTTGAGCTATATTGTCTATCTTATTCTAGTAAATATAACTTCTTTGAAAAGTCTGAAATCAGAAAGATCAATTTCCCAAAGCAACATCAAGAACAGCCCACAGTATTTATTCAGTACGAGTTTAATAGCTCAAAATGGAGATGACAAATATATAACTAGGTAAAATTGCCTGTCTCGTTCTTTTAAGTCATGAATCTCTATTAGGTCACTAGTTTATATATAACAATTAACCAGGACTCAACAAATTTTATGAATAAGAAAATCTGAACCAGTATCTTGTATCTCTGTCTCTCATGTAGTTTGTTCCAAAAGTGTCAGTGTGATTTTAAACTTTAATAACTTCAGAAGAATAAATGCTACAGGATAATTTAAAAAAATCATTTTGAAGTTTAATTATTTACATTTCTTATATATTTCTTTTGCTTAGTGAATTGAAATGTAAGTTTTTAATGTTAACTTTTTGTGGGCTGGTTCCTGAATGACTCTTTCCTAAAACACTGGATTGATAAAGGAGGGCTTCTTATTTGGACACTTTGATCACTTGATCTATCTTTCCTGTGTGGTTAGGTCAAACTGTTATGTGTGCATGAAAACTTCATTCTTTGAGTGATCTTAAACCTAGGAGTACAAATGCAATCTCTCAGTCACTGAGCAGCAGCAGATAAAAGTTTTTGGAAAGTTCAAAAATCTACTAGAGCTATATATATAGCACAATACAGGTGTTATGTTAACTTTCCGTAAGAAATAAGTTGATATTTAAAACATTTAAATAATTTACCTTTTAAATGGTTTCTGTATGTTTGTTTGCATACAGTGCAACCTCTGTGCATGGTGCCCTCCACTAGGCCACAAGTCCCCCACTCCCACCCCCTGAGAGCTTGAGTGTTGAGCCACATTCCTTGCAAAACACAGCCTATGTTTACACAGAGAACTGGGGCAGTCCTGTTTGGGCAAGTCAGGTCAAGAGCCCAAAAAGCAGAGCTAAAATGAGGCTATACTGTAATATTGGGTATTCCTTTCAAAGTACCAGGTCCACCAAGAGATATGCAGCACGCACCAGAATGAGAAACACCACAAATGCAACAGCACCCTTTATTGCTGTGTAAAGTCCATCAGCATGTGTGAATCCTTCAATTAAAATCATGAAGTCACTGTTACATCTGATAATTCAACAAATTTGTATTGTTACTTTTATTCCCCAGTGTCTCTAGACTGTTACATCCTTCAACTAGTCAGGTACTTTTTGGGGTAGAAAATTATTGTAAATAATTTGTAGTTTCAAAATGATAGGAAAATTATTTTCACAATTATTTTTACAAATGGGAAAATTATGGAAACAAATTTGGCATTTATAAACATAAAAAAATAAAAATTGAGTATTTTCTGGTCTTCTTTCATACTTTTAAAAACTGATGAAAAACACTAACCTCATTATTGAGATGAAAACATTAAAGGAATGGACTACAAAAGTTTTATTCAACAGAAACAGTGGGAGCTATATAAAATGATGTTTTACAAGAATTGGAAATAGGACTGGATAAAGAACCAGGCATAGGTGGCTCATGTGGATTTTATTCCAATTATTATCAGATTCTTGTTTTAAAGGGTTTAGAATTTTTTTCATAATCCTCAATGAACTTTAATAAATGGATTACTTTCAACGTTTAGATTTTAAGAATGTGTAGTAATAGAGAATCTCCCAGCTGAGTCATCTATTTCTCTGCCAAATCTAATTTCTCACCATCCCCAGAACACATTCTATATCTTTAAGTTACCAAGCAAACCCATGCCTGTCAATTATTAGACTCTAATTACCCTTCAAAACTTTCTGAACAGCTACCAGGAAACAGAATGATGGAATGATTATTGAGTTAAAAGGAGATTAGACAAATACAAATAAATTACACTTATTTTATGCTCCCATCACCCTAAGAGATGACTTAATAGTGAAAGGAAAAGAATCATATTGTAATAATGAAATCAGAGAGGGAATTCAAGCCCCAGAGGTGATTCCCCTAAGTTTATGTTAATGCACACCTTGTGGGGGACCAAACATCAACTGGAAAAGTTTCTTGAAAACTGTTCCAGCTATTTTCTCATTTAAAATGTTCCAACTTTACTTGACCCATTAGTCATCATATTATTTACATTTATGAAGTATTTTGAAATCTATTACCAAAAACCCAATGGATTCAATATGGCTTGTTATACCCAAATCATAACATTTGTGAAAGAAAAATTCTTTGTTAAGTGCTTCTTCCTTTGGAATTTTATTTGTAAAAGACAATTTTTCTCTTTTTAAGACAAGCAAGGCTTGCTAGGAAAACAATCAGTGGCCATGGTGCCTTTGTACAGACACAGGAATGATGGTTTTCCCCCCCACCACTGTAGAAGCGTAAATGCAAATCAAAGACCAAATTTATAATCAAACTTGACTTTATGAGTTACAGTAACTCTAATAAAAATATTTTTTATTATTAGGTCATAGTACATTTTTTCCTCTTATTCAGCAATTTAAATTCAGATTTTTGTTACAGTGTCAAAGTAAAGGTATTCATGATGATAATGGACAGTGGAGACTGAGTATTCACAGGTGTGAGAGTTAGAAAACTTGGAAAGCTGCCCTTTACCATGAGATCAACAGGTTTTCGTTGAAGGTGTGAAGTATAAAGACCTCAGTGGCAGCAGACATAACTGTATCCATTAACAATGGTACACCAAATGGAACTGGTTGTAGGCTGTCCCATGTACTGCTAAGGAGGCTCAGAGACATGGACTGACACATGCCCTTGACTTGGTCAGCCAGCAGCAGTTCATGGTGCTTAATACTTGGAAATGGGCATAATTACTCATGTACATATTCTTAAAATCAAGCATTGACTGTTTTTGACTACACTGTCCTACCAAAATAAAACACAATGTAAAAGTTCTGATTATAGGGTAATTGAATTGGTTTTCTAAAATGAATGTATTGAACTGAACTCATCTAAATAAGCTTCTCTCCCTCTAAGCAGTTATCATAGAAGACTAAGTATATTCCATTGCTCCAAATTGTGGCAGCGTTTTTGGTGCCCATTTCCTTTTTTTTTTTTCTTCCTATTCTCAATGATGGCATATACTCATCCTTGGAGACAGCATATCTGATTTTTGGGAACAGCCAAATGTTTTGAGACAAGGGAGCAAGGATTTCAGACTAAGGGAAGATTAAAAGCATAGAGAAGCCAATTTATAGAGACTACCACTGGCAATGAGGAGACAATTTGAGCATCACTAAAAGTAATGAATTCAGAATAACAGCAAAAAACAACTAAATGGCCACCACTGGAATACTGAGAAAAGTAACTCATTTTTCCCCAGTTTTATTGAGGTATGATTGACAAATAAAATTGTAAGATATTTAAAGTGTACATTGTGATAATTTGATATGCATATACATTATGAAAAAATTCCTCCCATCTAGAAAACTAACTTATTTTTTTTAATGGGTAAATAAAGGGAAAAGATTTATCCTACCTTTCTTAGCTGAACAATACTACTAAGTAATCAAATATTAGATAAGGAAATGTTTCTCTTTATAGAAATATTCCAGCTACTATGTGAAAAAAGAATGCTAGAATTAAAATATTACTGTTTGCAACCTTCAATGAATTTAGGCATTAAGCATCAATGGCTATTAACATCACAAAAAGAAACCTTCAGACACTATATGCCTCCTGATGGAACACAATATAAAACCTTTTAGAAAACAGTCTTGCTAAAAAATAAATAAATAAAACAAGCAAACTTGAATCAGATAAAGCCAACTACTAGTTTATATGAAGGAAATATAGAGAACAAGGGCAGACAAAATCCAAATTGTGGTAAACTCTGCATGATAAATGATCTGGTTTCTTAAATATATATGAATCATGCTCCCTGACTTCAGACTATACTACAAAACTACAGTAATCAAAACAGTATGGTACTGACACAAAAACAGACACATAGATCAATGGAACAGGATAGAAAGCCCAGAAATAAACCCATGCACTTATGGTCAATCTATAACACAGGAGGCAAGAATATACAATGGAGAAAAGACAGTTTGTTTAATAAGTGGTACTGGGAAAACTGGACAGCTATGTAGAAGAATGAAATTAGAACATTCTCTAACAACATATACAAAAATTAACTCAAAATGAATTACAAATCTAAATGTAAGACTGGATACTATAAAACTCTTAGAGGAAAACATAGGAAGAACACTCTTTTACGTAAATCACAGCAATGTTTTCTGGATCCATCTCCTAGAGTAATGGAAACAAAAGCAAAAATAAACAAATGGGACCTAATTAAACGTAAAAGCTTTTGCACAGCAAAGGAAACCATAAACAAAATGAAAAAAACAACCCATGGAATGGGAGAAAATATTTGCAGACAATGTGACCAATAAGGGCTTAACTTCCAAAATATACAAACAGCTCATACAGCTCAATATCAAAAAAAAACAACAACAAACAAACCCAATCAAAAAATAGGCAGAAGACCTAAATAGACATTTCTCCAAAGAAGGCATACAGGTGGCTGACAAGCACATGAAAAGATGCTCAATATTGCTAATTATCAGAGAAATGCAAATCAAAACTACAATGAGGTACCACCTCACACCACTCAGGATAGCCATCATCAAAAAGTCTACAAATAATAAATGCTGGAGAGGGTGTGAAGAAAAGGTGACCCTCCTACATTGCTGGTGGGAATGTAAATTGGTGCAGCTACTATGGAGAACAGGATGGAGGTTCCTAAAAACCTAAAAATAGTTACCATATGATCCAGCAATCCCACTCCTGAGCATATATACAGAAAAGATGAAAACTCTAATTCAAAAAGATACATGCATCCCAATGTTCACAGCAGCACTATTTACAATAGCCAAGACATGGAGGCAACCTAAATGTCCATGGACAGATAAATGGATAAAGAAGATGTGGTATATAAATATATACTATATACACAATGGAATATTACTCAGCCATAAAAATCAGTGAAACAATGCCATTTGCAGAAACATGGATGGAGCTAGAGATGATCATATTAAGTGAAGTAAGTCAGACAGACAAAGACAAATATCATATGATATTACTTATATGTGGAATCTAAAAAGAATTATAGAAATGAACTTATTTACAAAACAGAAATAGACTCAGAAAACAAACTTATGGTTATCAAAGGGGAAAGTAGTGGGGGGATAAATTGGGAATTTGGATTAACTGATACACACTACTATAGATAAAATAGATAAACAATGAGGACCTACTGTATAGCACAGGGAACTATTGATATATTCAGTATCTTGTAATAACCTATAATGGAAAAGAATCTGAAAAAAGAATATATTAAAAAATATATATATATAACTGAATCACTTTGCTGTATATCTGAAACACTGAATATCAACTATACCTCAATAAAAATAAATAAATAAATTGCAAGAGATGAAAAAAGAGAGGAGGAAACCTAGTGATAAAAGAAATTTGAAAGACATAACCAATAGCCATGCATAGACCTTATCTGGCTCCAGGTTTAAAAAAAAAAAAAAAAAAAAAAAAAACCCCAAAAACCATACGTGCACACAAACACCCACACGCACTACGATATTCATGAGATAATTAGATATTTGATGATACTGAAGAATTATTCTCTTTAGGTTTGATAAGCATTGCAGTTATGTTTTTAAAAGTTCTTATCTTTATAGATACAAACAGAAATATTACAGGTGATATAATATGATCATGGGATTTGCTTCAAAATAACACAGAAGGTGAGGAAGTAGATAGGGGTATATAAGAAACAATATATTGGCCAAAAGTTGACAATTGTTTAAGCAGGAGGTTCTATATACTATTCAGTTTACTTTCGTATATATTTTAAATTTTCCATAATAAAAAAGTTTTAAAAAGGCATAGAGATGAGAATGACTATAGCATATGAAGAAATCATATTGGAGGATGATTTCAAACCATTGAAATCATCTCTCTTCTCTCTCTCTTCTCTTCAACTTCAACAGATGACTTTGCTTCTAGCTTCAAGGAGAAAGTTAAAGCCATTAAATTTCCTCCAATTTCCTGCTACCAAGCTGAAAAACTACCTGCATATGCCATTTTCCTTTCCTTCCTTAATTTGTTAGGTAACACCAGTTCTTTCATATGTATATTGGATTCTTCTCCTTCATTCTTTCTAAGGAACACACCTTTATCTTTTTTCTTTTTAGTTTATCCAATTCTTCTCTCAACTGGATTCTTCTGGCTGATATTTAAACATGAGAAAATTCAAGTCTCTTTCATCATAAAAATAAAACCCAAAACCATGATACAAAATGCCCCTTCATTTATGAAAACTATAAATGGAGTATAACCTTTAAAAATTGTGAATCACCATATTGTACACCTGTAACTTATATAACGTTGTACATCAACTATACTTCAATTTTTGGGGGATAAATTTATTTATTTATTTTTGGCTGTGTTGGGTCTTTGTTGCTGCGCGTGGGCTTTCTCTAGTTGCGGCGAGCGGGGGCTACTCTTTGCTGCGGTGCACGGGCTTCTCATTGCGGTGGCTTCTCTTTTTGCGGAGCATGGGCTCTAGGCGCATGGGCTTCAGCAGTTGCGGTGCATGGGCTCAGTAGTTGTGGCTTGCAGGCTCTAGAGAACAGGCTCAGTAGTTGGTGGCACACAGGCTTAGTTGCTCTGCGGGATGTGCGATATTCCTGGACCAGGGCTCGAATCCATGTCCTCTGCATTGGCAGGTGGATTCTTAACTACTGCACCACCAGGGAAGTCCCATTTGGACAATTTTTTAAAAAGGAAAAACCAAAACGAAACAAAATGCCCCTTCATATTCTATCCTTATTATTCTTCTTCACAACCAAACTTCTTGGAAGAGTTATACTCTCTGCTTCCACTCCTCAATGCATTCTAGACTAGGGTCCATCCAAGTTAATCCAATGGGGTGAAGGGATAATATTTGTAGTCACATGTCTATAAATCCATTAGCTATTTTCAATTTCTCATCTTTCTGTATCTTGTATCACTACTTGACATTGTCTAGTACTTCTACACTCTTTTCCCTTGGCTTCTTTGATATAACACTCTCCAAATTTTCCTCTTAGCCCTCAGTTTCCTTTCAAGTCTCCTCCTTTTCCTCTTAGACAGTTGAATACTGATTGGACTTCTTCAATATGAAGTCTTAGGCTCTTTTCTCTACTTCCTCTCTACTTTTTCCCTGAGTATTTTCAACCAGGCCTGTGGCTTGAATTAGCACCTATATCCCCCAAACTCCAAAACATCCAATCCTTTATCACTAGTCTTAGTCTTTCTTGTGAGCTCCAGATATGTAAGTACAATTACCACAAACTCAGCATATCCAAGGCAAAACTCATGATCTCCCCTACTCTCATACACATAACAAACAAACAAAATATAGCTCCTTTCAAGCATTTTCTATATCAGTAAATAGGATTACCACCAGCTTGGGGTACCATACCAAAATACCACAAACTGCGAGACTTAAACAACAGAAATTTATTTTCTCACAGTTTAGAGCTGAAATTCTGAGATCGGGGAATGAGCTGAGGTTGGTTTCTGCTGAAGACTGTCTTCCTGTATTGCATGGCTGCTTTATCACTGTGTCCTCACATGGAAGAGAGAGAGACAGAGAGAAAGACAGGAAGCTCTCTGGTGCACTAATCCCACCATGAAGGTCCAATCCTCATGACCTCATCTAAATGTAATTATCTCCCAAAGGCCCCATCACAGTGGGGACTAGAACTTCAACATATGAATTTTGTGGGAACACAATTCAGTCCACAGCACCATATTCATTCAGTTAGATCAGCCAGGAACCCATAAGTCATGCTTAATTTCTCTTACCCTCCATCCCCTCTATTCCATTACCAGTCTATGGATTTTCCCTCCCTAATATCTACCAAATCTTTCACTTTTCTCCATGTTTATTACCATTCCTTGATCCAACTTACCATTATCTCTCACTAGTACTACTGCAATATTCTCCTAATTGGTTGCCTGCCCCTACTCTAGCTCTTCTTATCTATTCTCCATTGTGCAACTAGAATCATCTTTTCAAAATGCAAATATAACCATATCAATAAACACACATACCTCCTCTCTCCCCCATCACATACATGTCCAGCTTAAAGTTCTTCAATGGTTTCCCAGTGCTCTAAAGATAAAACCTCCAAAATCCTTTATTATGGCCAACAAGGCCTGGCCTCTGTCTCTCTCTACAGCCTCATTTCCTCCTACTGTTCCCTCCCTCTACCCTTTTTTCATTTCCTTCAGTGTGCCATGATTCCCTTCCCCACAGGGTCTTCGGCATACATTCTGTCAGAAAGATGCCCTCCCCTCCATGTCTTTGGTTAACTCCTTTTCATTCAAATGTCTGAACTCAGCTCAGAGAAGCTTCCCTAAATCTCCACTCTTTTATAAGTCCATAGAAGTTCATGACACTTATATTAGGTTGTAAATATATATTATTCAGTGTGACTACTTGGTAATCAAAGCCTGTCTTTTCTACTACATGGTGTGCATTTCTTGAGAGAAGCGATTGTGTATCTTTTGCTTACCACTGTATTTCCAATATTTAGAACAATACTTGAAATATCATAATTGCTCATAAATGCTTGTTGTGAAAAATAAATGAAGAGTTCCACTGGGGATTACAGCCATCATTTTAGAATTTGGAGGAATCTTAGGAAAACTCTCTTATGTTACAGAAGAAAATACTGAGGTTCAAAGAAGCAAAACAATCTCACTCAGAATTACCTTCTTAGTGACAGTAAACCTGGATTGTTGAGATGACACCAGATTACAGAGTCTTGAGCTCTGAGAAGAGTTATGATTTGATTAACTGAGGGAGGTGGGTGGTCAAGATTCATATGAGTTTGCAGAGCAGGCTAATCTAGCAAAAGCAGAGGGGAGAAAATTATTGAGTAAAAGGAGAATCTGAAATTAGGGCTGCCAGAAAACAGACGGAAGAAGTAGTGAGGGCCCAGACCCACTAGGGAGATAGTAGGCATAATGGAGGACCATTTCAAAGGAAAAACTAAAAAGACTTGGAATAAAAAAAAAAGATGAATTGAAGGTGACAGTAAAATTGTGAGAAGACACAAGTGGAAAAATGTTGCTATCACTAGCAAATGTAAAGAAATTTGAAGACCAGACTAAGAGAAGGAGTGAAAAAGAAGAGGAAAGAAAAATGGTTTGACTTAATGTGAACATGCTGAATTTTAAATAACTAAACACATTTCATAGGCAGATGAAGGAATAGTCCTGGTGTTGCATAATAAATCAAAACTAGAACTAGGCATTTGGAAATTGTAGGCATAAAAGAGATAGCTGACATTATTGTCTATACAAAGAATAGAAGGCTAAAGACAAAATTCAACATCCATTCATGATGAAAACTCTCATCAAAGTGGGTACAGAGGGAACACATCTCAACATAATAAATGCCATTTATGACAAACCCACAGCCAACGTAATACTCAATGGTGGAAAATTGAAAGACTTCTTGCTAAATTCTGGAACAAGACAAGGATACCCACTCTCACTGCTTCTATTTAACATAGTATTGGAAGTCCTAGCCACAGCAATAAGAAAAGAAAAAAAAAATAAGAGGTACCCAAATTGGAAGGGAGGAGGTAAAACTGTCACTATTTGCAGATGACATGGTGCTCTATACAGAGAACCTTAAAGTCTCCACCCAAAAACTATTATAACTAATAAATGAATTCAGCAAGGTTGCAGAATACAAGATTAATATACAAAAATCTGTTCCATTTCTATACACTAGTAATGAAGTATCAGAAAGTAAAAAAAAAAAAAAAATCTATCTAAAACTGCATCCAAAAACATCCACAAAACCCTAGGAATAAGCATAACCAAGGAGGTGAAAGACATATACACTGAAAACTATAAAACACTGATTAAGGAAACTGAAGATGATTCAGTGAAATGGAAAGATATCCCGTGCTCTTGGATTGGAAGAATTAATATTGTTAAAATGGCCATACTACCCAAAGGAATCTACAGACTTACTGCAATCCCTATCAAATCACCCATGACATTTTTTCACAGAACTAGAATAAATAATCCTAAAATTTACATGGAACCACAAAAGACCCAGAATTGCCAAAACAATTCTGAGAAAAAAGAACAGAGCTGGAGGTATAACCCTTCTAGACTTCAGACTATACTACAAATCTACTGTAATCAAAACAGCATCATATTGGCACAAAAACAGACACATAGATCAATGGAATGGAATAGAGAGCCCAGAAATAAACCCATAAATCTACAGTCAATTAATTTATGACAAAGGAGGCAAGAATATACAATGGAGAAAAGACAGTTTCTTCAACAAGAGGTGCTGGGAAAGGTGGACAGCTTCATGTAAAACAATGAAATTAGAACATTCCCTCACACCATATACAAAAATAAACTCAAAATGGTTTAAAGACCTGAATGTAAGACATGACACCATAAAACTCCTAGAAAGAACATAGGTGAAACATTTTCTGACATAAATCGTAGCAGTAATTTCTTAGATCAGTCTCCCAAGGCAAAAGAAATAAAAGCAAAAATAAACAAATGGGATCTAATCAAACTTAAAAGCTTTTTCACAGCAAAGGAACCATCAACAAAATGAAAAGACAACCTACGGAATGTAAGACAATATTTGCAAATGATGCAACTGACAAGGGGTTAATATCTAAAATATACAAATAACTCATACAACTCAATATCAAGTTGTTGTACTCAACAACTCATACAACCCAATCAAAAAATGGGCAAAAGACCTGAATAGGTATTTTTCCAAAGAAGACATACAGATGGCTAACAGGCACATGAAAAGATACTCAACATCACTAATTATTAGATGAATGCAAATCAAAATCACAATGAGGTATCACATCACACTGGTCAGACTGGCTATCATCAAAAAGGCTATATATGACAAATGCTGGAGAGGATGTGGAGAAAAGGGAACCCTCATACATGGCTGATGGGAATGTAAATTGGTGCAGTCACTATGGAAAACAGTATGGAAGTTCCTCAAAAAACTAAAAATAGAACTATCATATGATCCAGCAATTTTACTCTTAGGTATATATCCAGAAAAAATGAAAACTCTAATTCAAAAAGATACATGCACCTCAATGTTCATAGCAGCACCATTTACAGTAGCCAAGACATGGAAGCAACCCAAGTGCTCATCAACAGACTACTGGCTTAAGATGATGTGGTGCATATATATACAATGGAATACTATTCAGCTATAAAAAAGAATGAAATATTGCCATTTGCAGCAACGTGGATAGACCTAGACAATATTATGCTTAGTGAAATAAGTCAGACAGGGAAAGACAAAAACTGAATGATATCACTTACATGTGGAATCTAAAAAAATAATACAAATGAATGTATATACAAAACAGAAACAGACTCACAGACATAGAAAACAAACTTCTAGTTACCAAAGGGGAGAGAGAGAGGGCACGGGACAAATTAGGAGTATGGGACTAACAGGTACAAACTACTACACATAAAATAGATAATCAACAAGGATTTAGTGTATAGCACAGGGAAATATACCCAATATCTTGTAATAACCTAAAATGGAATACAATCTGCAAAAAAACTGAATCACTAAGCTGTTCACCTGAAATTAACACAATATTGTAAATCAACTCTACTTCAATTTTTTTTAATTAAATAATAAAATAAAATTATTGGTCCACTCTCTATTTGACATCCTGACTTCAAGTTTACTGTTTTATTTTGATAAATCATGGGGAAAATAAACTATGATAATGCAATGCTGACACTGCAAATTGGAACCCATAAAGCTCAGGAAATGCAAAAGTCAAGGTTCTTACAGTTTTATTAACTAGTTTACATTTCTTAAGTGTAGAAGATAGCCTGCTAGTATGGCTGTAAAACTGAATTAAGATAGAGATAGGACTCCAGTCATTAGGGTATGGACCTTGGCCCTATTTCTGGAAAGAGAAAAGAGGCAAAGGGTTAACTATCAGGGTTACATTAAGAGGAATAAATTAATTAAAATTAGCTTTTAAGATGCTTCCTTTCACCTTGAATCTTCTTGTATTTAAAAATCATATTACTTATTCTTCATTTTCTACTCCAGAAAATGTCAGGGGGCTATTTGTGTCTTTTTCAGGTATCTTAATTCCCCTGAATCAGTCATCTTCTACATATGTCTGGACGACATATGTCATGAGTAATGAATTCAGTAATAACAGAACATAAAAGCAGATTCCATCAAGAAAAGTAAAAATGTTTCCAAAATACACAAAATTGGGGGTAAACTTAAAATTTCTACTTTATATTCATATAAACAAACCTATTTGAATAGTGTGCTACTGTATCTGAGAAGTTTTTAAAGCAATATTTCACATTATTTAAGTATATATTTTCATTCAAATCCAAGAGGCTTGTGGAAATGGGATATTCTAGGATGTTTAGGATTATTTTTAAAGAAAAAATTACAATCATTGCAACCTATAAAACACTTAGTTAATTCACAAAATATAAGAAGAAAACTATACTCAAAATGGGTTATAATCAGTTAAAAGTCAAATAAAATTTTCAAACAAAAATTAAATAAAACCAATCCAAAGCTAGAATGAAATCAGAAAAACTGAAAACTACATAGGTAAATTACTGAACAGGTTAAACAAGAAGAGACTAAATAAATGATTTTATTAAGAGAAAAACTATCAGTGGATAGGTGTTTCAACTAGAGACACCAGGTATACGAAAATAAAAGAAATAGGAAATTACAGTCATAACTTTGTGTTTGATATAATTAAAATTATACGAAGATTGTGGTATGCTAATTAATTTACAACAAAACATAAATGATGTGGAAATGTTCTCCTAATTTGGCATATTTTTTCTTTGTTGTCCTTTAAATGTCATTTTACGGCTACAGTGACAGTGTTCAAAAATATGTCTGCAAAGAAACAATGAAAAAAATACCAGGGAGCTCAAATATTTTTGTAAATGACCCTGAGTTAATTAGAAAAATCTGCACCCTTCCCAGTTCTTCTTCTCATGTGTCAGCTCTCATTAAATTAAAAAAAAAAAAAAATTCATTTCAAAGTTAAGAAATCCTATAGTTAACAAAACTGGGATCAAGTGGGCACATTCCTAAGTTTCTGTATGATGTCATATTAAGCAGTTCACAGCTGAATCTGAATTTGCAAGAAGTATGAATTAGTTTTCAATAGAAGACATATCTGATCTAATGGTAATTTTTTTCTCTATCGGCTAACTGTGCTGGGAACAGGTGGCCCTGCTTTCAATTATGGCGGGCTAGCATGCCAGTGTGAGGCCTGGATTAGTTCACCTTCTCACGGGGAATTTTCCTCGGTTGGGAATGGATTTATTATGGCTTCACACATGGAATAGAGCTCATGTCAGCTGAGGGCAGTGACACATCATATGATTCAAATTAACCTGCTGTGGATTGTTCCGCGGGCCTTAGATTGTGTATTAAAATGACGACATTTAAAAAAACAGCTTGAAAGAAACCAGGATTGCCGCACTGCAATGGTTCCAATTTGTTCCAACTAATCTATCACCTGCTGGAGATATTGTTCTGCTGGGTTTCTGGTAGCTGCTGTTTTCCAGGTTTCTCCAAGCCACTGACCTTGCTAATGGGTAGTACAGTTGTTGCCTCTGAAGGAAGGAGGTCGGGGTTGGGAGAGCTTTGAAGGGGTTTTTGATGTAGAAGTTGGGACCTACCATTTGCTCTAAGGTACTATTAAGTGAACAGAGGAAATCAGGGAATACTCAAGAACACTGAAGTATTTTTTCCAAAAACAGATGCTAAAGAGCAGCATATGCACCACCTTGTTTAGATAAAATAATCCCTGGAAAAAACATCCGACAGGATGAATTCAAAAGCTGTTAAGTTTGCACCTTTATGAAGAAAATTTAAGGTTGGGTAGTTATAATCGGTATTTCCTCTACTCTTCAGCGTCATAACTTCTTTGTTACTGAAACCTTAATTCAAGAGCAAGAAAAGAAGAAACGAAAATATACTATTTTAGAGATGGAGCATTGCAGCATAAAGCATTCTTTGGGAATGGTACTTAAATAAGATGTGCATATAGATTAAAATAAACAATAAAACAATCTTTTGGTATCAAAAGATTCTTAACGATAATACTGCATAAAACTTAGAAGCATTATTTTCAATATTAAAAAAAAGGCCTTTTTATTTTTTAAGGGAAGAGGATAGTATTGGGGAATATTATAAAGCTGAAGTTTGTTCCCCCAGTCTTAGCATAAATAATATTGCTCTTAATATACTATTATGTAAAATCTGGAAATATATATTTCTTGAGTTGCCAAAAATCTATAAAATAATACATTCCTACAGCAAGAAATGCTTTATTATGTCCTGTTATTCCTATTGATCTCTCAATTAATATAGTGTAGCTGTATAGTGAGAGAATACAATTATATTATGTAATAACATCTACTTACATACTTTATATAACAAATTGTTTAAGGAATTTTTTGTCTAAGGTAGTAAATTCTGGAGTAGTTCAAGGCTGTTAGGTTAATGTTCTAGTGGAATCCCACAGAACTGACATATCATTCAAAGTAATCTTCCCTCAAATAATTTATGAAAGAAAAGTGCTCTTGGTTAAAATGTTTTAAGACTTTGAAGAACTTAAACCATTTATTGGACATTGTATTTGATTTTTCATAATAAAAGTACCATTTAAAAAACCATTCATCATTGTTTGTATCATCCCCCTCTCCTGTGCCCCAACATATCTGCATTTTGAGTCTCAGTAATTGTTATTGATGGTATTAAGAAAGTCATATATATATATATATTATTAATATATGAGTCAAATAAAATCTTGGTACAAAATGTGTTATCCCCAGATCAACAGTACCCATTTCACCTGGGAGCTTGTTAGAAATGTAGAATTTCATCCCTATTAAGTCACATTTGCATTTAACCAGCTCCCCAGAGATGCTCAAATGCACACTCCAGTTTGAGAAGCATGGCTGTAAAATAACTATTTCAATTCATTAATTTAAAAGTTTGAATCTCCAGATATATTATCACTATTATTGAATGGGCATAAAATTAGAAATGGCATATATGTAGTTTCCAGTTTTAAGAAGTATAAGAAATATAAACGTACAACTATTGTAAAAATCGCACTTCTGCTACATAGTCACATTGAATGACAGAATGATAAACATATAATTTTTCATTTGTTCATTGACATTTCTCTTAAAGTTCAATTTATTTGGTAGCCATGAAAATATGGTACACAATTTACCACTGACTTGAAGATCCCATCCCTTTTACAAACAAATCAATCAAATGTAAACTAGAAGGGAACTTTTTAGCCAAAAGGTGAAAGACTGTGCCTGAAAGCAAAAGAAATCTGACACTAAAAGAGAGAAAAAAGAAGTAAATGCAAGTTTCCCTGTCACTTGTCCATGAACTACCCTTATGTTCTTACCCTATTTCGTTCATTCCAGCATGGTGTCTTTTGCCCTGCAACTGATGCAGTAAGAAAGCACTGTATCATAGCTCAAATAGCAGATATTTTTTCTTTTTCCTTAGTGGTATGCAAAATGTTTTTTCCTACAATTGATGGTTGCTTGAATTCAGTGAAATATGGTACTTCACACTCACTAACCAAGTATGCGGACTCACACTCCTTTCAATCATCCAGCTCACCCCAAAGGATTCTTCGAACTTTAATGACTCCCTTAGCCTTATCATCAGCTTCTTTACTTCCTTTGCGTCTTTAAAACCACAGCTAGATACTAATGATTAGAACTAGTTCTTCATATTCCTCCTATACCTTTTAAATTCCAGCACTGGAAAAACATGCTTAAGAAGAACTGACCTAGAGTGAAAGGGCCAACTGAGGTGGTTTCAGGCTCTTTCTATTCCAGATGTGATGATGGGCCACCTTTCCTATCTGTAGTCATAGATCGTAAGTGCACCAGCATGCACACAAACTGAATCAGGTCCACAGAGTGATAGTTTTCAATCATCAAAATACATGCCTTGCAGAGTACTGCTAGAGATCTTAAGACAGTGTAACACCATTGTTTTAAATTCGTAATGAAGAAACTAGTATTCCTTTAATGACTAACAGGTTCTGCAGCACTGTAAATATAACATAACAAAAGGGAAACTGAATGTAGTAATTTCTGTTAAATAAATAGCTAAGACCTCATGGAGGTAAGGGAAGAGTAACAAAGAAAAGAAAAGGAGGAACATGAGAAGGAAGAAGAAATAGAGTAGGAAAAAGAAAGAGGAGGAGAAGGAGATGGAGAAGAAAGAAAAAAATCTTTAGTTATGCTAAAATTAGTGCAGTATAAAAGTGATCTAGGTCTTTGGAGTCATAAAGACCAGAGTTTGAATGGCTCCTCTGCTACTGTGATCTTGGGCAATTTACTTCATTTTTCTAAGTCTTAGCTTCCTTATTCATAAAGTAGGGATAATTATAGGGCCTACTTCTTGGGTTTATACAAGTATGTAAAGCACTTAGTACCTGGGACATAATAAGCACTCAATATCTTTTGATATCTATATCTACCTATTTAAAATTGAGTGTTAATATGTCCTAAGCACTTTGCTAAGCATTTGAAATAAGTGTATTTATCTATCTAATCCAATCCACTTATGTATATTATCTTATGTATGTATGTCATGTACCCTATCCACCTAACCATCCATCTACCCACCCACCCATCTATCCACCCATCATCTATTTTATTCTCTTCATTTACAGGGAAGGAAACTGAGGCACAGGAGATTAGATAACTGCCTAAGGTCCCACGATTAGTAGAAAAGGTAGAAATAAAATCTTGAGTCTTTGGCTTCCAGTCAATTATTTTTTAATTGATAACTACTTTTTGTCAGACTAAAGGTAATTTTTAATGTATATTAATATTTGCCTTTTGATCTCTAGAATGGGCAGCCTGAGAAGAGTACACGTCTGGAAGACAAATGAATTACTCATTTCTGGCAAGGAATGTCAGGATTGTTAACAGACCCTATGTACACGTTAATAGACTCATACAAAAAAAAGTTTGAATTACGACTTTCTTACCTGGTCCATTAAGAAAATCTTTAATTTGTAGCATTACAAGTGAAGGTGGAATACCACTTTTGCTGTCTATTTCTCCAGGTACTGTCTGCAACCAAACTGTGCAGTAATCAAGGGCTTCAGGCAAAGTCTTCCCAGGATCTGAAGAGGCAAAATTAAAATTAAAAATGTCAATTACAACACAAACATCAATTTTGGTGTAAGAGTTTGAGCTGATAAGCAAGAGGAAAAAAATGGTTAAAATATTGTATGTAACCTTCATTAATGCATTTGTTTGTATACATACAGTACACAAATACTTGTATGAAGAAAGAGACACTCTCTCTCTACAGGTAGAATGACAAAACCATGTTTTCCAGAACCAGGCCAAAGAGGAAAAGATATTTCAAATCTTAACTCATATCATCTTTGAGTGAAGGTAAAGCTTCTGTACTCTGAGCTGCTGACTGTTAACAGTTGAATAGATTTTTTTTTTTTTTAAATGGGATGTTGGAAACAAGTTGAAGAAAAAAAGGGCAACCTTTTCAGCTTAAAAAGAGGCATATACATGTTCAAAGATGCAGTGGATTAGTACTACTTAGGGGTTATTTGATCTGTTTCAGAGTTTTACTGACATTACAATCACTTTTACTGCTAGCCTTTTGAAGTTAACTTCAGTAGCTTTCCCATAACCTTCTTAAATGATAAAATTGGTCAATCTTTTAATAGTTCCAATTATGACTAAAAGTTGACTTTTTTCAGTTTTGACTTTTTCTATTAAATACTGTGTATTTTAAACTTTTTTTAAGGTTAATATTGTATATATTTTGTAAGGTTTCATTCAGCTATTGGTGATGGCAAATGGAATTAGCTTTTTAATGCTTGGCAATCCACAGTTTTTATTGAAATAGCTCTTTAAATAAAAACAACTGCTGTGTCTTGGCATACAATATAGTAGGCTTTTAAAAATCTTCTAAATATTCACAGTTTTTCTTTAGTTTCAGGATTGTTTTACTCTCTGGGTTTTAATGGCCTCTGAATGTCAATTTTATAGGGATGTTCTTGCCACAGAGTCCATCTATTCCATTTTCAGTTGATTTGAAATGTGTTATTAAAGTGTTATTTATTTTAGTTTTTATTGATTGGATTGCTTTCAAGAATAGCATTTACATACTGTGTATTATATTCAACATATGGTTACATAGTATTACTGTCATATGTGAACCGGGCATATAAATTCTGCCTTGGAATTTGTATTTCTTGACCTTATCATGTGATCCTTATGAAATTTGGCACATATGAACCTTTATGTGATTTCAAAGAAAATACTGAAAGCAATTGATCGTGACGTTAGATCTGTGTGGTAAAGATCAAACACTAAGGTAGTGCATTCTTCTCTTTTTATATGATCAGTGAATTTAAAGCAGTGAGAATATGTATAGTAGATCCATAGTAACACCATACTATTCTGTCTTTCAAATATAATGGTCAAGTCTGGTGAAAGGATGGCAAAACGTCTGTTGCTGGTAGGATCTATAATCAGTTTGTAGGTACTATGTAACCTGCCAGGACCTGAGGGTCTACTTCTAGGTTTCAGCTATGTAGCCATCATCAAGAAAAAGCCATTATTATCAAATAAATAATACTGTGCCAGACCTATATGAGGAGACATAATTCTTCATTTTGAAGATGATACAATCTAGAGAGAGAACAATGATCTAATGGAGAAAACAGATATAAGTGATGTAGCTAAATAAATAATGAACAGACATGAATTAAATTGATATAGAAATATTAATATGATGTGTAAAAAAACTGGCAAGTAAAACTTCGGATGATAAGTAAAACAATTTATGAAAATCACGTATTCAAACTTGTATGGCAGAAAATGATATTATGAATATATAAAGAGTTCGTATAATCAATATAGATACTAATAGAAAAATGGGTTGAGGATAGAATAAGCACCTACTTAATGAAGAAAATAAATAATGAGTAAAGAAAAACAAATGGCATAAAACAGTTAAAAATATAAACATTAAGAGATAGTACATCTTAGCAATAATCAAAGGAAAAAATCTTTAAAAATAAGTAGAATTTTCTACGTATCAGGCCAAGACTAAAAAAATTGATAAAGCCTATGTAACACATACACACACACACACACACACACACACACAAATTCACTGTAGAACTGTTTATCATAGCAAAAAGTAGAAAACACCTTAGATGTCCATCAACAGATTAATGTTTAAATAAAAAATGATAATCCATACAATGTTTAAAAGAATCAAAAACATTTATATGTAACTGACATAGTAAGACAGCCATTTTATATTGTTAATAGTAAATAACAAAGCAGGTTGAGTATTTTTTTCATTTATTGACCATTTAGGATTCTTCTTCTAAAAATAAGTATTCATTTTTCTATTGGGCTCTTTTTCTTACTAATTTGTAGGAGCTCCTTATATATTACAGGTGTTAATGATTTGTTTGCAATGTGTAGCAAATGTTTTCTCTTGGTATGTTAGTTGCCTTTTAACTATATCCTGATGCTTTTTGCATGCATATTTTTTTCTTAATAGATGTGGTAAAAAATTATTAACATATCTTATGGATTTACCCCTAGGTTGATTATATATTTTCCTATAGTTTCTTGAAGCATTTTTAAAATTTTATTTTTACCTTTAGCTGTTTAATCCTTCTGGAGAACACTGTTTCATGAAAAATAGGAAAAAACTGCTCAGTCTCACTGTTAATTAAGCATACCCAAATTAAAGCAAGAAATACATTTTTTTTCACTCAACAGATTAGCATAAATTTAAAAGATTGGTAATATCTTGTGTGTGGGAGGAGGAAAAATTGATCCTACCATGTATGGTGGATAAGAGTGTAAAGAGGGTTGAAACGAGTGTCTACCAAAATCCTAAATATCCATGCCCTTGTAATCAGAAAGGACACTGTAGGAATCTATCTTAAAGAAATAATTAAGAATACACAGAAAATGTCCAAAAGAGTTGACTATAGTATCATGTGAAATATTAAAAATCTAGAACAAAATAAAACTAAATATCTATCTATAGAGAAATGGTAAAATAAATTATGACTACATTGTGAATACTTCATAGAATACTATGCTGCTGATAAAAAGAAGGGAGTGAATCTGATGTACTGATATAGAAAAGCTTTAAGCTGTCCTGTTAAGTGAATAAAACAAAGAAACAGATCACCAGCTTTAGTAAATTCAAAAGTAAAAGGCATATCTGCATACATACATGCATACATACACACATATCTATATATACTTTTTATTCTACTGGAAGACAATCATCTTCAGGATGATCCTAAGCTCAAACTGATATATGGACCTATAATTTATTGAGAGCTGAAGAAAAATAGGACTACATACCAAACATTTACAAAAATTAAAATAAAAAAACACTTCAAAGGACATTTGATTCCTATCTTCATCAAGGTATAGACTGGGGGAGCAGCAAATTCTGATGATGTGAATGAGAGTTTTCCAAGTAGGGGAGATGGGTTTTACGCAGGTTGCAGTGTAAAGTTAAAGGGCCTTGCCATCTGGCACCCAGCACAGGAGTCTGCACTGGGGCAATTAAAGAGGAATGGGACTTAATAGAGTCAGAATAAACAATCTGGCAATAGTAGGAAGGAGAATAGGAATTACGAATTAAAGAAAATGTAAAAGTCTAGGAAAGGTATCCAAGGAAGTAAAAATTTCAATGACTATTTCCCAACGAAGTTTTACTGGTCTAATGATATTATTGGTTTAATATTATTACACCCCTGGTTTAAAAAGTACAGCTGCATTTAGAGGGCTGCTAGAAAAAGAGAATAACTGAAATTAAGAACACTGAGGAAAATACAGGTTCATAGTTGATGAATACTGAATGTATGACAGGGCTGGTGGCTACTCTCCTAGTTTTGGCTAAAATCTCTACTCTGGATATGCCTGTAGTCACTGTGGTGAGATGAAGCAGCAGTAGTAGCAGAAACATATGTCAGAATCCCAGAGAATAGCTCAGGTTTGTAAGTCACTATTTAGTCCCTCTTGCCCTAATGGCTAGATGATGTGGGGCATGACTTCTAGACTTCCTGAAATGTCTTCAATTTAGCTTCTCCTGAATTCCATCATCAGACGTAGAAAATAGGACTCATATTACACATTCCTTGAGGTCAATATAGTTGGAAAAGCACCAGATAAACCAAGATTAAAGGAGCCTGTGAATATAATACAAATGGAGTGACAAATAGGGATGACTTTTTCATACTGGAGGCTCCTTTAGACTTCACCAGTTTTCTTCTTCATACTCAGCGAACACCTATTTATTTAAGTACAGGAAGCTCTCAAAAGAATAAGCTCCTGCTGATGTTGATGAGCACGTTTACATTTACGCTGTTGTCCCTAAGCCTAAGAAACAGGAGAAAGCCATATCTTATCAGGAGTAACAGAGTGTGGGAAATGGGTCAGAACAAATGACAAACTGCTCACAGCCATAAATCTTGTTCAAAGTCACTTAGAATTCACTTCAATGAGACATTGGTATTGACAAAATTATTTGTTTTTCTTCTGGGTTGACCTGGACTCCAAAATAAAATACTTCATCATATTATGTCACAAAGAACACTCAAAGGGAAGATTCAGAGTCTCAAGTCCACTCCCAGATGGACTAAGGTACTCTTGGCTTTTATAGAGACTTGATTCAGATTATATTCTTTGTGCTGGTAGATTACTTTGCTCTTCTTCACAAAACTTTCCTTTCACTTAACTGCTTGGGAGGTCTTCCTCTGACTCTGATAAAGTGATTTTTGTAGTGCTGCTCATTATTTTTATTTTTTAACCCTTAGCAGATATTCACAAAGTATGTCTTTGCTTAACATTTGAATTATATAAAATATAACATGACTCATGTGGCCAAAATGAAACTTTAAAAATGAACTTGTTTATTTTCTTTGCAATCTTCTACTTAAAAAAAATTTATTTTCCAAGCTCATACAGAACAGCTGAGTGTGAAGATTTTGTAAGCTTCCTGATTACTCTGCTTTGTTCTACTATGTGGCAGGATATTTCTTTTTCATAAATGAATTCATAAGCTGAATTTCTGGAAAGGTCCCAATGAGGAGACATTTTCCCACAGATTTCAGTGAGAATTTCCTTATTTTAAGATTGACATAATACTGAACATATAATGAAGTCCAGTTACTTTTATACCAGATACTTCTGTCTAGTTAATTTTATACAAGATACTTCTTTTCTTTTGCCATATGAGTAAAACATTTGAATTTTAAAAAGCCTCGTGTCACAAGAATCTCTTTATTTGAAAGCTAAATATCTGTTATAAAGAGAACTAGAGTGAGACTCCAAACCAACATCATTTTCTTCCTCATTTTCCCCTCCTTTCTGTGACAGTTACTTTTACCAACCACAGGTTTACAATGGAGTTGATAATGCATACCTGTTTCTCCTTTCTCTTGGCTACTTTTGTGCTCAAGAACACCTCTAACAAGTGAATTGGTTAGAGAAGGGCAGCAGGAGAAATTAGCCCAACAGTTATTTTCCCTGAAAGTTCTAGGCAATGTTTTCATGGAGGAAGTTGTAAGTAACTATAGTCATAATAATGTTTTTGACTCTTCGATTCAATTTTCTCATGATACCCTGGGTCTTTTACATTCTATGGAACATGAGTGCTAACTTAAATATGGAGCAATGTCAAGGGAACAAAATCTTCCCATGATGGAGAGTTCTTGTAAATTTGTGTTACCAGAAAAAAATATTAATTGAAATTTGGGGGACAAATCCTGAAAAATAAACTTTTGATTAATTGGGTTTTGGTGTACCTCACTTTAAGCATGTTTTCTTCAGTAAGCAAATAATTTGTCATCTTATTCCTGGTATTAGCTTCTTGCTGTATTAATGTAATCTTGTTGCTGCTTGCAATCCTGGCTAACAAAATCTTTCTCGATATTATCAACAACTTTTTTTTTTTTTTTTTTTTTTTTTGCGGTATGCGGGCCTCTCACTGTTGTGGCCTCTCCCGTTGCGGAGCACAGGCTCCAGACACGCAGGCTCAGGGGTCATGGCTCACGGGCCCAGCTGCTCCGCGGCATGTGGGATCCTCCCGGACCGGGGCACGAACCCGTGTCCTCTGCATCGGCAGGTGGACTCTCAACCACTGCGCCACCAGGGAAGCCCCTATCAACAACTTTTGAAATTATATCATGCTTTTTCAAGCCTACGGATGCTAATATTAGCATTACTGATGATATATAATTAAAATTAATGTGTTCCCTAAACTATTACTGTAGATTTAATTTCAGCAACTTTTGGCTTTCATGCCATATTGCACTGAGTTTTCTTTCTCCCCCACTCCTCCCCGCCTCCCCCAGCACTGAGTTTCCTTTCTCGAGATTTACTTGTCTCCATTTTACCAATTCCAGAAAGTTCGGAAGGATCTACTGTTTAGTTTTTTAAAAGAAAAACAGACTATATATTTTATCCACTTTTAAAAAAGTTTTCAATGCCCTGTTATTATTAGTCACAAGCATACTGAAGTCTGTCATAGGTAATGAGCCCAGGCCTATCCCAGGCTGCCACAGAACCAAAGTGGCATCTATGGCTGCTTAGGGAGATTGGTTCTCTTTGGCCTGAGGTATCCAGAGCTGTCATGTCTATGAAAGAGCATTTAAGTGACTTTTGATTAACTCTTGAGGGACAACTGACAGGTGATAAGATACTGTCACATGCAAGAGGTTTGTGAAATAGTTTATCACTGGCCCAGGACTTACTGAACAAAGACTTTCTTTCATGGAGCTTTCTAACATTTTGTTCTATAGATGAGTTTATATCACTTTATAACACAGGAAAAAATGTAGGGTAATGAAAGAACATGAGGTACACAAATCTCGGTATAAATCCTGACTCCTTAAACTGGGTAAGTTTAATTTTAACTTCCTTGAGTCCCAGTTTGTTTCCAAAATGGGGATAATAAACTAAATTGTGGGGATGTTGAGAATATTATATTAGATAATATATGTAAGTGGTTTGTATGGGACATGTCATGGTAGGAGTTCAATAAACAGTTACTATTTTGTTTCTTAAGCACAAACTCTAAACAAAATAGGAGTATGTGTGTGGTATATCTTTCAAGTGTCTATTCTTCTTACTTTTTTTTTTTTAATTTTGAAAAATCTTTATCACTTATCTAAAATCAGAGGAATATAATATAAAAGGTAAAAAATAAAAAGCTTTGTTTATTCATGGAAATTACACTCAATTTTGATCTTAGAAGCCAGTAAACTTCTTTATATTTGACTTTTAAAATAATAATTATTGAGGTTTGAAATACTAGTCAACCTATTTTACTTCCCTATCAAACACTTTTGGCTAAGGAGAAATTATACACCTGACAACTTCTCTGCATTTTGGTCCTGATAATTATCAGAATTATATTCTCACCTTCTTTCTCATCCTTTAGAAATACTTTGCCTACATATGAGTCAAGGATGTAAATAATCTGCAAGCCAAAGGTGACTGCTTTCCATTTTTTAAACTAGAAGTTAGAGACTCCTTTTACAAAGGTATCTGAGTATATCAACCTTCATACAAAGAAGAGATTGAAATGACACTTTAAAGTAATTTATAAGTAAACATGGTGAGTCCATCAGGATTTCAATTTCACAGGGCTTTCTTTTTTAAGGAAGATCAAGAAGAGTTCATAACTAGCCAGAGTAGGGAGGGAGAAAATACCTAAAGAGGAATTAGGGTAATAGGCAAAGGCTTGGAGATTCCCTACTTTCCCTTCCGCTCTCTGACTTCATTGACAAGACGTTCCTAGATGATTCTTTAGCTGAATCCTTTTATAACCAGCCAAGAATACACAAAGGTTTTCTTTAACAGAAATTGAATAAAATTTAAAGGAAAGCATTTTGGGAGGGTCTATTGTACTAAATCAATTTGCCTCTATCTATGAAATTGATATGGTTACATCTCCCAAGGGCCTCTTTCAGAAGCCATGGTTGTACTTGGTTTTGGAATGCTCAAAAACGGTTGGAAGAATAACTCCCTGCAATGAGTGGTTACTTTCAGAATAGTCACCTTCCAACCACTGTACATGTAAAAGGCAAAGCTACAGGTTTGCTGAGTTTCTTATGTTTTTCTGTATTTATTTTATGATCCTTAGTTTAATGGCTATCTTATTATTATTATTTTTTTAATGTAGCCACAGAAGCAAATGTAGTCCATGAGGGACTTCCCTGGCGGTGGTTAAGGAATCCACCTGCGAATGCAGGGGACACAGGTTTGATCCCTGGTCCAGGAAGATCCCACATGCCGCGGAGCAACTAAGCCCTTGCACCACAACTACTGAGCCCGTGCACCTAGAGCCCATGCTCTGCAACAAGAGAAGCCACCACAATGAGAAGCCTGCGCACCGCAATGAAGAGTAGCCCCGTGCACAGCAATGAAGACCCAATGCAGCCAAAAATAAATAAATAAAGTTTTCAAAAAAAAATGTAGTCCATGAAGCCTCTACAATACCTGAAAATTAAATTAGATCCATAAAACACAGTAACAATGCAATGGTATAACAGCAAAATCAACTGAGAAACCAGTTCTAAATTGCTATGGATGCAAGGTCAGTGCCACCATCTCCTTGTCAATATCTAGGCATTTGACTAACTCCTTAAGTGTTTTTTCACCTCATAAGATGTGACAGGAAGGGGAAGAGGAGATTTCCTGGTTTGAAATCCCAAGCCTGGAGCCCATAGGAAGAGAAAGAGGAAAAGATTAAAATGGCTGCTGGCATGTGTAATCATCAGTGTCCATTGGTTCTTATTTTTAGAACCAAATCTTCCATATCTTGCTAGAAGAAAGTGCATTCTTTCTACTTAATGATGCCAATCAGCAGATAATATGTGAAATATCATTTCAATGAATTCCTTGTATTTTCTACGCTGTTCTGTGTTGTTCCTGATCTCTTTCCTATTTTGTTGCTTTCATGTTAAATTCTAATGTGGGTTTCAGATATTTTATATGACGTCTGATTAAAATTAAGAACAAGGAAAGAAAGGGTGCTGTCCAGTCAAAAAAATGTAGTCAAATAAATTCAAGGATGATCAACTTAACCCCAACTTAAGTCTCTGCTCTAAGTCTGGGTTCTGTAACACTGAAAGCCAATCCAGTGGCTATAAATGATTCCTGCCATTTTTCCTTCACTTTGAGTAAATGTTGATAACTAAAATCGGTGTTAAAAAGGGCCAGAACACTAATCTTTTTATCATGTCCAGAAAGGAAAGTCTATTAAACTCTCCCTTCTACTGCTAATAACTATTGAAGTCCCAACTTATAGCTGAGTATTTCATAGTTCCAAGGTATTTCATAAATATTATCTCATTTGGAGCTCAGACTAAACCATTAAACTACAAAGACTAGATATTATTATAAAGGTATACCTTGTTTTATTGCACTTTGCTTTATTGTGCTTTGCAGATATTGAATCTTTTACAGATTGAAGGTTTGTGGCAACTCTGTGTTGAGCAAGTTGATTGGTGCCATTTTCACAAAAGCATTTGCTCACTTTGTGTCATCACATTTTGGTAAGTTCCCAATATTTCAAATTTTTTTATTATTATATTTGTTATGGTGATCGGTGATCTTTGATGTTACTATCATAATTGGTTTTAGGGCACCACAAACCATGCCCATATAAGATAATGAACTTAATCCGTAAGTGTTGTATGTGCTCTGACTGCTCCACTGACTGGCCATTCCCCTGTCTCCCTCTCCTCAGGCCCCCCTATTCCCTGAGATACAACAATACCGAAATTAGGACAATTAATAACCCTACAGTGGTCTCTGAGTATTCAAGCGAAAGGAAGTGTTGCACATCTCTCACTTTAAATCAAAAGCTAGAGATGATTAAATTTAGCGAGGAAGGCACATTAAAAGCCCAGACAGGCCGAAAGCTAGGCCTCTTGCACTAGTTAGCCAAGTTGTAAGTGCAAAGGAAAAGTTCTTGAAGGAAACTGAAAGTGCTACTTCAGTGAACACATAAACGATAAGAAAGTGAAACAGCCTGATTGCTGATATGGAGAAAGTTTTAGTGGTCTGGATAGATGATCAAACCAGCCACAACACTTCCTTAAGCCAAAGCCAAATCCAGAGCAAGGCCCTAATTCTCTTCAGTTATATATAAAGGCTGAAAGAGGTGAGGAAACTGCAGAAGAAAAGTTTGAAGCTAGCAGAGGTTGGATCATGAGGTTTAAGGATAGAGACCATCTCTGTAACATAACAAGGTGAAGCAACAAGTGCTAATGTAGAAGCTGTAGTAAGTCATCCATAAGATCTAGCTAAAATAAGTAATGAAGGTAGCTACACTAAACAACAGATTTTCAGTGCAGACGAAACAGCCTTATATTGGAAGAAAATGTCATCTAGGACTTTCATAGCTAAAGAGGAGAAGTCAATGCCTGACTTCAAAGCTTCAAAGGACAGGCTGATTCTCTTATTAGGGGCCAATGCAGCTGGTGACTTGAAGTTGAAGCCAATGCTCATTTACCACTCTGAAAATCCTAGGGCCCTTGAGAATTACACTAAATCTACTCTGCCTGTGCTCTATAAATGGAACAAAGCCTGGATGACAGCACATCTGTTTACAACATGGTTTCCTGAATATTTTAAGTCCACTGTTGAGACCTATTGCTTAGAAAAAAAGATTCCTTTCAAAACATTACTGCTCACTGACAATGCACCTGGTTACCCAGGAGTTCTGATGGAGATGTACAATGAGATCAATGTTGTTTTCATGCCTGCTAACACATCCATTCTGTAGACCATGGATCAAGGAGTAATTTCAACTTTCAAGTTTTATTATTTAAGAAACACATTTTGTAAGGCTATAACTGCCATAGATAGTGATTCCTCTGATGGATCTGGGCAAAGTAAATTAAAACCTTCTGGAAAGGATACACCATTCTAGATGCCATTAAGAACATTTGTGATTCATGGGAAGAGGCCAAAATATCAACATTAACAGGAGTTGGGAAGAAGTTGATTCCAATCCTCATGGATGACTCTGAGGGGTTCAAGACTTCAGTGGAGGAAGTAATTGCAGATGTGGTGGCAATAGCAAGAGAACTAGAATTAGAAGTGGAGCCTGAAGATGTGACTAAATTGCTGCAATCTCATGATAAAACTTTAACGGATGGGGAGTTTCTTCTTATGGATGAGCAAAACAGTGGTTTCTTGAGATGGAATCTACTCCTGGTGAAGATGCCATGGAGACTGTTGAAATGACAACAAGGGGCTTAGAATATTACACAAACTTAGTTAATAAGGCAGCAGCAGGGTTTGAGAGGATTGACTCCAATTTTGAAAGAAGATCTACTGTGGGTAAAATGCTATCAAGCAGCATTGCATGCTACAGAGAAATCGTGAAAGGAAGAGCCAATCAACGTGGCAAACTTCATCGTTACCTTATGTAAAGATACTGCAACAGCCACCCAAATCTTTAACAATCACTATCCTGATCAACACAGAGGCAAGACCCCACACCAGCAAAAAGATTAGAACTCGCTAAAGGCTCAGATGATGGTTAGCATTTTTAGCAATAAAGTATTTTTCAAGTAAGGCATGTACATTGTGTTTTAGATATAATGCTATTGCATACTTAACAGACTACACTATAGTGTGAACGTAACTTTTATATGCACTGGGAAACCAAAAAATTCTTGTGATTTGTTTTACAGCAATATTTGCTTTATTGTGGTGGTTCTAGAACGGAACTCACAATATCTCTGAGGTATGCCTGTACCTATTTTAGAGATAAACACTAAGAAATTTAGTTATTTGCATGAAAGAGCCTTGGCATTAGAGCCATGACTAAAAGTAGAAATTTCTGATTTCCACTCCCAAACCCTTCCCCATACATAAATCCCCCCCACTGGCTGGGTTCCTTCTTATTTAACTTTCTCACCACAACTCTCCCTGAGTGATGTACTAGAGTGCCTCCCATTTAAAAGACCTACTTACTTGCTGAGTCCTGTCAAAGCAATAATTTCATTTCACATTACTACTGGCCAGCAAGAAACGTTCCTAGCAGCTAAATTTTCAGATAAATGTTCAAGTTGTGATCATTATGACATTAAAGTCACAGGTTAATTCTAAGCCTTTCCAGGGACATTAGCAAAACTGTTAATTCTAAAGAGACATGTAATTCAATCCTTCTCTTAAAGTCACAAGAACTAAATGAAATCAAGATATGATTTATGAGGTGTTAGAAGCCAGTTTATGATTTTCTAACTGTTGGTTTACTTAAACGTCTTCAGCACATTTTCTGCAGACCTATTCATGAAAGAGTAAAGAAGCCAATTATTATAACTGAAAATTTGCAAACTACACAATATCTATAATGGCACTGAAATGACATGAATTTTTTTTTTTTTGGCTGATTACAGCCCCTATTTTAAACTCAGCCTAAACATATTAACAATGATGAAAAAAGCAACAACCACCATAACATTAACAATTCACTGAGCTCTATGCTGCACACTTAGCTAAGAGCTTCATATACATCGTTTAATCCTCGCAGCAACCCCAGGAGGTTGCTACCCGTATATCCCCATATTAAAGATAAGGAACTGAGGCTTAGAGAGGTTAAATAACTTGTCCAAGGTCACACAGCTGTATGTAGCAGAGCATGGATAAGAACTCACAACTAACTCTAAATCTTGACCTCTAAATGAACTCTATTCCATGTTTGCCTCTTAATTGAATCTGAAGCCGTATCTGTAACATTTATAAAACTAGAAAATGAAGGAAGTGTCCCATACTAGAGGTATCATGACATGGGTGTTTCTAACCTACACAGAAGTTGTGTCATAACCTGCTTTTTTAGAAAGATAAGTTCTAATCAACCGTAATTTCTGTATTTTAGTTTAGTTGATGTTTGAAAAATTACAATAAGATAAAAAGGTTGCAAGAGGGCAGAAGCAATTGTTTTCAAATTAGTTTGTTAGTCCTTAGCACCCATTAACGAGTAATAAGATGACTGTGTACTGAGGGAGCAGTGGGTGGGGGTAGCGAAATCCCTCAGAATGGTTCAACTCCTTCACAATTGACCAGATGGCACAGTCATTTCTTCAAAAACAAACAAAAAGCCCCAAACAAACAAGAAGAAAAATGACTTTTTGAGGCTGCCTTGGGCTGCATAGTCAAGATATGAGGCAATTTCAAATCTGGACTCCATTACCTTAAACAAAACAAATACCAATTTTTAAATATTTATAAACACAACTAATACGATTATGTTAAAACAACTACATACATCTTTATTTAAATGAGAATTGCCAATAATACAGCTGCTACATGTAAAGGTGCTGGCAGAAGATCTCATTTCTGTTAGAGGTTGCTCCAAGTTAGAAGGGCATGGAAAAAGGCCATTATTTTAATATTTTAAAAAGAAACCTGTTAACTCACAGATAAACTATCTACTTGGACTAGACGGAAAATCATTTATAGGTTATTAGTATTAATAGTCATAAAAGAAATTGAAGTTGATAATTTATACTTCAAATAATTTGCCATTTTTTTAAATTATGGAGAGTAACATGAAACACTTGCAAGTATAGCTGGTATAATTTAAGATCACTAAATTATGCAGATTGGGGACTATATTAATGACACTTTCAAAATCATAAGCAATTCTCATCATTCTTATTTCACTTCAGGTTTCTAAAATAGATGTAGATATAGGTATACATAAAGATTCCATTTTATTCTGGGTAGCATCCCATGTAGAATTAGGTTTTTTTAATATATATGTGTATAAATGGTCTTATAAGAAACACACATATGTCTATATAGTCACATGTGCTGAGAAGGCAGATTGACATGAGGAACAATGAGTTTCACAGCATTTCCTCTTCTAACGTGATTTTATAATATATGAAAGAATATCCCTAAGGAACACATTGAGAGAACACTATTACCACCCTTTGAGTATTTGGGTATGTTCTTTGCTTAATGGTGACATGGGCAGAATCAAGTTAATACTGACAACTCCCTGGGAGCAGTAATTATTCATTACAATATATTTAACTGATCTGTGCTTATAGATGTAAAGATATTAAAGTATCACTTTTGGAGGAAATCCTGTATTAAGTTTCTCAGAAAACCATGCCTCCATTAATGGACCAGAAAATATTTTTATTATTTTAAAATTGCAGGATTTCTGGTGCCAGCCAAAATTGAAATAAGCTCAGTACAGCCCATCTCCCATGCTGCTTAAATGAAAACTCAAGAAAAAAGACAAAACACAAATACCTGACGACTCTCAAAAGTAAACAAGAGCAATGCAGACTGGGGAGGGGAGTTAAACTTGCAGATATGATCCAATAGTGGTGAATTTTCTATTTTGTTTTGTTTCAGTTTTCCTCTTTTTCCTTATAACTTTGACTTGAGAGTGAGTCCTAAATTGTGGTGCAGTGATAGCAGGAACAGCCGAAAGTCCAACAGAAACCCTGTCTGGAAGATAAGACCCCTGTTTTCAATACTGTTGGGAAACCAGCTGCTTTTTAGTTTTCTTTTTTCTCTCCTAGTTTTGCCCCAAGTGTGGGCTGTGTGTGTGTGTGTGTGTGTGTGTGTGTGTGTGTGTGTGTGTGTGTGTGTGTAAAGTTGTACAATGCAGTGGCTGTGCTGTGGTGGCAGTGACACAAGCATTTAAGATATTATGGAAGAATTACAACTGTGTTTCATGAGCTAAAGGTAAACATGCTTGAAATAAATGGAAATATAGAAGTTCTCAGAAGAGAAACAGAAACTACAAAAAAATAACCAAATGGAAATATTAAAACAGAAAAATCCAATAGAAATTATCCAATATGAAGAACAGAGAGGAAAAAAGAAAGAACAGTGAATGGAGTCTCGGGGATCTGAAGAGCAATGTAAAAAAGCTTAACTTTGGAGTCCCAAAAGGAGAGTAGGAAGATTGGTACAGAAAAATATCTAAAGAAAGAATAGCCAAAAAGTTCCTAAATTTAGTTAAAAAAATATTTACAGAGTCAAGAAACTCGGAGAACCTCCAACAGGATAAATTTAAAGAAATCAAGCCAGACACATCATATAATAAATCTCAGGAAACCAAAGATAAAGAAAAAAATCTTGAAAGCAACTAGAGGAAAACAACACATTACATATATGGAAACAAGGATTGGAATTACCATGAATTTCTCATCACAAACCACAGAGGATAGAAGAGAGTGGAACAATATCACTGAAGTGCTCAGAGAAATGTCAACCTAGAATTCTATATCCAGCAAAAATATCGTTCAGGAATGAGAGACAGAGAAAATAATACTCCCAGATAATGGAAAACTAAGAGAATTTGTTGCTACAGACCTGCTCTAAAAGAAATGCTAAAGAAGTTCTTAATGCTGAAGGAAAACATACCAGAGGAAAACCCGGAACTTTAGGAATGAAGGAGGAGCTCTGGACATGGTAAATTCCTGGGAGAAATATAAAACGTACTAGTTTTTTCCTCTTTAGTTCTTTAAAATATGTAAGATTATTGAAACAAATGTCAAAATCTTATCTGGTAGGATTTTCAGTATGTGTAGATGTAATATATATTGGGGAAGGGTAAAGAGACCTTTATGATTGTAAGGCTTTTACATTTTCTTGGAGTGTTAAAATATTACCACTAACTAGACTGACTGTGAAAGATTAAGCATATATATTGGAAACGTCAGAGCAACCACTAAAATACATTACAAAGACACACAGCCAAAAAGCAAATAGATAAACAGAATACTAAAAATTATTCTGAATTGCAGCTAGGGAAAAATCTATTACTACTAAAAAAATAAAATGAAGAGTAGTCCTATATCATTCCTCAAAATCCTAGCAGTTTTCCTTAAACCATCCCATACAAATGATACTAAGCTTTTCTAAATTGCTTCTCCGGAAGTAGAACTTACAGTTCTTACTTAACTCTACTTAACTTCAAGCGTTTCACAAGCTCTCCATGTCATGAAGATCCATATCCTGTTAAACGTTCATCATTAGCTATAATAAGTATAATTACTAAATGATGAGAGATGCCTGAAGGCTGAAACTGGGTCTTATTACTGGTTCCTCAGCATCTTGAATATGTCTGATAAATAGCCAGTGTTCAAATAGAAAAAATGAATGACTATTCCCAAAGATTGCCTGAGTGTAGAAATGAAGGCACACTAGGGATCATAAGTTCATACTAAAATAATGTCAAGTTGATTGTCTAAAAGGGGGGGGTGTGATTTTAAAAACCATGCTGATTAATTTAAAATAGTTACCTCGAGCTATAACACTATATTCCAACAATGCTCAAAGGATTTTTAGTATTTGCTTTCAGGGTCTTCACTGCAATCTCTTGAATATGTCAAATAAAAATCACATCTTCATAATTTAATGTGAAAAGTACTTCCATCTTTTTAGAATTACCCAGAGCCAAGCTTAAACAATGAATGAAGTCAGTGATCAAATGGCTTTTACCATTTTTATGATCCTAATGAATTAGAGAATCAAAACCTCTGAGGTGACCAGGGCCTTAGAGGTCTCCTGTGTATGAATTATTTTGTAACATTCTTATTGGTTCCCTCATTAATTAATGAGTTAAGTAAAATCTTTGACATGTTCATTTTGTATTTATATAAGAATTATGATTTTTTTGAAAATTATCTTCTGAACATGATAAGTGTTTTGACGGAGTGACACAAAATTCTTTGTTCACTTTTTGTTCCATATGATTTCCATACAAAGTAACATTAGCATATATAATAATAGTTTGACTTTCACATAAAACAGTAAACAATTACACGCTGTTGTGCTAAAAGTTTTTTTACAATCAAATGTTTCTGTCCTCTTAAAAAAGAAAATCCATTATCTCCAAAACAACCTCTGGTCACATCTGAAATGCTGAAATTGGGTGATCACTGAACTGCACATATATGCTAAAACTGCTACTGGTTGGCTGCCACTTGAGTTACCTTACAAAAAAGGATTAATTTTAGAATCAAGAGAGAAAGTATGAACACTACAGAAAGACATAACATGTTTCTTCTTTCATTTTAAACTTGTGATGCCTTTAACCTTTCCTTGACCTTTCTTAGAAAGTTAGCTGCCTGGTGATACCCCTTTTTGTCCCTCCAATTAAGACATTGCCAATAGTCCCTTCACTTCAGAATCCAGAAATGCAACTGGCCACTTCCACTTTACTCCTTCTCTTCCCCATGAATGTTAGTGTTACGGTTATTCATATTTTTCTCTTTTTTCTTACCCACATGGTTACTATTTCAAAGCTTCAAAAGAATCCTGGACATGGAACACTGCTTTCTTCAGGATTGAAAGTGCTACATGAAGCGTTTCTGGACGACTAAATTGGTAATGGAACTTTGATAGTTCATTCAAGTGGACCAATTTAAAATAGAAATTCCTCAAATCAGTTTTTGAAAAATAACTTCATGAATATTTAATAAAATTTATATATTTAAGTACTGGATAAACTAATTAGTGTTCCACTAGAATATCAAAAGAAAACTTGCATCTTTAAAACAAGTCAAAATGAATTGTAATCTGATAGGGTAGTGGCTTACAGATGTCAACTTCCTGAGGCCAAAGCTAGTTTAAATATTTTTAGAAAGGTAAGTATGGGGAGACGAATTCCAAATTACAGAATGATAAAACTTTAGATCTGGAATGAGCCTTGTTGGTATCTTTTATAATCATCACATTTTACACATAAGGAAACAGAAACCCAAAGAAGTGAACTGCCGGGCTAAGATCACTCTGCTAATTAACAGGAACAATTAAATCCCAGGCTTTCTGCTTCCTAATTTAGTAATCTTTCTACTATATATTGATATTAATAACTAAAGCAGTAGCAGCAAACATTTATGAGGGCCTACTACTTGCTAGACTCAATGCTAAGTACTTTCATTAATTATCTCTTTTCGATTTCATAATCGCCCTATGACATAGATAGGTAGATACACGTCTCCTAAGTGACAGAGTTAGAATTTCAACTCAGGTTTGTCATTTACCAAGAGAGGCTGTACTGTGTAGTCACATCATGGACACATATATGCAAAGTCACCAGTTAAAACAAAGAAAGCGAACCGTTTGCATGGTCTGGAGAGGGACAATGGAGGTTGACTGACAACTGCAATTCACATCTTTCTGTCCATTCCATGGAGCCATACAGGGTGAGAGACTCAGAAGTCCAAAAAATCTTGGTTTTGTATTTTAGCTCTGTCTATTGCTAAGTCTGTAATCTTGGACAAGTTACTTCTCCAAACTTTAGTTTCTTTTTATGTAAAATGGGAACATATTTCCCACAGAGTTGTTATGAGGATTAAGTGAGATAATGCATTTAAAGCCGTTAGTACAATGCCTGGCACAGACTGAATACTCAATAATTGCTAGTTGTACTTTTTGTTTTTTAGCCATTGTATTTTAACTACTTGTTTTCAGACAAATTTCTCCAAATCACTAAATTCATTTTTAAGAAACATGCTAACTTATACTGATGACTCTATTAGCATAGTATAAATGTCCAAGAAGATGCTTTTTGTGTAAGGAAAGGCATCCACAAGAATATTATGCAAAGGATGCTCCTTAGGAGGTATGTAAGACTTTTTCCTCCCACAGGTAAATTCCCTATACTCAATCTGGCCCATAACCTTCATCCTAAACTTCATCTACTGAAATTGGGTTCCACATTGGTCTATGCACAAGGATGTTTTTTTAAACAAAAAATGCTTTATTATTTCAACCTAGGAACCAGTTACAATTCAAATGTACACCTTTGCTATGAGCCCTGAACTTTGCTGAACTTAGTATCTTTTAGTAGAAGCTGCTAAAGCCACCCACCCATAAAGCAACTGCAGCTGAAAGCACTTAAGGAGGGGCTTGGAATTAACTTTTATTCTCCCAATCCTACACCTACTTTTTGCCAATGCTAAGCAGACACCCAAACAGGTATCAGGTCTACAGGCATGAGTCCTTGAATCATATAACATCAACTACTTCAGCACTTCTCCCATCTCCAGTGACCTGAAGTACCCATTATATTACAGGCACTCAGTAAATGAGAACATGTTTGAAGAAGGGAGGCAGTGGTGGCTGGTAAATGTTGAACATCTGGCTCTCAGAGCAGGACAGCTGATTGACAGCATTTGCCAGTATCTGTGGTGTAAATATTCTCACTATGGCGATTTAAACTACCAGTGGTTTAACAACGGTCTTTCAAAGTTCCTAAAAATTTAACAATCAGCTCTTTTGAGCCAGTATGAGCCAGCACCAGCACATCAATGGAGAGAGGGCCAGCAGGCAGCCTAGGAGGTAACGCTACGATTTTCCTCCTTAGCAACTGGCCAGTTACCACCTTCTAAAGTAGAGGACTTGAACTATACCTCTGCAAGAGCCAAGGGCTCCTTTGAACCTACATCCTTGGGCTGAATCCTGACCCTCACACCTGCTATCTACTCTCCAGGAGCCTGCTGTGTAAAATGATTCTCCTTAATGCCAAGAATGAACCAGCCTGACTTCCAGATTGGACAAATTCTCCAGATACCTCACTGCTGGCGTCCATCTGCTACACGAGACCACCTGAGAACAATAAAATGCCTGAATTATACCCGAGCTTGCTAGGGCCCTCTTCCAATACTGGATCTTAAGACGATCCAGCTACCCTCTCTGGTAGTCTTTCCCGCCAAATCTCTAATTCTACATTAACTCAGGGAAAAGGTCTCTGTATCTTCTTTGGCCCTGTTTTCATTAGCTCTTGTTACTTAACAGCCCATACGTCTTAAATCTGAACCCCTGATCACTTTCCTAGTCTCAACAGGCAACAAGCTTCAGAAGTTCAATATAATTATTATAATATATGACACTCTCAGGTTATAAGGAAGGTTTGGATGGGGCAAGGAGAGCCAGCTGGCCAACACCACTAATAAATGCACTTGTTGTAGATGTATAAAATCTTTTTTTTTTTAAAGGAAGTAGCATTTTAAAATTTTTTATTTATTTATTTATGGCTGCCTTGGGTCTTTGTTGCTGTGTGCGGGCTTTCATTGCGGCGGCTTCTCTTGTCACAGACCACAGGCCCTACGCGCGTGGGCTTCAGTAGTTGTGGCTCACGGGCTCTAGAGCGCAGGCTCAGTAGTTGTGGCGCACGGGCTTAGGTGCTCTGCGGCATGTGGGATCTTCCCGGACCAGGGCTCAAACCCGTGTCCCCTGCATTGGCAGGCGGATTCTTAACAACTTCGCCACCAGGGAAGCCCAGATGTATAAAATCTTTAGGTCATCTTACTTTACTAATAAACCTTCTCAAATACACTTAATATTATGCTGTTACAGCAAGATGATTAGGGCAAAAGAATACCAAAACAATAAACTTCATTTTCTAAGGTTTTTCTGTTTTTACCTGAACAGCTGCATTGACATGGAAAGCATACCTATGGGCTATTAATATGAAAAAACACTTTGCTTCCTAATCACTGGAAATTGTTAAGCATTTCAATAGCCCAGAAAGAGCCCCTGTTTCATTCAGTTCCTGAAAAAAAATTCAGAGGCACAGTAAGAACACTAAGGCTAAAAACCCTGTTACATGTCAAACATTTACTTAAACATGATTCAGCTGTGGGACATGCACTTTACATATTTACATATTCTGTAGAGAAAAGAAGTCTTGTCTGGTCTGCCGGCTGTTTTCTGCTTGATCAATATTCAAAGTTTGGGACTAAAACTTAGTATGTAGTAGTAGTGATTAGCACCCCAGTAAATTTGAAGGCTCTTACCTGTACATTTGTAATCAGAGGCCACCCCTTTAAGCACAGCATCGAAAATGGATATTTCCACTCGCTGCTTTCTGTGGTGACAACTCAGAAGCAAAGAAGGCTGGGACACAATAAAGTACAAAAAAGGTTCTAGCTGCAGGTCACCAGTTCCTCTTCGTCCAGGTTGCCGAACGATAGTTATGCCAAGCGCTTGTCTAGCAGATGACCTTGTGGATGCATGCAGACTTTCCAGAGAGATGACCCCTATTTTTTTCCCTGAAGGAAAAGATATGTTGCTGCTTAAGAGATCTTCTGCTGTGACCATGGAAATACATGCCTGGCTGGGCTTAGTGACGTCTGAATCAACTTCTGGGAGATTTAATGAACTCTTGCCTGTTTTTTCATTATCCTTTGGTTCTTGCGATTTTGATTTGGGCAAGGCCATACAGGAATAGGTCATTAGTGAGATTCTACTTGCAGTAATGAATATGTCAAAAGGAATAAAATTTAGATTTTTTACAATTGATGACTGGCGTGAGGGACGGGCAATGCGATGCTGACTGGTACCACTGTGCTGCTCTATTTGTACGATTCTGATTTTAACACTGTCACTGCCAATTCCACTATCCTGAGCACCACTGTACCGAGATGAGGTATCAGCCATGGTTCCATCATATGTATCCATTTTTTTCTGTTCTTGCTTAGAGATCTGTAAGGAAAAATAATAAAATATTTTAAGCTAGTTATATTCCAAGTGTTACTATATAAATGTTATAGAAGCATGTTAAAAATGGGTCTAGTATAACTGAGAGTAATCATAGAAAGAAACTAGGTGCTCTTTCAAAAAAATTATTCATGTTAAAATGCCAAGACAATACTTAGGATAAACATCAAATGTGCATTTCTATCATTAAAATATATTTTTCAGAGGAATTCCCTGGCAGTCCAGTGGTTAGGGTGCTGCGCTTTCACTGCAGAGGGTGCGGATTCAATCCCTGGTCGGGGAACTAAGATCCCCACAGCCAAAGGAAAAAATAAATAAATAAATAAAATGTACCTTTTCGTGTCAGACTTTACTTTCTTTGCCTTTTAAAGAGTTACATTAGTTAGTATTCTTTACCGTGATCTTCCAAGTAGTATAATAAACTGTTTCCAAATCATGATTACCATTGGTTGAAATTATATTTTACGCAGGAGTAGTTTATATTGTTTACCTGTCATTATAAAACTGATTTATAGGATTTTGGATAGTAAAAGAGGGAAAAGTCAGTAGTTCTAAATTATGAAGGACAAAGAAAACTAAATGTGTGCCATTCAAAATGATGTTTATTTTCCTTTACTACAACAGGACTTGAAACAAGGGTAAGTGTAAGTGATCAAGCAAAATGTAAGTAATTAAAACCCTTGAAGGTGGATTTTCCCTTTGTGCACTGAATGTATCCATGATTTCTCAAAATTTTCCACCAATTGCCTACATAGAGAACAAAGAACAACTTGGTGGTAGCAGCAGTTATGACTACTTTGGCAGCACAACAGCAAGACCTCCAGTCTGATTCTTTGGTTCCCTTTTTTAGTCTCCCAACCATTAGTTTGTGATACACTATTTGAGACCTAGATATTTCACTTGATTTTTCACTGAAGTGATTCAGATTCATTAAAGAAATCATGGAAAGTCTGAGAGAAAAACAAAACCCTCCCGACCCCCATTTTATTACCAAACATAGCCAATGGCAATCTTTCAGTGTATTTCCTTTCGTCTTTTTTCCTACCTGTGCGTAGGTTCCCTCCCACCCCACCCCTTTATGGTTATAATAATACTGTAGAGACAAATTTGAAACCTTTTTTTTTTTTTTTTTCTCTGCATTGGGTCTTCATTGCTGCATGCGGGCTTTCTCTAGTTGGGGCGAGCAGGGGCTACTCTTCGTTGCGGTGCATGGATTTCTCATTGTGGTGGCTTCTCTTGTTGCAGAGCACGGGCTCCAAGCACACGGGCTCAGTAGTTGTGGCTCACGGGCTCTAGAGCTCAGGCTCAGCAGTTGTGGCGCACGGGCTTAGCTGCTCCGTGGCATGTGGGATCTTCCTGGGCCAGGGATCAAACCTGTGTCCCCTGCATTTGCAGGCGGATTCTTAACCACTGGGCCACAAGGGAAGTCCCTGCAACCCAATTTTTTTACATGCTAATGTACTCTTCATAAATGCCATTTTAAAAAGCTGCGTAATATATCATTTAACGTTAGGAATAATTTGTTCAACTATTCCCATATAATTGGAGTTTCAGGTATTCAACTTTTGCCAACAAACATCTATGACAAACATCCAATAAGATTTTCTTAAGAGGATCCTAGAAGTGGGATTACTAGGTAAATGGTATGAAGAAGTTTAAGGTTGTCAAATATTGCCAGCACCTTTCCATAAAGGGTGCACTAAACTATATTACGATCAGCAGTGGAAAAATATTCCCAAAGTACTGGGTATTGCTTCTCATTTTTTAGGCTGTTCCTTAATTTGGTAAATATAGTATCATTTTTCCACATGCTACAAATTATTATAAGTTGCTTGTGAAAATGTTAAAAGGCAGTTAAATAATTCAAGACAATGATGTTATAGTCATTAAAATTTTTCAAATAATAGTTTTTGTTAATTTATTTTAAAGTTGTTCAGGAAGGCACATTGTTGTTAGAAAAATCCAGCCTCAGGTATTTGAAACAAAAACAGCTAATCCCCGTTCTCTGAAGACACCACGTTCTTTTAAACCATTCTAGGTATACCATGCTCTTTCCCTTCCTGGAGCCCCCTTCTGAGCTCGATGTAGCTGGCAAACATTTAGCTATCCATGAAGACTCAGAACAATGACACCTGTCTGAGAGTTTTGCTTTCAACTCTTTTCCTGCTTGGTGATCCTAATAGTTAACTCAGACTTCTATTTTAGAATTTATTATTTTCTACTAAAATGTTCTGTGGTGGCAGTATCAGATAGTATTAAAACAATCTAAAGGCTTTGGAGTCAGAGAGAAGTAGGGTCAAGTGTGACACCTGCTAATTGTACATTACGGGACAAATTACAATCCACTCTAAGACTACATAATCTCATCTGTAAAATGGGGATAATAAATCCGACCTCAAGGGGTTAGTAGGAGGAGTCAATGAGCTAATGTACCTAAAGAGGTCAGCACACTGCCTGGCATATAGTAAATGCCTGATAATGGGCAGCTGCTGTGTGTTTGTCTCTTCTACCAGGTGAAGGACTGCTGGATGGATTGGGCCACATCATTTTGCTTCTGTCTATCACCAAGGAATAGTGCAGTGCCTAGCACACTGAAGAGAGGATCCATAAATGTTTGATGAGATGTTAGTTTCTGATACAATATTAAGTGAAAAAATTGCTCTGCAGACTAGAAATACATAATTGTTAATATGTAAATATATGTGTATACTGTACTCTTTAAGGTCTGTCTAGACACATTCATGAGCTCTTTCCTTATCTGCATCCTCCACGTTTTGCGCTGATCACACTTGAAGAAATCCTTGTCTCTGCTAGATGCTCATCCTCACACTGGGGACATTAATACTCAACCCACAAAGTTGTTGCATCATTAAATGTGTTAATGTATTTGACCACACGTAGTAGGCACTCAGTAAAGGGTAAGTTAAAAAAAGAAGTCATCTTCTTTGTGAAGACTTTCTCAACCTTTCCAGATGGCGTTAGTCTTTTCAGCTTCTATGCTTTTGTAACAAACTAATGTTATTATAGCACTTTTCAAACACTGGTCTGTCTCAGAGACTGTGAGCAATTGAAGATAAAAAATAAGATAACACTGAGTATGTTTATTATTTGCCAAACATTGTTAGCACATTACATACATTTTCTTTACTAAGTGCTACAACCCTTTAAAGGGGATACTGTTATCCCCATTTTACACCTGAGGAGACTGAGGCTTAAAGAGATTAATCCCAAGGTCAGACTACGGGTAGGAGAGAATGCCATCAGTACGCGTAGCACACACCACATTGCCTGTCACATAGTAAAGCTCAATAACTGTGTGCTGGCCAAGCAAATGAATGTATTTAATTTTTAAATTCAGTAAAATAAAAATAAGGCAATTATCAAAAGGACAATTTAATTGGAAAGGTTTTAGTTATCTATTATAAAAATTTCAAATATACCTCCAACTCCACTACCAGCTAGGAATTCTCAAATAATATGTGAAAAGATAATAAAATCAAGTACATAAGTAATCTAGGATTTACTGCCCAAATTTTGAAGCATTACAAACCAAATATCTGTGTACAGCATAACTAAAAAAATCCTTTAGGTTGAGGTGCACAAGAAACTCAAATCAGGAACTCAACTATCTTTATTCTCTCAATCAGGAAAGGCAACCGCAATTAACTATATCAGACTATACCTTCTATGCACAGAGCATTACATTGTCTTTTTCTGATTTACAAATTTGTATTTAAAAATCTAGCCTCTCTTTCTTTAAAGTGTTCCCCATCAGTGTTAAAATGACAAAAACAAACCACCTGTAGGTAAAGATAAAGAAATGCAGTGTCCAGCCCTATTACCTGTTGAGACTGTCACATTAGACTCTAGTGAATGTCAAGGAGCACGATCTTGCGATATAAATAACCAGCAGGGGCAGGACGGCAGCTATCAGCTTGGGTCACATGGGTTACTGAACAGAAGTCAGATGGTAACTAGTTCTACTCACTACTGAGCAGAATGGAATTTGAACCAATGACCCAGAGATGAAAGACTCTCTTATTGTGGGGGGGGGGGGAGGGAGTACAACTTTCCCAGTATTGGACAACTAAATTCTTAAAAATCGGTTAAAAGTCAAGACTTCCTCCAGTTTTCTAAGTTTCTGCACTATTTGTAGAACTGAAATAAATAATCTGGTGATTTTGAGACATATTTAAAAATCCATTGGCTTGTCACCAGTCCACTGCAGATTTATCTATTATATTGAAGAGAATCTGGCCTATCAAGAAGGTTTTATAACTAATTATGTGTGCTAAGCCCTAAACTTGGGCATCAATTTACTATTCCTTTGTGGAAAAAGAAAAGTTCACAGTGTAGTAACTCTGAAAATAACTTTTCCTTTATTATTGTCCAAGGGGACTAATAATTTAAGTTGTCAAAAATAGCAATATCTGCTTGCTGTTAGTGAATGCAGCAGAAACATGTATCTCTGAGCAGTGCTATTACATCAGCTCTCCCACTCTTTACCTAACTCATTTAAAATGAACAATAAAAGTTTTCTTTAATTAGCTACTGGTGTGCATTAACATGATCATGATTAAACCATAAAAACCAACTGTACATTACTCTGGTCCCCTCTTCCATATGTTTTGAATTATTCTGTTTGAAAATGTACTTTGCGTCCCTTTTAAAAGTTCGACCTTCTGCTTTCAGAGAATTAAATGCATATTACTGCAGCGAAGAAGATAATGTTTCAGACCTCCAGGCATATATTAAACACACTGGCAGCACTTGAGACAAAATGCTTTACTTATTAGATACTTCCTATTCTAAACAGTGTCATCAAAGGCTAAAAACAAAATCCATATAAAAGCTGCACAATGCTTCCACACAGAACCTGTGCCAAAATCCCTGTACTTTCCAACTAATGAGGAAAGGATGTGTACTCTTAACATATGAATGTAAGATTTTCCAAGCATTCACTTTAGGAAACTGGGCTATTGATTCCATATGGGTTATGTTAAATGAAACTGTATTGGTAAAATAACCTTTAAGATATCTGGCATGATAACTATAATTAAACAATATTCAAAAGACTAAAACAAAAGGGAATTTGGTTCCACAATGGCTAATTAAAATAAAATGAAAAAACACAGCATGCCATCTATCAAGATAAATTGTTATTGTTTAAGAACTATTTAAATACTGTTAAAATATACTTTCAGATAAAATCTGAAAAAGCTGGAAAAATATTTGTGGCTTAAAAATGGATAGTTTGGTGAAGAAAAAAATATAGGACTCTGAAATTTTATGCAGAGATAACAGCTTTAAAGCCTTGAGCACAACCAGATGGTACTTAAATCACAGGAATTCTACAGTTTCACTATCAATGGGTTTCAATATGAGAAGGTTTTCAATAGCTAGGAAAACATGTCAAGTTGATAGTTTACTTCTTAGATCATTTCAGCGCATTTCCCCATCCTTTCACAGCTATATGTGGTACAGATAGCCACCACGGAAAGGGTGCTGAAAGCTGGACTAGTAGCTAGGGAAGCTAATTCCTCCTTTTAATGTACTGAGATAGGTAAGTTTACTAGCTCACCTTGGAGTCTGGTAAGAGCCATAGTATCTCAGGAGTAGTGGCTAAAATCACACTTTATGTGACAATACCAAAGAATGCATTAAAATAATTTCAAATGACATTAATTAGATGTTCTGCAGTAGAACTCTGGAGTGGAGAAAGATAAGCTTGATTGATTGAAACTTCTTGTTTGGCCATATCAACATTTTTACGAGCACATTCAAAAGTTAGCCATATTAATAAATATGTTGCAAGTAAATGGATATTAAAAAATTTAAAGTATGTGCAAACCAACCCTGAGAATTAACAAAGACTAAAACATATAATTTTTGCTTTGATGGCTGACAAAAGTGGCAATTCAGCACCTATTCCAATATTTTAATTCACATTATTTCTTTTAATCTGTATTTTTAAGGAATCTTTATACACCAGACATAAATATATCCACATATTTTCCCACCTTCTCATCAAAATTATGGTTATATAACAGCAGCAGTTACACTTTAACCTTGATCAAAATATCTTTTGCCAGTCATGAGCTCACTTTTCACATCTTACAAATTATGATAAAGTCAAGTGTGAAACCACAAAATCAAAGTGACAATCACATTTGTATATCACTGTGACATTTATTCTAATTTTGCTGCTCTTGCTAAAATGTAGTCATATATTCAAAAAAGTAAACATGCTATCTTACAAAATCAAATATAAAAAAAAGTTGGTTACAGTGTTTTAATGGTTTTACATACTGGAATTACAAGGGAGAATTTTTAAAAACTTAAAAAAATTATGTGCCTCGTTGCCTAAATATTTTCAAATATACTCTTCTAGCTGTATCTTTAAAAAGTTTGGTTTGGGGGATAGGGTACGGTGGTGCTCCTGGGAAAGGTTGTTGTATGCCTTTAACACAGAGATAGTCTACACTGGAAGCTTTAGATAAATAGCAAATTGTTGTACCAATCAGAGATACTTCATTTCACCTTGCTTAATTTAGTCAAGTGAACAATAAAAGTGTATTTTTAAGTCTCAAATTTTCAGTGATGTCAGCATTACACTTCATGAACTTTTATCATTTTATAGACAAACTACCACTGCAACTCAGTGATGTGCTAGATAAAATTTATCTAAGCACATTAAATTAAAAAACATTATAAAGAATAAATTGACTTTGATATGAAATGCCTCCTTCAGTGTTACCAATCCATGCTATTTTTTACTTAAAAAACAAACTTGAACAAGCACTGTATGTACTTGGGTACTACAGAGTGCTAGAAAACAAGGGCTTTTTATATTTTATTTCTCTGAGTCAAATGTTATACAAGAGCCCACATGATATAATTGTTCCCAGTTGGATGGCAGAAAGTTTTCACAATACTGCAGTAATTATGCAAAAGAGCAGAACTAATGATACCCATCACTGCTTAACAGATAGAATGGTAAAGAGTACTATAGTTTCAAGTTTTCCCTTTCATGAAGTTACTTTTCCGGCTCTTTGAAGTTACAGTATGAGGCCACTACTGCCTGTTAAGTATCAGCTGAAATATTCACATTTCAAGACCAGTGCTAACTGCAATAAAAGAAGCATGGAGATAGTTCAGGCAAGGTTGTGTTTTACTGTAGTTGTATTCGGTCTATTGTCTTAATTTAAGTTGTAAATTACGAAAAGGGACCAATTCTAGTGCTAAACTGACTATAATACCTAGATCTTTATCAATGTCTGTTTCAATATGATAAACCAAACAACCAAAAAAAAAAAAAATAAGTATACACACCAACCTATCCATACAAATTCAAATCCTACTTATTGAGATTTTATCAGCAGAGCTGACCCTGAAGACTTTTGTACCTGTCTGTCCTTTCAAACATATATGATTTCACAGCATAAGCTTATTTTCAGGGGCTTTTAAATTCATGAAAAAAAAAATTAGTTCCAGGCAAGACTTCACATACAAAGTCTTAACTCAGAAACAGTTCTGATTCTCTCTCCCTACGTCTCTCACATATAAAATTGGAATAGGTTGGCCATTTTTGTTCAAGGAGACTAGGTCTAACTGATTTATACTAACTCCGTAGTTTAAGTCTGACTTGTTTGCTTTTTATAATGAATTCAGTTTTTAAAAAATAAATATTGACACATTCTGGGAACTCGGATCTTAATCAAAGTAGATGCCTGTACATCTTAGAAACAACAACCTGCTTTGAAATGGCCATGATGTTAATTCTTAAAAAGTGGCTCCTATGTGTACAAGGTAACAACTCTTCATACTGATGAAATTCAAGGTTCATTCCACTGATGTCAATGTGGAAACCATTTTGTCCCATGGCTGCTTAAAGATTTTCAATAGGATTAAATCAGCTGCAAGTCCTCATTATATCAGGGTTTACAATTGTGTCTGAGTTGGAGTCTGTTTCTCATAGAATTTTACTTACAGACTGACTTAGATTGGCTCCTTAGAGCTAGCCTGATTTTACTAGAAACAACTGTATCACATCAGCCACTCTCATAAACTTGCAGTAAGATTGAATCAGCCCTGACCCTGAAGCAGATGAAAGTTTACCCAGCCTATGCATTCTCTGTAAGAGTCACAGAAAAGTTTGCATTTAGTTTCTGCAGCACTGCAGAAGTAGAATATGCTTATTAACTATTCCAGTTGGCCTTTGCCTTGCAATTATGAACCTGATTTTTCTGATAACAAAACTAGAGTTGAACTTGGAGAAATTTCTAACGATAAAAAACCGTACGAATACTTGATTATTTTATCCCTCAAATCACATACGCTCTTTTAAAGAAACTATGCAGAGTTTATGGAAATGAAGCAAAAGCATGCGTTAAAAAATTTCCCCTAATATTCAATACAAGTTGAAAAATAATGAAAATGGTTTAAGTATATCCATAATTAACTTTAACCAGTAGCTGATTTTCATTGTCAAACAGAATATAGTTAACAAAAATGTTAAGATGATTTTCATTGTTATATATTCTATTTACTAAATCTAAACAAACCTGATTCAGTTAACTGTAGATTTTCTTCAAAGTGAACCTGAATATCAGTATTCTCTACACTGTATCTGATTTTATTGAAGTACATCAAGACATTATAGAATACAGGGTCATTTACAAACTTTTATTGGCTCCCCTTTAACTTCATGATGGCAGATTAAATCCAAATTGAACTAAAGCTATATATTGATTCTGTGTGTCATATGTTATCAATACCTTAATGATGCAACAGACTTGAAATGCAAAATAGTCAAGATGTTGAGAGAAACATTTGCTTATGCCCTGCAGCCATTTCTTCTTTTCTTCTTCTTTTCTATTAGAACAACTTTGTTCTTCTCTGCTACTCCATAAAAATCATCACTAGGTCAAAATGGCCTTCCACACAAACTGCTTTGATCATATTAACCTCTCCCTTCAATCCTTAGAAATTTGAAGTATTCTCTAAATCAGGTTAAGTATTCCTAACTTTAGCTCTGGTCAGCTAGCCCTACAACATTCGTAAATTTTCATATGCTGATATATCCCAAGTAATTCTTGCAGTTCTAAGAAAGAAACTTTCTGTACATTAATGAAGGTAATCCAACCTACACCTTAAGGATATTCCCAGTCATGTGGGACTGCTTGAATAAAAGTTTAAAAGTTAGAAGAAAAATGTACATGACTACCTCCCAAATATCAAGCATCATTTCTACAAACATTAAAGTAGTAACAAAGTCTAGGAAGAACTTACATCTCTCTAAACCTGTTAAGGAATAAAGTTTCTATTTTTAAAAAAAAAAATTATAGTTAACACTTGAACAAGTTTAAACTGCGCGGGTCCTCCTATATGCGAATATTTTTCAGTAGTAAATACTACAGTACTATGTAGTCTGTAGTTTGTTGAACCCACAGATGCAAAGGAACCTCAAATACAGAGGGCCGACTGTAAGTTATATACAGATTAACCCCTGCATTGTTCAAGGGTCAACAGTATTTTTAAGGTAACATTATTCACTCAAGTATGGTTAATGTTTAGACTTTAGCTATAATAATTTTATTGGGATAAAATATTTCTTGAGTTTCTTAAACACGAGCCAATGTCAAAATTACTGAGCAAGATGTGGAATAACAATTTTATTTCACATTATTCATTCACTTAACAAATTCTTATTGAACAACTACTATGCTCTAGGCACTGGCTGGGGATATAGCAGAAACAAAGTCCTTACCTTCATGGAGTTTACATTCTAGTGGGGAAGTCAGGTAATAAAATTTTATATGATAACACGCACACACACTCACAACCCGTATTTGCTGACGAACTGGATGTTGGGTATTATGAGAGAAAGGCAGGAGTCTAAAATGATCTGAGTTTTTTGGCTGGATCAACTACAAGAATTCAGAAAGATGATTTTCCAGGCTCTGCAGGCAGCTTCCCAATCAATCTCTGTGTTATGATTTAACAATGATTTAACAACCTGCCTTTCCAACCTTAGCCTGTTTTCCCAAGAATCATAAATGACCACAGTGATTGTCACATAGGGAGATGATGACACACCACCATACCCCATTTTAAAAGACTCTCTGGTTCAATTACGATGTCTTCCTAGTTCCTCCAGCAAGCCAAATCCCTAATCAGCTAAGAGCCATTCAAGGAAGGGCTATCATTAGAGATGGTTTTTTGGAGTTGGGCTTAGGTCTCATTCTAGACAAATACTTGGAGAAAAGGGAAATGGGGCCAATGCATGGAGTCATATCACATCCTCAGAAAATCAAATGAATGAGACATAGAATATTTCTTGGGAGGATTTTGGCCCTGGAACAGCTGGGATTGAAAGTATATTGTGAGTTGAGTTGCAGAAGGGGAAAAGGAGAGAGGACTGGGCTCTTACAAGACCCCTATATTTGTAGTTGCCACTGAGCATTTCAACTCAGATATCCCATTATTAATATCACACACCTGAAAGATCACCATAACATTTAAAAATACCTTTTCCCAAAAAATATCACCTCTGTACCTTAACTTTTTATTTATTTGTTCCTTCTCAAGAGGCTCAAATATTGAGTACTCCTTCCTGGCCCCACCAAATACTGCTGGTCATTCCTTCATTTCATTAATTACCCTTGCTGTGTCCTTTGTATTTTCTATTTTCACTGACCCTTCCCATTCTACACTGGCTAATTACTAGAGTTCCTTAATTAGTTTCTTGCACTGGTCTCTCCCTTTCCTAAAGTATTCCACATAGCCCTGACAGATAACAAAACACTTTCAATATATACTTAAGAACATTTGTCCCACTAGAATATAAGGTCCATGAAAACAGAGACTTTTTGTGTGTTTATTTTACTACTTTATCACCAGTGCTTGATACATGGTAAGCACTCAATAAATGTCCATCAACAGAGGAATAAAGATGTCTCACACACACACACACACACACACACACACACACACACACACACACAATGGAATATTACTCAGCCATAAAAAAGAACAAAATAATGCCATTTGCAGCAACATAGATAGACCTAGAGACTGTCATACTGAATGAAGTCAGACACAGAAAGACAAATATCATATGATATTGCTTATATGTGGAATCTAAAAAAAAAAAGGGTACAAATGAACTTATTTACAAAACAGAAGTAGAGTCAAGGATGTAGAAAACAAACTTATAGTAACCAGGGGATAAGCGGGGAGAGGGATAAATTGGGAGATTGGGACTGACATATACACACTACTATATGTAAAATAGATAACTAATAAGAACCTGCATAGGGAACTCTACTCAATACTCTGAATGGCCTATATGGGAAAAGACTAAAAAAAAAAAAAAAAAAAAAAAACAAACAGAGTGGCTATATGTATATGTATAACTGATTCACTTTGCTGTACACCTGAAACTAACAAAACACTGTAAATCAACTATACTCCAATAAAAATTTTTTTTAAAAAATTTACTGAATAAATTAAGGGAGGAACAAATGAACTGAATCATTTGCAAGGTGCTCATTTAGGTCCCTGCGTGGGGGAGTAGATATAAAAATCAGTTAAACTTGGACCCTGCCTTCTAGGTTAGAGATACTTAACAAAGATGCTTGTTAGGACACATCTGAACCAAGACTGAAAGAAGCAAGACTTGTTGAAATGGCAGTAAGGACACTGAGGCCGAGGGAACCACATAAATGAAAAAGGGACAGAAGACAAAACAGGGCACGGATAAGTGTACAGAAAAGGAAATGTCCCATTTTGCTCAAACTGAAGATGTATTAATGAGAATAGTGAAAAATTAGGTTGGATAAAGCAAGATTCTAGGTGGCAGGTTAACAAACCTGGACTCTAGATTCTAGGTGGCAGGTTAACAAACCTGGACTCAAGATTCTAGGTGGCAGGTTAACAAACCTTAACAAAACTATGCCAGTCTTCCTCAAAGCAGAGCCACTTGATCACCTGAGTCAGAATCACGTAGGGTTTTAACAGTTTCTCAGGCCCCACACCAGAAGTATCCTACCTGAAGGTGAGAGGTGACCTGCACTTTTAATAAAATCCCAGTAATTTTATGCACACTAACAACAGAGAAACTGCTGTAGACAATGGAAAACGAAGAACTTTCTAAGCAAATAAGTGACAAAAGGATGCTTGAGAAAAATTAATGTCATCAAAATGTGCAGTGGGAGTAGGAGATTGGAGAGCAGAGAGATTGCAGGTAGGAAAGTATAACGTATGAGGTAGTGGGCCTAGGAGACCAGTGATAGAAATCTTATTTGATCACTCCAGCTCAGAATCTGGCCATGGCAGACCACTGCATACTGAATAATTTAACCAGTATTCTGAGACCTCCTCTCTAAACCACCGTCATTACTGCTCTATTCAAATTCTCCATTCTGGAACTTCACACTCACCCCCCTACCTCCACATCTTCATTCATGCCAGCGTGGAATGCCCTCTTTCTTAAGGGTCCATTTCTTCTATGAAGCCCTTTCCTTCATGAGCCCAGAATGACTACTCTTTCTCCTTCAATCCTGTAGGACATACTATCTTTATCACATATCTGGTACTTAGCATATGCTGTTTTATATTGCTATTTTCTCGTAATCCTTACGCTCTCTTTACTAGATTGTAGGATTCTTGAGTCCAGAAACACACCACATCCATTTTTGTAAATCCTGTGCACAGAGAATGTATATGTGGTGAGATAAGTATATGTGGATGACAGTGATGAAGGTGATTAATATAGCAATGATGATAACCTAACTAGTTGACGACCTGATATTTTCTAAAGCAACACCACCAACACACAGATAACACTTTCTGGATGCTTAGAATGTGTCAGGCACGTTTCTATGTGCACTTAGTATATGTAAGGCACTTTTCTACATCAACTCACTTAATCCTCAGAACTCTATGAAGTAGGTACTATTATTATTTCCATTTTAAGATAAACTGAGGCCCAGAAAACTTAACTAACTTGCTCAAAATCACACAGCTAGTAAATGGTGAAGTTGGGATTTGAACATTGGCAATATGGTTCCAGAGTTCCTTTTAAAATCACAACCTCCATAATCTCTATCTCAGAAACTTATTTCTTTCTTTCATAGCCCTTACAATTTGAAATTTTAAAAACTTTTTGTTGTTTAAAACTTTTTGTTGTTAATATACGGCTCCCTAGTAGATGGCAAGATCCATAATTATAGGGCCAAGTTAATTTTGTTCAGTGCTAAATACCTAATGCTGGGCACACAGTAGATGCTTCACAAATATACACTTTGTAAATAAATGAATGAATGAAAAAATAAGGAAGGAGGAGGAGAAAGGAATAGAGTGAAGCAACAGACACCATTATGAATATATAAAGTCTAGGGAAGTTTTTATTGCTGCAGATTTCAGACAGATGGCTTCTCAGAGAAAGGCTTCATCAATATATAAATATATTTTGAAATGTTGAAAGAAAAAATCCATTTTGCAAGGTGCTGGGACCAGGTGTCTCTATTTTAGCTAATCATTGTATTCAAGAACAGGAAGCAGAGCTTGGCGATACAGCACTACACTAGGGAATTGAAGACCTGGCTGAGTTTCACAGTTTCCACTAAGTCACACCTGTGTGCAGCTATGTTGGGGGAAAAAACTGTCTTTGTTCACAACTTTCCTTTTGTTGACATGGAGCAAGAATGGGGTAATCTAGGCCAAATTCAAATTCTCAGTTCAATGCATCAGAATAATGGCTTATTAGGGTTGGAATTGGTTCTGGAGCTCAGTCTCCAGAGATTTTCAAACTGCTTTTAGCCACAGTACTCTTTCTTCAAAGAAAATCTTATGGAGTAATAGGGTAGTGGGGCAGGGGCAGGTGGGGGAGGATGGACGCACAGTATGTAAAACAGATAAAAGCAAAGCTGCCCAGGATGGTTGTGTCATGAATGTGTATGCCTGTGATTTGAGGGCCACAAAGTTCAAATCAGCTACAGGGCAACCACCACTTGTAATTTTTAAATATATGCTTTATTGAGATAATAGTTCACATACCACATAATTCATCTGTGTAAAGTATACAAATCAATGTTTTTTGGTATATGTGCAGAGATGTGAAAACAACACCACAATCAGTATTAGAACATTTTTGTCACTCCCAAAAGAAACCCCATACCCATTAGTAGTCACTTTCCTTCACAATCTCACTTTCCTCCCTCCCCACCAGTCCTTGGCAACCGCTAATCTATTTTGTCTCTACAGATTTTCCTATTCTAAACATTTCATGTAAATGGAATCATGCAATATGTGTGTGGTCTTTTGTGACTGGTTTCTTTCACTTTGCACCATGTTTACAAGGTTCATCCCTGTTGTAGTATGTGTCAATACTGCTTTCCTTTATATGGCTAAGTAATATTCCATTGTATGGATATAGTACATTTTACTTATTCATTCATTAGTTGATGGACACTTGTGTTGCTTCTACTTTTTAGGTATTATGAATAAAGCTGATATAAATATTCAGGTACAAGTTTCTGTGTTGACATATGTTTTCTTTTCTCTTAGTTATATGACTAGGAGTGGAACTGTTGGGTTATATAAACTCTATGTTTAATCTTTTGAGGAACTGCCAGACTGTCTTCCAAAACAGCTTCAACATTTTATATTCCCACCAAGTGTATGAAGCTTCCAATTTCTCCACATCTTCAACAATACTTGTTATTATCTGTCTTTACCATCATAGCCATCCTAGTGGGTGCAAAGTGGTATCTCATGGTGGTGCTGATGTGCACTGATGGCTGATGATATTGATAGTTTTTTCATGTACTCATTGGCCATTTGTATATCTTCTTTAGAGAAATGTCTACTCAGATCCTTTGCCCATTTTTAAATTGGCTGCCTTTTTATTATTGACACATAAGGATTCTTTACAAGTCCCTTACCAGATACCTAATTTGAAAATATTTGCACCTATTCTGTGGGTTTTTTCTTGTCTTTTTTTTACATCTTTATTGAATTTGTTACAATATTGCTTCTGTTTTATGTTTTGGTTTTTTGGCTGTGAGGCATGTGGGATCTTAGCTCCCTGACCAGGGATCAAACCTGCATTGGAAGGCGAAGTCTTAACCACTGGACCACCAGGGAAGTCCAAAGGTTATCTTTTCACTTTCTTAACTGTGAATAAAATCTCATTAATTAATTAGGTTGCTTGTGCTTTTTGTGTCATATCTAAGAAATCACTGTCTAATCTAAGATCATAAAAATTTACTCCCATGTCTTCTTCTAAGAGTTTCTTAGTTTTAGCTCTTATGTCCAGGACTTGACCCATTTTGTGTTAATTTTTGTATATGGTGATGATAGTATTTTCTTCTTTTTATTTCTATAAGCTTAGTATTAATTTCCCTCGTTTTATTTCATATTTTAGAAATCTGAGTTGTCTTTTTCTTGTCAGACTAGCTAAAGGTTTGTCAATTTTGCTGTTTTCAAAGAAGTTTTGGTTCTGTTGATTTTCTCATTGTTTTTCTTTTCTTTTTTTTTAACATCTTTATTGGAGTATAACTGCTTTACAATGGTGTGCTACTTTCTGCTTTATAACAAAGTGAATCAGTTATACATATACATATATCCCCATATATCCTCCCTCTTGCATCTCCCTCCCTCCCACCTTCCCTATCCCACCCCTCTAAGTGGTCACAAAGCACCGAGCTGATCTCCCTGTGCTATGCGGCTGCTTCCCACTAGCTATCTATTTTACGTTTGGTAGTGTATATATGACCATGCCACTCTCTCACTTTGTCACAGCTTACCCTTTCCCCTCCCCATATCCTCAAGTCCATTCTCTAGTAAGTCTGTCTCTTTATTCACATCTTACCCCTAGGTTCTTCATGACCTTTTTTTTTTCCTTAGATTCCATATATATGTGTTAGCGTACGGTATTTGTTTTTCTCTTTTTGACTTACTTCACTCTGTATGACAGACTCTAGGTCCATCCACCTCACTACAAATAACTCACTTTCGTTTCTTTTTATGGCTGAGTAATATTCTATTGTATATATGAGCCACATCTTCTTTATCCATTCATCTGTTGATGGACACTTAGGTTGCTTCCATGTCCTGGCTATTGTAAATAGAGATGCAATGAATATTTTGGTACATGACTCTTTTTGAATTATGGTTTTCTCAGGGTATATGCCCAGTAGTGCGATAGCTGGGTTGTATGGTAATTCTATTTTTAGTTTTTAAAGGAACCTCCATACTGTTCTCCATAGTGGCTGTATCAATTTGCATCCCCACCAACAGTGCAAGAGGGTTCCCTTTTCTCCACACCCTCTCCAGCATTTACTGTTTGTAGATTTTTTGATGATGGCCATTCTGACTGGTGTGAGGTGATACCTCATGGTAGTTTTGATTTGCATTACTCTGTTGATTACTGATGTTGAGCATTCTTTCATGTGTTTGTTGGCAATATATATATCTTCTTTGGAGAAATGTCTATTTAGGTCCTGCCCATTTTTGGATTGGGTTGCTTGTTTTTCTGATATTCAGCTGCATGAGCTGCTTGTAAATTTTAGAGATTAATCCTTTGTCATTTGCTTCATTAGCAAATATTTTCTCCCATTCTGAGGGTTGTCTTTTGGTCTTGTTTATGGTTTCCTTTGCTGTGCAAAAGCTTTTAAGTTTCATTAGGTCCCATTTGTTTATTTTTGTTTTTATTTCCATTTCTCTAGGAGGTGGGTCAAAAAGGATCTTGCTGTGATTTATGTCATAGAGTGTTCTGGCTATGTTTTCCTCTATGAGTTTGATAGTGTCTGACCTTACATTTAGGTCTTTAATCCATTTTAGGTTTATTTTTGTGTATGGTGTTAGGGAGTGTTCTAATTTTATACTTTTACATGTAGCTGTCCAGTTTTCCCAGCACCACTTATTGAAGAAGCTGTCTTTTCTCCACTGTATATTCTTGCCTCCTTTCTCAAAGATAAGGTGACCATATGTGCGTGGGTTTATCTCTGGGCTTTCCATCCTGTTCCATTGATCTATATTTCTGTTTTTGTGCCAGTACCATACTGTCTTGATTACTATAGCTTTGTAGTATAGTCTGAAGTCAGGGAGCCTGATTCCTCCAGCTCCATTTTTCGTTCTCAAGATTGCTTTGGCTATTCGGGGTCTTTTGTGTTTCCATACAAATTGTGAAATTTTTTGTTCTAGTTCTGTGAAAAATGCCAGTGGTTGTTTGATAGGGATTGCATTGAATCATTGTTTTTCAATCTCTCCTTGTTATTTTACAGAAATCTTTAGAAAGGGAAGAGTTTGGGGCTGAAGCAACAGCAGCTTCCTACGCATCCCTTCATTCAAATTACCACACATCAAGGATGGCCAAAGTCAGTCCTATTTCACACCTATTATCTTCTTTATTAATAGTGTCCACTGTTATTCTCAAAATTTTCCTGATCAGATGGTAAGTTATATGGTCACTCTACCAAGAACCCTGGTCTGAAACTGTGGGTTTCCTCTAGGTTCTATCTAGCTTCCTCCTCCCAGCCCATTCCTGTTTAAGTGTTCCTTGTGGTCCTGGACTCAGGCATAAAATAAAGTAAAAAATTAAAATAAGGACAATACAAATATCTGATCAAAGAGACACTTGCAGTCTGATCAGTTGGAATAAAAAAAAAAAAGGCTTTTGAGAATGTTTGCCAACTAAGAAAAAAAAGTAAAAGAGTTTGTCTTCACTTGTCTCTCTCTCTCTTACTCTGTTCTTTTTATTCTTTTATAAACAAGTATAAACTGTGGTTAAGGTCATAGAGAAATGTTCCTAAGAACTGCTGTGGATAAAGCAGCCTGACTTTCCCATGGAGCCGGGCCGTGTACTCCATTAGCCAGCTATGCCTGTGCACACACTCTTCCTTAATGAAGATGCCATGCCCTAGTACAATGACACCCTTTTGAAAGGCAAGTTATAACCCTTCCTTGAAAGACAGGATCCAGGTCTAAGGGCTTAAGTAAAAACAGGGATCACACTACTCCAACTCGCTACCAGCCTCCCATACCATAATCAGTATACCCAAATCTATCAGATGCCAATAATTCACTTTCCATCCTACCTGTCTATTCCCACTCTGTCCTGTACCCATACTCTCCAAGGAGCAGGAGATGGTTTGTGATTCTATCTACTTGAGCATCTCGGGTCTCCTAATAGGCTCTCTAACACAGCCAAAGGCATACATACAAACAAAGACATTTTATCAGTTATTGAGGTCTAGTTCATTCACAACAGGCATCAGGGAATTGTACATTCACTATTTCTAGAAGCACCCTGAACTAACCAAGGAGAATTAAACACTTTTTAATGTACTTGTTTGAATCCTAAAATCTTCTGTTTGTACTTTATTAATCTAGAAATCAGATCTGCTGTGTTGGCCTGACTATTGCATGTTACTCACAAGACTCTGTTTTATTTTAACCAAATGTGACTCCCCCACTCCATCCCCCAGTTATACTGGTCTTTAGACTTTATTTAAGGGAGGATATTTTAGGAATTGAAGTTTTAAAACATTTTACAACAACTTGTTTGTTAATAAGAATTTGCTTGATATCAAAGTTAAATCACAATGAAAAATCTGGTATGTTCAGGTTTTTCATTGGAACAAAAATGCTCATTAAAAGTCAGAGAAAAATATTACTGCTGTTTTTGGCAATAAAACAAAATGATGAAACAAAGCTTCCTTAACAATGTAAAGACAGTGGGACAGTGACTCAAAGCACTAGCAGATATTTTGATACTTAACGTAGTTCACAGAATACCAGTTGACTTTATTCTTAGGAACACATTAAAAAATGGCAGTGATGGATTTTCAGCCTGGTTACACCTACCAGGAAAATGACGCAACCATTATTCACCTCTTCCAGAAATGGTTTTTACTGGCATCTCCTATGAGTTACACTTTGGCACTCTTCTAAACATCATCAGGCCACAAGCTCAGTCTAAATCAAATATTTTCACAAACTAAACAATCCAGTGCTAAAAAACTACCCAAGTTACTAAGACCCAGTGCTGTTTCCGTTCCAAGGAATGGCCTATTTTATAGGGGAAAAGTGCTTACTACATGAAAAGGGAAATGGTACTTTAACCCAAAAGAACCAGGCTGGCCAGAACATTAGAAAAACACTGTTAGGATCAAACTTCCACTGGCCACCAACTGACAGACATACCCATCACTGACATTTTTCATTCTCTGTGTCTCATGAAACCACATAATAGATTGTCTAGGCAAGTTAGTTCATTTAGTATTGGGTCAGTTAAGTTAAATTCATACAGAAAATAATTTTGTTTCATAGACACAGCCTATACTCCTAGTTCTGGCTAATACTCTTGCAAATGTGAGCCACTATTCACATTATTATTATAAAAGAACAATTCCAAGTCCAAGTGCATGTCCTACTGATGACAGGTAAGTAGCGTTATCTCCTCATGTGCAGAGTATCTAGATTTTCAAAAAGCTGAGGGAATGCACACAAGCAATGCTGGCAAGCCAACCTAACAAACCAGTTAAATTTTCATTTCTCTACATTAAATATGGATATACTAACGCATACTCCTTGTAGTTGCTCCAAGTTTCAACTTGAAACTAGTTACATAGCGCCTGGCACATAATAGGTGTATTGAAAAACACTTGTTTGAATGAGTGAATACAGAATATCTGGTTACCTTAAAGATCTGGAAGAGCCATACCATGTCAAGTGCTATATAAGTAATATTTAGGAAGCCACTGGCAATTTCATTATACATTCTCCTTTCCCTTTAAAGACAAAGAACGCTACTCTTTACTAGAGGCGCTTTGTAACTGGACTAACTGCTCAACCCTACAGATCTCTTTCACTTCTGTTACCTCTATCAGTGGTCTTATCATGTAGGGCTTTATATAGGTCAACTGCTATTGGAACCAGCATAGTACTAACTCCTCAATAACTGTAAATTCTTTGCTCAGAGGCATTAAATACAGCCATCATTTATTCATTTAACAAATCTGTATTGAGCTCCTACTGTATGCCCAGTAATTTTAGGCACTGGGGCTATATCAGGTAACAAAAACTAAATCAAAACCAGTCCCCAAATCTGTCCTTATGGAGCCTATATTCTGAGTAGGGGGAGAATTAATAAATGTAACAGGTAAGTAAATTATATAGTATGTTAGTTAATTAAGTGTGGTATGAGAAAAATAAGAGCAGGGTAAAGGAGACCAGGAGTTCTGAGACAGGACTGCAATTTTAAATAGCGTGGTCATGGCAGGCCTCATTAAAAAGGAGACATTTGAGTAAGGACTTGAGGAACTGCTGGGAGAGAACCCCCGCCAATGCCTTGGTGGCAGGAATCCCACTAGGTATGCTCAAGGAACAGCAAGGAGGCCAGTATGACTGGAGTGGAGTAAGAGAGGAGATCAGACAGTCACAAAGGAGCCAGAGCATAGAAGGCCTGGGAAGCCATCACTGTAAAGACTTTGGCTTTTCTCTGAAAGAAACAGGAGACAGTGAAGAAGGCTTTTGAGGGGACAGTAAAATCATTTAGCTTAGGTTTTAAAAGGATCACTCTGGCTGGTGTGTTGAGAATATGAGGTAGGGAGGATAGGGTGTAAAAAGGAGATGAGTCAGGAGGCTACCTACTTAGGAATCTAGCTGACAGATGACGGTGGCCTGGACCAGGGCAAAACAGTGAAGGTGGTGAAAGCGAACTGAATTCTTGATATATTTTGAAGGTAAAGCCAACAGGGCTTCCTGACAGATAAGATGTGATGTATAATAGAAAAAGAGGAGGTATGACTTCATAAATTTTGGCTTTAGCAACTGGAAAAATGGGAGTTGTCAATGACTGATATGAAAAACGACTATGGGTGGAGTATGTTTGGAGGAAGAGAAGCATCATGAATTACATTTTCAACATGTTAACCTCATACAGTGAACTGCCATAATCCTCACTTTACAATCCCAGTTCATTCTCCTTAGCATAATTTGTAGATTAAATATAAATCTATGGCCTTTTATTTTTTAGGCACTCTAGCTAGAACTGTATTGAAAACCTTACATAAAATAACTTTAATTCATTAAAGCCAACATTTCTCTCACTGTAGTAACTGGAAATTCTAGCCTCAATTTAAGAATTAAGAAACGTTCCTGATTGCCTTTCACTTACCAAAGCCAAATGTGTTTATAGCTTCTCGTCCCCCAGATTGAAGAACAATTTGGGCAGGATGAAATGGCTCTGGAATTAGACTAAGAAGACCTGTAGGTCAAATCTCGGCACTTCCACTTACCTGTGATGGGACCTTAACATCTTTAGATCTTATTGGTGACAGTATAAAACGGAGAAAATACCTACTTTATAAGGATGGTGTGAGATTAAATGATGTAAGTGAAAAAGTTTCATGGACTGTAAAGAGTTATGTCAATGTTAGAAGCTATTAATATTATTGTCCATAGCTTTTCTATTGTTTTTGCTCATTCATTTATTCATTCATGCATCCCATCATCTTACAAAAAGGAATGAATGTAGATAAAGTTCTTTGAATTATCTCTTAACAAACTGGGAAGACTTCTGAGAAGCTTTCTGGGGGTTTCTTCACCATTTTCGTCTAATACCCTTCTAAGAGCTGCCTAGACAATGGTTACAAATATGACTTGTCTTACACAGGACTGATTCCATTATAATGAATTCTGCAACAAAACATTCACTAGGCAGAAAAGACAAAAAAGCCCCAGTAAAGTAACAGGAAGCAGCATGGTAAAGCAGAAACAGCAATGAAAAGTGGGCCATGTTATTATACATTACTGGAAGAGTCAACTGGACTGTTCGAAAGCACTGGGGTAGGAACAGAGCGGACTCTGAAGACGTAACCTGTAGGACATGAGAATGATGACATATGGCAGGAGAGGAAAAAGAGGTGGCAGTGGGATTAATATCAAGGTCGTGGCCCTAACTATTGTCACTTTAGTTTGCAAGAACTTTGGCCTGCCCTTGACTGCACTCCATTCTTATTTATGAAGTGAGGGTATGCAGGTGGTCTTTCACAACTATATCACCATATGCAGAGAGCCTGGGAATTCTGTTTACAAAGGAAGGTAGGTGCCCAGTTTTTAGAGGTGGAGTCTAGGTTTCTTATGAATTTTAGTGAATTAGCATTAGAACAGGTAGGGTCCTGTGTTCTTAAAGAAATCAATGAATAAACAGCAAAACCCTGTGGGAAATAATGTCAAGCTTTAACAGCTTTTCCCTAACTGACTGAAGAAGTCTGGAAGACCCAAGAGGATTCTTTAGTAATTCTTTCTCTACCATGCTCTCAGACCCAATTTTATTATGGCATTTCTTATTGGGTACCATAATATACTGATGGGGTATCTTCTGACACAAAGTATGAACTCCCTCAAGGTTGGGAAGATATTTTACTCATCCTTGTAAAACAGGGCCTCTGGCACAAATGTAACAGAAAGTCAATAAAAGTCACTTTCCTGATTCCCTTTCTGCGTACAGCTTTCCCTCCCAACCTTTTATTTCTGAATTGCTAATTCCAGAGCTCTTTCAGTGAGCTCTCATATATACTTCATTATCCTTTTGTGTCACAGACTGCTCACATAAAATGGGTAATGCCAAGCAATTTCAAGGCAGGAAACCCAGCATTTCAGACCATGCATTTTCTCACGAATGGAATGCTTGCAACATAAGGGGACAGAATCATTCCAGCAATTCATCTGAATTGTCATTTAAGCTACACTACTGATGTCTTGAGAAGAGAAATTTCGGCTTCTAGTTCTTCTGAGTCACCTTCAGTGGTTTTTATTGCAACACCATCATTCTTTTTTTTTTTTTTAACATTACACCATCATTCTTGTAAACTCTTTTTTTTTTCAACATGCCATCATGCAAATATTCAAACACACAAAAAGGTGAAAGAATTTTACAGTAAGCATCCGTATACCTATCACCTAGATTCTCTAATGAACATTTTCTTGTTTAATTGTTTCAATAACTATCTAGGGATGAAATGGGTCTCATCAAGAAAAAAAGGCACTTTTATTTTACTTATTGTTTATGATTTAAGAAATCAACAAAAATGTTAATAACAACCATACTTATTTATCGAGTCTTTATGTGCTAAGTCTCTTACCTACACTACTTTTAATCCTTACAAAATTCCTACAGGGAAACTGAGGTTTAGAGTATAAAGTTGGTAACCGACAAAAATGAGAGAGGAAAGGGAAAGGACAACACATCTCTTCTGCATAAAAATTTTGCTGAGCTGGGACTAGCACAATTTATTCACTTTGCCTTCTTAAAACAACAAAGCCTAGCAGAAACGAGAGTAGAAAGTTGTTTATAAATCTTTCAATGTGATGGATGTCTGAGTCCAGGCTCATATTGTCCTCTTGTTTCTTACAGGAGTCATACCCAACTCTATACAAAGCAGGTTACACGTTAAACAAAACAAAAATCTAGGTTTCACTATTCAAAATATTATTTGTAAATATCTGATAGCATCAACTTTCATTTTCAGTCTTAAAGTAGATCAAACAAATATGTAAAGAATTATTTTTGAGATATAGGACAGATGCGATTCTCAACTCCAAATTCATTTACCTATCCAAGTTACCAAATCTTATGACTAGTCGAATGCTGTTTGTGCATATCTGTGTTGAAATTACTTTTTAAAATTTAACTTATCATGACTTGCCTTCTACTTCGTATATAGTCTAAGAACATTTTCACAGTTTACTCCAACTCCTCCTCTCTCAGCTTTTGTATCATTATTGTCATACATTACACTTCCACATAGTTATAACGCCGCAATTACAGTTATTATTTTAGCTTCTAACAATCAGTAGTCTTGGAAGAGATTTAAAAGTGGGAGGTGGGGAGTCCTTTACAGGTACCCACATAATTGTCATCCTCAGTGATTTCATTCTTTTGGTTAGATGCAGATTTCTACCTGGTATCATTTTCCATCTATCTAAAGAATTTCCCTTAATATTCTTTGTAGTGCAGGTCTACTGGTGATGCACTATTTCAGATTTTGTGTGTCTGAAAAAAAATCATTATTGTGCCTCAGTTCTTAATTTTTTAATTTATTTTTTAAAATTAATTAATTAATTAATTTGGTTGCATCGGGTCTTAGTTGTGGCAGGCGGGCTCCTTAGTTGTGGCACGTGAACTCCCAGTTGCGACATGCATGTGGGATCCAGTTCCCTGACCAGAGATTGAACCTGGGCCCCCTGCATTGGGAACACAGAGTCCCATCCACTGAGCCACCAGGAAAGTCCCCTCAGATTTTTAAAAGCTATTTTGTTTGGATATAGAATTCTAGGTTGACATGTTCAGCTGTTCTGTACCTCAAAGATGCTGCTTCACTGTCTTTTGGCTTGCATTTCCAATAAGAAGTCAGCAGCAATTAATTTATCTTTGTGTCTTTTTTCCTCTGATTATTGTAGAGATTGTGCCTTTATCAGTGGTTGTAAAAATTTGACATTGGTACAGTGTTTTTCCTGTGTCTGGTGCTTAGGGTTCTTCTTGGATCTCTTGGGTTTATCGTTTTCATCAAATAAGGAAAATATTCAGCCACCATTTCTTAAAAAAACTTTTCTGTCTCAGCCTGTCTCTCCTCTCCTTTAGGTACCACAATTACACATTCACTAGGCTGACTGAAGTTTCTCACAGCTTACTGATGCTCTGTGTTCCTTTTCTTCCCCCCATCTTTTTTTTTCTGTATGTTTTATTTTGGATAGTTTCTATTGCTATGTCTTAAAGATTCCCTACAGTGTCAAATCTGCTGTGAATTCCATTCAGTTGTTTTTTAATCTCAGATATTGTACTTTTCATTTCTAGAAGTTCAATTTTTAAATATTTTTCATGTTTTTCCTCAACATGTTCATGCTTTTCTCTACCATCTTATATAGATGACATAATGTATAATAACTGTTTTAATGTTCTTGTCTAATAATTCTATCACCTTTGCCATTTCTGGGTCTGTTTGTACTGACTAATTTTTCTCCTTATCATGGGTCATATTTTCTTGCTTCTTTTCATGTCAGTTTTTACTGGATGCCAGACATTATGAATTTCACTTTGTTTGAATCAAGGTATTTCTATATTCCTCTAAATATCTGTATTTCTTTAAATATTCCTTCAAATATTTGTTCTGGGATGCATTACTTGGAAGCAGTTTGATCTTTTAGTTCTTGCTTTGAAGATTTTTTGCATGAGACTAGAAGAAAACATCGGCATATGCTCTTTGACATTGGTCTTAGTAGTATGTTTTTGGATATGTCTCCTTAGGCAAGGGAAACAAAAGCAAAAACAAACAAATGGGACTATATCGAACTAAAAAGCTTTTGTACAGGGAAGGAAACTATTGATAAAACAAAAAAGGTCACCTACTGGATGGGAGAAGATATTTGCATATGATATATCCAATAATGGGTTAGTATCCAAAATATACGAAGAACTCATAGAACTCAACATCAATAAAAACAAACAGCCTGATTAAAAAATGGGCAGAGGATCTGAATAGATATTTTTCCAAAGAAGGCATACAGATGGTCATCAGGCAAATGAAAAAAGATGCTCAACAACACTCATCATCAGGGAAATGCAAATCAAAACCATAATGAGGTATCGCCTCACACCTGTCAGAATGACTCTTATCAAAAAGACAATAAATAACAAGTGTTGGTGAGGATTTGGAGAAAAGGGAACCCTCGTGCCCTGTTGGTGGGAATGTAAATTGGCGCAGCCACTATGGAAAATAGTATGGTAGTTCCTCCAAAAATTAAAAAAGAACTACCATATGATCCACTCCTGGGTATTTATCTGAAGAAAACATAAATACCAGCAAGAAAAGATATAAGTACCTCTATGTTTGTTGAAGCATTATTTACAATAGTCAAGATATGGAAGCAACCTAAGTGTCCATCAATAGATGAATGGACAAAGAAGTTGCAGTATATATACACAATGGAATATTACTCAGCCATAAAAAAAGAATGAAATCTTGCCATCTGCAACAACATGGATGGACCTAGAGAGTACTATGCTAAGTGAAATAAGTGAGACAGAGAAAGACATATACTGTGTGATTTCACTTATATGTGGAATCTGAAAAAACAAAACAAATGAACAAACATAAAACAGAAACAGAGTTATAGATACAAAGAGAAGGAGAATCTAGACGCATATATACAAAAATATTCTAATAGTTATCCATGGGTGGTACAGTTATAGGTAATAATTTTGTTTTTCAACTTCCCTTAATTTTCAACATTGAAATTTACTGTTGTTACAGTTGCTTTAATAAAGAAGAAGACTGACTTATCATTTAAAACTCTCATTGTAAAACTTTATTTTACTGGATAATCTCAGTGTACAGACTTCATCTGTTCTGTTCCCAATAAATATTTTTTGGGAATAAATTTAAATTATATTTTGTGTATGTATGCATTATGTATATATGTCTATAAATGTATTATTTACTTATATACCAATTATTTACTTAATCTTCTTTCTATAACACGTTTGAGCATTTAATATATACTTATATTAAAAATAACATACCTTACAAAGGATAACTGTATACATAAATACATCCTATATTTCTAACAATTATTTATGATAATTTCTTAGAAGCAAAATTACTAGACAAAATTATGAGAATTTTACTTCTCTTGATATTACTGCCAAAACACATCCTAAAAAGTTTGTACTAAATGATATTATCACTAGTAAGATATGACTGCTAGCTAGATTGAATGGGTGTTTCATTTATGACCGATTTTTATTCCCTCTTGCTTTTGTACATCTTTTACCTGGTTCTGCATCTTTCACTGAATAGCTGTAATAATTTGTAATTTTTAACCTCTCTGAGTGTCAATGTCTTCACCTATAAAGAGAGCATCAAATTAAATAATATCTAAGGGCTCTTCCAGTTCTAAGATTCTAAGAGTTTAAGAATAACAGTAATTCTCAGGGTGGTTATACTACTTAAATTAGTCTAATGAACTTTTCTCTGAAACAGACTGTGATTGGTGGTGCAGCTGTGATTCTATGCACACTGAAGGATGCAGAACCAGACTCTAGGTGTTCTGAGTCCAACTAGCACTCACCAAAACACCTAACATTAGAAGAAAACCAGAAAACCACATTTATTCTGTATATAAATAGGCAAACAATATGATAAAGCGTTAATAATACTCTTTACAGAGTTCTTATAATGATAAACATCTACTATGACCCCAATAGATAAAGAGGTAAAAGATATGCAAAAGCATATGCTTTGTTTATGAAATATCACTTTTGAATGACTGGAATGTATTAAATGGTTTCCAATCACTCAAACTAAAAATCTTGATAATCTTTTTTGATTCATCTCTGTCCATTAATCCTCATATATTTAATATATCACCAAGTCCTTGAAAATGTGTTCTATGTTATTCTCACTTCTCTTTTCTTGTTGCCTCTAGTCTAATCATGGCCCTTACAATCCTGAATAAACAACAGCAACAGTAATAATGGCAGAAGCTAACAATGACTGAGGGCTTATTGTGGGGACCATTTCACGTGCTTTAAACATATTATCTTATTTCATCTTCACAACAACTCTAAGCAATAAGTAGCAGAAGTATGTCCCAGTTTACAGATGAGAAAATTTAGAAGCCTGCTAGTAAGTGACAGAACCAGTATTCAAGGCAGTCTGACTTCAGTGGTTGGGCCTTTCATAATAACTAGTACTGCTTCCTAGTAGAAACTACAGTTGCCTTCAAACTGGGTCTTCCTGTTTGTAGTCACTCCCCAAATGTACTCTTTACACCTGGGCAGAGTGAACCTTAGAAAACACACATTCCTGTGCACGTCTCCATTCCTTCCATCACACTATCTCAGAATGAGATACATTATATTAACAGCCCTTTCAACTCTGAAGGCCACTTTTCCTGCAGCCTATTTCTCCTGACCCACATACCATATTGCTCAAAGTCGTCCAGCTATATCTGGCATTCTTATACTTTCTTGTTCACATTGTACCTCCTTCTTGTGATACCCTTCCCCACATTTTTTGCTGGGGAAATGCCCATTTATCTTTCACAGTCTACCCTAAATATTACCTCTTCTTACAAGTCTTGCCTGATATCTCCTCCATCCCTACAGGCAGAACTGATTACTTCCTTCTCTCTGCTCCGCATCCCTTTATTCATACATCTATTATTCACTGTGCTGTTATTTTAAAAAATTCCCCAACTAGGTCACAGACTCCTTTATTATCTTCCATTGTAAACGTACATTAAACATCTATTGGATGAAGTAAATGTCCGCAGCATCCCAAAACATAGATTCTTCCTCTCCCCGGCAAAGAATAGCTTTTAGATATAATAAAAAGAACACGGCAGTTTAAACTTGATGATAAAAATCACCTGGGACACTTACTAAACTACTGATTCCTAGGGCTTTCTCCAGACCTACTGAATCAGAATCTCTGGAGATTTTTAACCAGTTTTCATGAGCATCCCTGGTGATTATCATCATCAAGTTTAGAAAACACCCACTTGTGAAAACACCCATGTTATATTACATGTAATCAAATAAAAAGCAAGGACAATAAAAAAAATGAAAAGCAGTCAGACCTTTAGAATGAAGCAGAATAATCCACAATCACTGAATTCTAGAACTGAAAGGGAATTTAATTTCACTTATCACAACTCCCTTGCTCTAACTCTCCCATTGTACATAGGAGGAAACTAAAGCCCACAGTGCAAAAGTGACTTGACCAAGATTCTATCATTAGTGGCAAAGCAAATTTTATAACAATTTCTCTGATGCCTAGTTCAGATTTATTCCCATAAATCACAGTGTGCAAGTTCCAGTTTAGTTTACATTTATGGAAAAATCCAAAGGAAATTTAGAAAATTATCCATTATAAACTGCCAAAATATATTTAAGCATACAGTTATCCTTATCTAAGGAATAAACTTTAATAAAGAAAACCTTGTAAATTAACATATGGTAGCAAATTCCAGCAGTGATAACTACTGTAATGTTTGATGGGTATATACTAAGAGCCAAGCGTAAGTGGCTTTTTTTTTTTAAACATAATTTCATCTAGGCCTCACAATAAGCTTATGAATTACAGAGCATAATTCCAAATTTACTGATGAGGAAACAGGCTCAGAAGTCAAAAAGTCTCGCTGCCTTTCAGAGCCATGGCGTGGTTGTGCCAGGATTTGTGTCCAATTTTTCTGGCCATTCTGTACTCCTTGCTACATTACAGCACTTCATTTAGAAAATCACTAACAGTGTAATTGCTGACACCATGCAGTAACTATTCATTACATTGAAATAGGGGCAAATTTCAGTACATCTGAGAAACATCCTGATGCTGATTTTGGCAAGCAAAAATTTTACAACGAAACTTGGTAAAGGCATCTGCCTTTTCTTCTAGATTGCCACTGTAGTATGAAACACAATAAAATAAATTTATATTTAAGCCAAATGATGAAAACATAAAGTTATGTTTTAAATAATCAAGTTTTGTAGAGCTATTTTTAAATGATCTGGATCAAGTCCAAATCCCCATATGACACTCAGGTTAAAATTACCCTAGCCCACGAGACTTCCTTCTCATACTGAAACACTTTTAAAAGAATAATAATTTAAAATAAAACCAAAATTCAAAAAGAGTCATGTACCAAAATGTTCATTGCAGCTCTATTTACAATAGCCCGGAGATGGAAACAACCTAAGTGCCCATCATCGGATGAATGGATAAAGAAGATGTGGCACATATATACAATGGAATATTACTCAGCCATAAAAAGAAACGAAATTGAGCTATTTGTAATGAGGTGGATAGACCTAGAGTCTGTCATACAGACTGAAGTAAGTCAGAAAGAAAAAGACAAATACCGTATGCTAACACATATATATGGAATTTAAGAAAAAAAAATGTCATGAAGAACCTAGGGGTAAGACAGGAACAAAGACGCAGACCTACTGGAGAACGGACTTGAGGTTATGGGGAGGGCGAAGGGTGAGCTGTGACAGGGCGAGAGAGAGTCATGGACATATACACACTAACAAACGTAGTAAGGTAGATAGCTAGTGGGAAGCAGCCGCATGGCACAGGGATATTGGCTCGGTGCTTTGTGACAGCCTGGAGGGGTGGGATAGGGAGGGTGGGAGGGAGGGAGACGCAAGAGGGAAGACATATGGGAACATATGTATATGTATAACTGATTCACTTTGTTATAAAGCAGAAACTAACACACCATTGTAAAGATATTATACCTCAATAAAGATGTTAAAAAATAAAATAAAATAAAATAAAATAAAAAAAGATTTTTCTCGGAGTTATTTTTCTCTAGTGAAATCACATTAGCCTACACAGACTATAAGTAATGTCTAAGTGTAAATCTATGTACTCCCTTGAATTTGTCATTTCATTTATTCTTGTTTATTTAATCAAGGAAGAGTGGAAATTAAGTTAAGTACTAAGAGGCCCCCATATACAGAGAGAAAAGGCCAACATTTTCTTGGGTCTTTTTTCTGGGATAAAAAAATCGGCTTTTTGGAGTCTTTTTTGATAGGATGCCAACATATTAAAATAAACTGTCCCTACCTAGCTTTACATTTATATAACCTATCATTCAGGTCCTGAGATGCTTTGACATCTATGATATTTTACCACCAAACAAGAGGAAGGCATGAAAACATTTTCACCTTTAACTTATACTCCAGGCTACTAACCAGTCCATACAATAAAACATATTAAGCACCTATCTTAAACATACGTTTGAACAAAACATATTAAATACGTAAAAGGAATTCTGCTGTCTCCACTTGATATACAGAGTGAAGTAAAGATGCTGAACTCCGTATCAGGCTGAGTTCTTATTTAATTCATTAGGCAGAGAGAAAGCATTGAAGGTTTTTGAACAAAGGAATGATATGGCCCTAAATAAACTTTAGGATAATTACTGCCTGGCTGCTGTGTATATTGGACTGTTTTAAAATGAGAAGATGAAGTCAGTTAGGAGGATATTGATGCACAGTGGTAAGGGCCACAGGGGTGGAAATGAGGCACTCAATAAGAGAAACTTTATTTCATTATTATCATTGCCATAGACATTATCATTTACTGAGCACTTCTGTGTACTAAGAATTGTGCTGAGCACTTTACTTTCTCATTTATCCTCACAAGTCTCAAAAAGCCTCCCAAACTTTTTGTGACCCTAAAAAAGTTATGAAAAGCTAAGAACTGCTACTCTTATTCCCATTTTATAGATGAGTAAATTGAAGTGTAAAGAAGAAATACACCCAAGGACACAATTAATAAGTGGTAAAGCCGGGATCATGAATCCAGATTGCTAGCCTAATGCAAAGGCAGGATGTACTATAGACATACAGTCTGGGTTGGAATCTTGGCTTCATCACTTACCAATTACATGATCCTGGGAAAATAACTTAAACAAAAGAACCCCTGTGCCTCAGTTTCCCCTTTTGAAAAATAGGAATAAGAATAGTATCTATATTTTATGGGGTTTAGAGAGAACTGAGATAATGCTCATATAGTACTCATCATACTCAGCTAGTAAGTATACAATAAATGTCATCGTCGTCATCATCATTATCATTTTGAGTCCTTAGATATGGACTCCTGAAATTCTTACACATCACCTGGTATCCTAACTCCATCTGCATTTTTTATGGAAAAATTCAATCAAACCTATTCTATAAGAACATTATTTCTGGAAAGAATTCCTTTTTTAAGTTTATAGAAAGACTAGGAGACCTTCTAGTCCATTTTACTTGTGTTAAGATAGAAATTAAAGTCAGATTGTGCTGAGAAAACTGATTTAGAAAATAAAAACAAAACATCCATCACAAAACAACTCCTGCTCTGAAATAGAAGACTGCTTAGAAAGTTGTTTTAGGGTAGTGAAATTATTCCTATGACAAATAAATACATGTCAGTGATAACTGAACCCAAAGCTTTCTTTTTGTTTGTTCTTTTGTCCATTAATTCTTAGTAATATCAGTAACTTTCTAACATAGCTATTTGAGAATTAAATGAGATCATGCATGTAATAACACAATACAGTACCTGCTAAATGGTAAGCAGTTAATGAATATTATCTACTGCCATCATCAGCAGCGCTATTAACACCACCTGATTCTCGAGAATTTTAAGATAAATATTCATTTTAAAAGTCTTCTCAATTCTATCATTTCTGCCAAAACTATATCAGTAATAAAGTACTAACAAAAATCGATCAGCTAATAAAATATCCATAATTTATTTGATGTTTATATTTTACATAGAAAGTTAATTTGTATATTTTTATATAACGAATTCATTAAGCTTATTGCAAAAGTCTTATGTATATTTGCAGCAGTAAGAGGTTTTATAACTAAAGGTACATTGCATTCTTAAAATATTTCTTTAATCTGTTTAAATGAATTCATTTCCCATAGAGCACTGCATAGGGGAATTCAGCCTGAGAGTGTTAAGTTAGAACGCCAGCATTCATATTCAATTTCTAATCTAAGACTATTTTTTCCAGCTTTAAGAAGATATAATTGACATATAATATTGTGTAAGTTCAAGGTGCACAACGTGATGATTTGATATATGTATATACTGTGAAATAACAACCACCAATAAGAATAGATACCACATCCATTCTCTCACATAGTTATCAGTTTTTGTGTCTGTAGTGAGAACATTTAAGATCTACTCTCCTGGCAACATTCAAGTATACAATACAGTGTTAACTACAGTCACCATGCTGTACATTAGATCTCCAGAACTTATTCACCTTATGACTAGAAGTTTGTACCCTTTGAATACCATCACCCATTCTCCCAACCCCTTTCTAAATGTATTTATATAATCGATTTTGAAGGCCGAAAAGTGATTATTTGAAAATTATTCAATGTGAAAGACAAATTAAGCATACACTTTGGACTTTTAAGACATCTGTATGATATTTTGTACAGATTTTCTAGTGAAGTAGCCTATTAAAAAACTAAAGCACTGTAGTTAAGAATCAGAAGGCTTAGGTTTCAACTTAAAATGTACAGCAAGTTAATTAATCAAACTTAGACAAATAAATAAAAATTGATTTCCATTATTTTTTTCATTTTAAAATGATGGAGATTATTTACTTTCTGAATATCTTTAGATTATGGAACTATTGAAAGTAGTGCAGATAGAAATAAGATTTTAAATAGTATATTCTAAAATAACAAAAATATATTTGTTTCTACAAAATGACATATGGCTTTTCATTAATCTCAACATTTCTGGGAAATATCATTTTTTGAGCAGGAGAAACAAAGTGTACTGTCTGAACAGTATTTCTCAAAGCGTAGTCCACGGACCCCTTGAGGTCTCAGAGACCCTATCAAGGACTCCTTAAGGTCAAAACTAATTTTGCAATAAAACTAAGACATAATTTGTCTTTTTCACTATGTTGACATTAGACTGATGGTGCAAAAGCAATGGGGGTATACCTTAGGATTAATACAGGCAGTAGTACCCAAATGAGCTAGTTTTCCACCATACACTTACAGTAAAAAATGAATCAAATAACAGTTTCATGTAAGAATGTTCTTGATGAAACAGGAAAAATTATTCATTTTATTAAATCCTGACCAATAAACCTATATCTTTTTAATATTCAATGTGATGAAATGGGAAGTATGCACAAAGCACCTGCGCTGTATACCAAAGAATGATAGCTGTCTTGAGGGAAAGCAGATGTGCAGCTGAACTGCATACTATAATAGCTGATTCTTTATAAAAAGTTTTTTATTTGAAAGAGTGATTGAAAAAACTGGGTATTTCACAAATATTTTCTCTAAAATAAACTGTTCCTTAAAGGAAAACAACAGACGGTATTAATTGCCAATAATGAAATTTAAACTTCCAAGAAAAACTAGCATTTTGAAAAACTTGTATTTGCTATCATGAACCTGATAGCTTCTCAATATTTAGACTTTCCTGATGAGATCAGTAGTAATATTAAAAAATATGCATTTTGATGTTAAATAATAAAATGTGTCCACTTTTGGAAGATCTGCATAACTAAGTAAATAAATATTTTCCAAATGACCAATGCATGATGTTACAAAATCACGCATGGATGAAAGATTCACTAAAAGTTAAGACAAACCAATGAATTGTAACATAACAGAATAAGCAAAGTCCATTGCTATGGCTTCAAATTCCGTGTTGTAACTAACCTTTTAAGAAATTACAGCAGTTAAACCTAGAGTTGACATATGATCCAGCAATCTCCCTCCTAGGTATGTTCTCAAGACAAATGAAAACATATATCCACACAGATATATGCACATGAATGCTCATAGCAGCACTATTCATAATAGCCCCAAAGTGGGAAAAAACCAAAGGTCCATCAACTGAATAATGCATTAAAAATGTTATACATATATGTACACAACAGAATATTATTTAGCAATAAAAAGAAATGAAGAACTGATACAGGCTAAAACAGAGATGAATGATATAAACATTATGCAAAAGGATCCACTCATAAATGATTCTATTTATATGAAATGTCCAGAACTGACAAATCTGTACAGAAACAAAGTATATTAGTGGTTATCTGGGGCTGAAGGGGATAGGAGAATTGGGAGGTGATGGTTAAGGGGTAGGGGGTTTCTCTTTGGAGTGATGAAAATGTTCTAAAATTGATTATGGTGATGTTTGCACAATTCTGAACATACTAAGAGTCAAAGAATTGCATATTTTAAATGGCTTAATTGTATGGTATGTGGATATCTGAAAAAACCTGTTAAAAATATAAAGTCAATAGAGTAGACAAAAAAGAAACTACCATATCTCGTTTTATTGTATATCAAAGAAGAATACCCACAATTATCTTAAAGGTTTTTAAAGTACTCCTTTTTCTGACTACATATTTTTGTGAGGCTGGATTTTTCTTCCTGTACATCAACCAAAACAAATACTGCAACAGATTGAATACAGAGCAGATATGAGAATCTAGCTGTCTTCCCTTAAGCCATACATTACAGAGATCTACAAAAAATTATGACAATGCCAGTAATCATTTTTGTATTCAAATATATAATTACTTCATAAAAACTGTTATTTTAAGCTGGGGCAAATTGCTACAATAGTGTTAACACTAACCTTCAAATTTAAATTGGATACACAATAAGCAATCTCTAACACTTTCTCTGTACCATGTGTTCCCTCAAAAGATACACTTAGGATTTTTGATGTATTGTTTGACTCTGGAAAAGATGCCTAGGTTTGTCTGAGTTTGGTAGCTTGCTGCTGCCTTTTTGAGTCAGTAAGAATATGTCATTGGTCATTATCATCAAGTGGAAAGAAGACAGAGACCATATTCCTATGTGGTTGTGTTAGGCAGAATAACGGCTCCCTGAAGATGTCCATGTCCTAATCCCCAGAACCTGTGAACTTTGACACAGCAAAAGGGATTTGGAGAAGTGATTCAGGTAACAGATCTTGAAATGGGTAGATTATACTGGGTTATTTGGGTGGGCCCAATCTAATCACATGAGTTCTTAAAAGCTGAGAATTATTCATTGCTGTGGCTAGAGAGATGCAATGACAGAAGAAAGGTTATAGAGATATGATTTAGGAAGGATTTGACTTGCCACTGTTGACACTGAAGATGGGGGGGGGGGAAGCATGAGCCACGGAGTGTAGGAGGCTTCTAGAAGCTAGAAAAGGCAAGGAAATGGATTCTTCCCTAGGACCTGCAGAAACAACTAGAGCCCCGCTGACACCTTGATTTTAGTCCAGTGAGACACTTGTATCAGACCTCTGATAACAGAAGAGAAAGATAATATACTTGTGTTGTTCTAAGCTATTTAATGTGTGGTAATGTGTTACAGCAGCAACAGAGAACTAATACAGTGGTAATGTCATTTTTCATCCAAAACTGGTTGAGGGGTATTTAGCATAAAGTTAATAGGAAATTTCAGCTTCAAATACTCTTCCTTGCATAGGACATTTTTCGAGGCCCTGAACCTAATTTTATTGATTTATTTTTTTGAATTTTATTTTTATTTATACAGCACCTGAACCTAATTTTATATTTGTAATTTGTTCTTTCTAAAAAGGATCAACCTCAGATCCCAGAAAACCTATATCCACCCCCTGGAAAATGCTAAAAACAATATTAGAGGAATTTCTCCCATAGAAATACACTCAAATTCCACAGGTTCACAAATATATTCTAAGATTATTTGGGGAAGGGGGAATCTAGAATTCATGTGAATATGGTTCCATGAGGAGAGAGAAGCCTTGGGAAAATAATGAGAAAGATGGGAAGTTAACTTCAAAAAATAGTTTAAGAGAACTAAAATTAATGACTGAAAAAAACTCTGCTAAATTACTGAGAGGAAATCATTTAAGCAGAAGCAACATTTTGAAGTGATTATACCCAGAATTAGAGTACCTATACATTGACAAAGAGAGTTTAGACTCATTTCCTTCCAAATGGCTGAAATTTCAGAAGAACAGAAAAAGAAATTTTTTGGGTCACTTTTAGACAGAAATTACTCTAGTCATATCATAGAGAAATTGAGACTTGTAATCAACTACCAATAAATAAAGAATAAATTAGAAACTGCCTTGCCGTGAGTGTTGCTTTTTCTTAACTATCTGGTTGTTCCAACTCATCTCAACAAACAGGCATTTATTTCTAGGAGAGCAGCACGGATTACCACTGGAGGTCAGTCTTGGGCTTTCCCTCAGGTCATCAAAGACACCAATGAAAGATTAGAAAGGGAAGTGAAGGTCAACAGCATAGTCCAAAGCTCTCATTCTGCAGATGGAGATACTAAAGCTCTAAGAGAATAAAGAAATGTTGGCATATAAGGGATTAACTACAGTTGCAATCTATACTATTAATTGATTTTTGAAAATTTTCAGTGTTAAAGGCACATCTATTAATCATATATCTCCGAAATGAAGAATAGACAAATCTCCAGTACAGAAGAATTCCAAATGATTTATGTAGATATTCCCCCCTCAACATCAGACAAATACAGATTAAAGGACATTCTAAAAAATACCTGACTACTACTCCTCAACACACTTAAGGTCATCAAAAACAAGGAAAATATGAGAAACTGTCATAGTCTAAGGAGCCTGTGGATACATAACTAAATGTAATAAGGTATCCTTGGATGGGATCCTGGAACAGAAACAGGACATTAGTAAAATGTTCTTAGTAAAAACTGAATAAAGTATAGACTTTAGTTAATAATTATGTTGAAATATTGGTTCATAAATTGTGATAAATGTCCGTACTAGGGACATTTGTCATTGATAATAGGGAGGCTGGGTGCAGGGTATATGGGAACTCTCTACACTCGTTTTGCAACTTTTCTGTACCTCTAAAACTATTTTAAAATATAAAAAATATTTTTAAAGATCTATACATTTCAAAAATCAGTAAAACCTTGTAGTAATTTATTAGTATCTGAATCTCCCTTTTCTTTTGGCTGCCAGGAAGTTAAGAGCCAAATCTGAGGTTCAGTCCTTGTGGCTCCAGTTTATATTGTGTTTTTGTTTCTCTGGTCTTAATTTTAGAAATCTTTATATTTTACTATTATTTGTATGCATTTTTGTACCTCCCAATTTATATTTACTAGGTAAAAAATTAAAGTTTCAATAGAATAAGCAGCTTCCTGCCCCCCATCTCAAATTACTGAGCCCTGTACCATTCCTTAATAGATGCCCTTACATCCTATTTCATGGAGTAAAATATCAAATGAGCACCTCCTCAACTCCCAACTCTGTATTACTAAACTCTTAAATCTTCTTACATATGTGACCATCCTTTCTTTCTTCCCTTCTGTTACGTTAGAAGAGGTGTCAATCCCTCTACCCTTTATTCATAGGGTATTGTTTTCTCCTTATTTTAGGAATGTTACACTATTGATTTTCCCTTCTCATCCCATACATTTCAACCTTTCTTCTGAGTCCTTCCCACTGACATTTAAACATACTTGCCTCTTCCATACTTAAAAATAAAGCCAATAAACAAATAAATAATAACCCTCTCCTGAACTTTTAAAAAGACAATACTTCAACATTTTTATTTGGGGGCATATATGAAATAATCAGATGAGTATTCAAGAGCTCAAGAAGGTGCAAAGTGCAGGGAGATCCCAATCTGTGGCCTTTGAATTCACGAAAAGCTGATGCCTATATGCAAATGTGTAGCAGGAGAGTCACTGCCTTTTGTCATGCAATTTTGAACAGCTGGGAAAAGAATGATCTAGAGCCCTATCTTTCCTTTAATACATGTGCTGAGATAAACCAGCCCATTTATCATAATTTTATTCCAAAAGAATAATAATGAATTAGCTATAACCTATTTTCCTAGGACTTTCCTCCTTCTATACATCCTTTCAAGCAAATGCAGAGTTAGCCGAGTACTGGCCTTCTTCCTCTTCCTTAAATCAGTACTTCAGTTTGGACTCTCATCATCTGGATTACAGCTAGAGCTTCCAGTGGCCTCCCTACCTAACCCATCTGCCACTATTCCAAGTGTGAATCTAATGATGTCATGATCTTGTTTTAAATCCTTCAATGGCTTACTATTACAATACAATAAATAAACTTTATATAAGAACAAATAAGGCCTGTATAAACTAGTTTTTGCTTAATTCTCCCTGTTAAAACACTCACATCCATACCAGTTAGGTCACTGAACTACCTCTGACAGTACTTTTAACCAGTACATTCTCAGGTGGGGTGAGGGAGGAATAGCCTGGTTTTGATACTTATTAGCTATGCAAACTTGTGCAAACTATAGGACTTTCTTGAGACTCAGTTTCCATTTCTGTATAGTTTGAAAAACAGGCCCAAACTCAAAGGGTTATTGTAAGGAAAAAAGGAGTTAAGCTACATAAAACATTTAGACCACCTGCTACATAGTGAGCACCCAATAAGTGTTAGCTGATGTTACAGATTCTGGGTAGCTACCTCCATAACAGACACTCTGACATTAATGTAAATCACTGTTGCCAGTGGATTCTTGTGTTTTCCAAAGCTGTGTTACGAAGTGGCCAAACATTTTTAAGCCAAGTTTACTGGAATATAATTTGTAAGCAATAAAACTCACTCTTTAAAACATACAGTTAAGGGGCTTTGGCAAACGTATACAGTTGTATAACCATCACCACAATCAAGATATAGAATATTTCAACCACCCCAGTGTACTTTCATGTCTTCCAACAGTGTATTACTGAATGGGCCAATTTTTAGAAAGAAAGGTGTAAAGGCACCTATGGCACATTTGGTGAAGTCCAGGAATCTTAAAAAAGGGTAGAAAGAAGATTATTTGATTTAGGTTTTGGTGCTTATTTTGTATATCTCTATACTCTGTGAGAGGTTTTTTAGTCACTTGCTGCAGAAAAACTCTGATGAAGAGCCAAAGGTCTAGAAATAAGCAATTTAAAAATGCATGAAATCTTAGATGAGAATTATATATATTCCCATGGCTCTGATGTTAGTATTTTTTTAAGGCTGATTCTTTTTTTTTTTTTTTTTTTTTTCAGTACGCGGGCCTCTCACTGCTGTGGCCTCTCCCGTTGAGGAGCACAGGCTCCGGACGCGCAGACTCAGCGGCCACTCTGCGGCACGTGGGATCTTCCCGGACCGGGGCACGAACCCGTGTCCCCTGCATTAGCAGGCGGACTCGCAACCACTGCGCCACCAGGGAAGCCCAAGGCTGATTCTTTTATATAAAAGTAACTGAAAGCCCAAAAGTTTGCTTGGTAGAAAAGTACGAACTGTCAGATAGGAAACCAAGCAAATCATCGACCCTCAGTTATTTTGAACAGCTAGCTCATTTATATTTTGACTCAGAAGAGACAATAATGTATTAGTTATAACTTGTTTTCCTAGTGCTTTCACATTATAGATGAACATTTTTGTAGGTCATGAGGAATATGGTATTAAAAGACAGCACTGGAAATTCGAGAAAAATATGTGAGAAAGGAGCAATTATCAAAGAGACAGAATTCAAAGTCAGAGAGAAGGCATATAACTTAGCACAGTCAAGAAGAAATATAAATATGGTACAGAGAGAGGAGACCTGGGGAGAAGCACAGATGAGAGGGGATAGCAGTCTTAAGAGGACAGGAGCTGATTAAAGGTGGAGCTGGTGCTGGAGCTAAGGGACCTGTACCTTTTCTGACCAGCTTGACTATAACTTTTTTTTTTTTTTTACTGTAACTTTATCATGCTTCATAGACAGTTGGATATAGTGCTTTTTGTAGTTCTTAATTCTTTAAATAGTTGTAGAGAACCCAAACACAATAAATAACAGCAAAATTCTGAGGGAACAGAAACCTTATATTGGTGGAAATATCCATTATTTTAGAAATGTGAAGAAACATCGACTAAATACTGTATATTTTATGATCATTAAAGTAATTTTTGTGTAAATGAGATTTTCCTTAAAAAAACATAGTTTATGGCTATCAAAGACAGTATAAGAACAGGTACCAAGCATTCATGGGACAGGTTACCAAGTAAGTCATTACCAGAGACTGAAACGAAAGGAGTGCTAAGGAAGTGCCTAAAAGCAAGTGGTTAAGTGGAGGAGGAAGAGGAGGAAGGAGAAGGCAAAGGAAGAAATACTCAATTAGTGTTATAAGTTGTCCACATTCCTCTCCAGGATCTGTAATGTGTGCATCAAAGAACCTCCACCTTCAGATCCCCAATGCTGTGGTTCTATTCTTTACTCTAAAAATATGGTTTTTATTTTGGTACAAAAGTTTTATTTACTCTAAAACACTGATTTGAAAATGAGCATGTTACTCCTACGTACACTACCTCTGTAAGTAGGCTTAATAAGGTGATTACTTGCTATTCAGGAATAACAGAGTAATTACTGCAGCCAAATGAACATAACTCAGGGCAATCTTAGCCCTCTCACCCTTCTATTTCATCAGTTTAAAAAGTGTGTTCTCAATAAATGAAATTAAAAATTCTCTAGAAGGAGTCAATAGCAGAAAAACTGAGGCAGAAGAACGGATAAGTGACCTGAAAGATAAAATAGTGGAAATAACTACTGTAGAGCAGAATAAAGAAAAAAGAATGAAAAGAATTGAGACAGTCTCAGAGACCTCTGGGACAACATTAAACACACCAACATTCGAATTCTAGGAGTCCCAAAAGAAGAAGAGAAAAAGAAAGGGACTGAGAACATATTTGAAGAGATTATAGTTGAAACCTTCCCTAATATTGGAAAGGAAATAGTTAATCAAGTCGAGGAAGCTCAGAGAGTCCCATACAGGCTAAATCCGAAGAGAAACACGCCAAGACACATATTAATCAAACTATAAAAAATTAAATACAAAGAAAACATATTAAAAGCAGCAAGGGAAAAACAACAAATAACACACAAGGGACTCCCCATAAGGTTAACAGCTGATCTTTCAGCAGAAACTCTGCAAGCGAGAAGGGAGTGGCAGGACACATTTAAAGTGATGAAAGGGAAAAACCTACAACCAAGATTACTCTACCCAGCAAGGATCTCATTCAGATTCAATGGAGAAATTAAAACCTTTACAGACAAGCAAAAGCTAAGAGAATCCAGCACCACCAAACCAGCTTTACAACAAATGTTAAAGGAACTTCTCTAGGCAGGAAACACAAGAGAAGGAAAAGACCTACAATAACAAGCCCAAAATAATTAAGAACATGGTAAGAGGAACACACATATCGATAACTACCTTAAATGTAAATGGATTAAATGCTCCAACCAAAAGACATAGACTGGCTGAATGGATACAAAAACAAGACCCATAAATATGCTGTCTAAAAGAGACCCACTTCAGACCTAGGGGCACATACAGACTGAAAGTGAGGGGATGGAAAAAGATATTCCATGCAAATACAAACCAAAAGAAAGCTGGAGTAGCAATTCTCATATCAGACAAAATAGACTTTAAAAGAAAGACTATTACAAGAGACAACGAAGGACACTACATAATGATCAAGGGATCAATCCAAGAAGAAGATATAACAATTGTAAATATTTATGCACCCAACATAGGAGGACCTCAATACACAAGGCAAATGCTAACAACCATAAAGGGGAAATCGACAGTAACACATTCATAGTAGGGGACTTTAATACCCCACTTTCACCAATGGACAGATCACCCAAAATGAAAATAAATAAGGAAACCCAAGCTTTAAATGATACATTAAACAAAATGGACTTAATTCATATAATTCATAAGACATCCTATCCAAAAACAACAGAATACACTTTCTTCTCAAGTGCTCATGGAACATTCTCCAGGATAGATCATATCTTGGGTCACAAATCAAGGTTGGTAAATTTAAGAAAACCGAAATCGTATCAAGTATCTTTTCCAACCACAACACTATGAGACTAGATATCAATTACAGGGAAAAATCTGTAAAAAATACAAACACATGGAGGCTAAACAATACACTACTTAATAACCAAGAGATCACTGAAGAAATCAAAGAGGAAATCAAAAAATACCTAGAAACAAATGACAATGAAAACAGGATGACCTGAAACCTATGGGATGCAGCAAAAGCAGTTATAAGGGGGAAGTTTATAGCAATACAATCCTACCTTAAGAAACAAGAAACATCTCAAATAAACAACCTAACCTTACACCTAAAGCAATAAGAGAAAGAAGAACAAAAACACCCCAAAGTTAGCAGAAGGAAAGGAATCATAAAGATCAGATCAGAAATAAATGAAAAAGAAATGAAGGAAACTATAGCAAAAATCAATAAAACTAAAACCTGGTTCTTTGAGAAGGTAAACAAAGTTGAAAAACCACTAGACAGACACATCAAGAAAAAAAGGGAGGAGACTCAAATCAATAGAATGAGAAATGAAAAAGAGAAATAACAACTGACACTGCAGAAATACAAAGGATCACGAAAGATTACTAAAAGCAACTATATGCCAAAAAAAGGGATAACCTGGAAGTAATGGACAAATTCTTAGAAAAGCACAACCTTCCGAGACTGAACCAGGAAGAAACAGAAAATATAAACAGACCAATCACAAGCACTGAAATAGAAACTCTGATTAAAAATCTTCCAACAAACAAAAGCCCAGGACCAGACGCCTTCACAGGCGAATTCTATCAGACATTTACAGAAGAGCTAACACCTATCCCTCTCAAACTCTTCCAAACTATAGCAGAGGGAGGAATACTACCAAACTCATTCCATGAGGTCACCATCACCCTGACAGCAAAACCAGAAAAGATGTCACAAAGAAAGAAAACTACAGACCAATATCACTGATGAACATAGATGCAAAAGTCCTCAACAAAATACCAGCAAACAGAATCCAACAGCACATTCAAAGGATCATACACCATGATCAAGTGGAGTTTATCCCAGGAATGCAAGGATTCTTCAATACACGCAAATCAATCAATGTGATACATCATATTAACAAATTGAAGAAGAAAAACCATATGATCATCTCAATAGATGCAGAAAAAGCTTTTGACAAAATTCAACACCCATTTATTATAAAAACCCTCCAGAAAGTAGGCACAGAGGGAACTTACCTCAACATAATAAAGGCCATATATGACAAACCCACAGCCAACATCGTCCTCAATGGTGAAAAACTGAAACCATTTCCACTAAGATCAGGAAAAAGACAAGGTTGCCCACTCTCAGCGCTATTATTCAACATTGCTTTGGAAGTTTTAGCCACAGCAATCAGAGAAGAAAAAGAAATAAAAGGAATCCAAATTGGAGAAGGAGAAGTAAAATTGTCACAGTTTGCAAATGACATGATAATATACATAGACAATCCTAAAGATGCTACCAGAAACTACTAGAGCTAATCAATGAATTTGGTAAAGTAGTGGGATACAAAATTAACGCACAGAAATCTCTTGCATTCCTATACACTAATGATGAAAAATCTGAAAGTGAAATTAAGGAAACACTCCCATATACCATTGCAAGAAAAAGAATAAAATACCTAGGAATAAACCTACCCAAGGAGATAAAAGAACTGTATGCAGAAAAGTATAAGACACTGATGAAAGAAATTAAAGATGATAGACACAGATGGAGAGATATACCATGTTCTTGGATTGGAAGAATCAGCGTTGTGAAAATGACACTACTACCCAAAGCAATCTACAGATTCATTGCAATCCCTATCAAACTATCAATGGCATTTTTCACATAACTACAACAAAAAATTTCACAATTTTTATGGAAACACACAAGACCCCGAATAGCCAAAGCAATCTTGAGAAAGAAAAACAGGGCTGGAGGAACCAGGCTCTCTGACTTCAGACTATACTACAAAGCTACAGTAATCAAGACAGTATGGTCCTGGCACAAAAACAGAAACAGAGATCGATGGAACAAGATAGAAAGCCCAAAGATAAACCCACACACCTATGGTCAACTAATCTATGACAAAGGAGGCAAAGATATACAATGGAGAAAAGACAGTCTCTTCAATAAGTGGTGCTGGGAAAACTGGACAGCTCCATGTGAAAGAATGAAATTAGAACACTCCCTAACACCATACACAAAAATAAACTCAAAATGGCTAAAGACCTAAATGTAAGGCCAGACACTATAAAACTCTTAGAGGAAAACAGAGGCAGAACACTCTAAGACATAAGTCACAGCAAGATCCTTTCCGACCCACCTCCTAGAGAAATGGAAATAAAAACGAAAATAAACATATGGGACCTAATGAAACTCAAAAGCTTTTGCACAACGAAGGAAACCATAAAGAGGACAAAAAGACAACCCTCAGAATGGGAGAAAATATTTGCAAATGAAGAAACTGAGAAAGGATTAATCTCCAAAATTTACAAGCCGCTCATGCAGCTCAATATCAAAAAAACAAACAACCCAATCAAAAAATGGGCGGAAGACCTAGATAGACATTTCTCCAAAGAAGATATACAGATTTCTAACAAACACATGAAAGAATGCTCAACATCATTAATCAGTAGAGAAATGCAAATCAAAACTACAATGAGGTATCACCTCACACCAGTCAGAATGGCCATTATCAAAAAATCTACATACAATAAATGCTGGAGAGGGTGTGGAGAAAAGGGAACCCTCTTGCACTGTTGGTGGGAATGTAAGTTGATACAGCCACTATGGAGAACAGTATGGAGGTTCCTTAAAAAACTACAAATAGAATGACCATATGACCCAGCAATCCCACTACTGGGCATATACCCTGAGAAAACCATAATTCAAAAAGAGTCATGTACCACAATTCACTGCAGCTCTATTTATAATAGCCAGGACATGGAAGCAACCTAAGTGTCCATCGACAGATGATTGGATAAAGAAGATGTGGCTCATATATACAATGGAATATTATTCAGCCATAAAAAGAAACGAAATTGAGTTATTTGTAGTGAGGTGGATGGACCTAGAGTCTGTCAGAAGTCTGAAAGCGAAAAACAAATACTCTATGCTAACACATATATATGGAATCAAAAAAAAAAAAAAAGGTCATGAAGAACCTAGGGGCAGGACGGGAATAAAGACGTAGACCTACAAGAGAATGGACTTGAGGACACAGGGAGGGGGAAGGGTAAGCTGGTACAAAGTGAGAGGGTGGCATGTACATATATACACTACCAAATGTAAAATCCATACCTGGTGGGAAGCAGCCGCATAGCACAGGGAGATCAGCTCGGGGCTTTGTGACCACCTAGGGGTGGGATAGGGAGGGTGGGAGGGCGACGCAAGAGCGAGGGGATATGGGGATATATGTATATGTATAGCTGATTCACTTTGTTATAAAGCAGAAAGTAGCACACCATTGTAAAGCAATTATACTCCAATAAACATGTTTAAAGAAACCAAAAACAAACACAAAAAACCGGCATTAGGGTAAAAACTTGGAAATCTGAATAAAGTATGGAGTTATGTTAGAAAAAAATAAATAAATGAAAATAAAGAAATAAAAAGTGTGTTTTTTTTTTTAAGAATTGTAGCTTCTGGAAACAATAGGTGATATTATATGCTACAGCAATTTCAAATCCTAACTGAAATAAACTGATACTGTAAAAGAATATAACATATTCTATGATGTTAGAATAGAAGAAAAGGTAACGATAATATTCACATCTGAAGATCACACATCAACTATTAGTGTGTTAATACAGTTGAATAGTTCAGTCTAAAATGGATCTGAGCTTCAAAGCACACCTGTTGAAGTCATTCTCTAGCTCAACTAACTTCATCTACTCTCTACTGCCTACTACTACTTAAAACATTTCAGCCTAGTATTCAAAGCCTTTCACAATATGTACCCAACCTGTCTCCATCAAACATATAGCTAATCATCAATTTCTTCCAGTTCTTTTGATATATATGTGGCATACATCTTATTTTTTTTATTTCTATGCACAGAAATAGGACTTCCTATGAATTAAGGAATTCATTTATTAATTCATACTGTGAGCATTTATTCAGCATCAAATTCTATTCTGTGCTCAGTACTTTCCCTGGGTTTTATCATCTCCACCTCAGAATACTGTAACACTGTCTGTATCAGTTAGGATTGTGTTTGACCTCATGTAACAGAAAGCCAAATATTAGTGGCTTAACAACTTACGTTTATTTTCCTAAAGTCCAGGGCTGGTTGCAGTGGCTTCATGATATCACTCACATCTCAGGATCACTTTATCTACCCACTTTGCTACTCTTAGTGAATGGCTTTTGTCCTCATGTTTGTCATCACATGGTACCAAGTGGCTAGTCACTTCCACTGTTGTTATTCCGAGAAGGAGGAAAAAGAACATAGAGACTTTCCTAGAAATCTGTAGAACATTTCTCTTTATGTCTCATTGACTAGAACTGTGTCAAGGGAGTCAGATGATGTCAAAGACTTTCTCTTTCTTTCAGCTTTGCTTATTTCTGTGAGTTCAACTCCTCTCTTTTGACACAGATTTCCTTCATGAGATAGTAGTGAAAGAGAAGAGTGAGACAATGGTCAAAGAAAGCTCCAATATGACTACATCTGAACTTAATGATTCCTAGCAGAGAGGGCTTATTCTTCCCAATGTTTTCATATGAAACACTGCACTTGCCTGAGTAGTGTGCCCATATCTGGACCAATAACTGGGCAAAGGGGATTGATACAATAATTAGTCAGGAGACTTCCCTGGTGGCACAGGGGTTTAGAATCCACCTGCCAACGCAGGAGACATGGGTTCGAGCCTTTGTCCGGGAACATCCCACATGCCGCGGAGCAAGTAAGGCCGTGCACCACAACTACTGAGCCTGTGCTCTAGAGCCTGCAAGCCATAGCTCCTGAGTCTGCGTGCCACAACTACTGAAGCCCACATGCCTAGAACCCGTGCTCCACAACAAGAGAAGCCACTGCAATGAGAAGCCCACACACTGCAAGGGAGAGTAGCCCCCGCTCACCATAACTAGAGAAAGCCTGCGCACAGCAAAGACCCAACACAGCCAAAAATAAAAATTAATTAATTAATTAATTAAAAAAAAATAGTCAGACCTGTGTTTTATGTCTACCCTGTAATGGGACTCTTTATCAAAACTGCATAAAATAAGAGCATGTTGTTTAGCCAAAGGAAGGGGAGTCCTATTAGCAGATGAAAAGAGTAAGAAACACTGGACAAAGACAATATTTGTCCCTATATCAGCACTGAACAATTTGCAAGATAACATTATTTCTGCCATGTTATATGGCATAGAACTTCAGGATATGTTCAAAGTATTGAAGAGAGCCAAAGCTGCTTTCTAAGGAATATCCTATCTTTGACTACCAGGTGACCTTGAAGCCGCTGTTGCTGAGGCTGGCAATTGTACCCCAATATTCATTATCCCCTTTTTTCATGGTAAAATAATTTTTAGCAAGGCATATGGCCTTGTATTAGAAAGACTACATTTCCAGCCTCCCTTAGAGCTAGGTGTAACCACATGAATAACTTCTGGCAAATAGAAAGTGCTGAATGCAACTAGTTATGTGCATGGATGTGTGTGTATATGTGTATGTATGTATGTATATACATATATATAGTCATGTATTACGAGTTATATAGATATCAATATATACATTGATCTAGATCTAATTATTTGTTTATTAGTGTCAATCTTCATATCACTGAATATATGAGCACTAGAATATGAAATCAGAAACTTCACCTCCTTTGTTTAATGCTGTCACCCTAGTATCCATAGTAGGGTTTTTTTTTTTTTTTTTTTTTTTTGCGGTACGCGGGCCTCTCACTGTTGTGGCCTCTCCTGTTGTGGAGCACAGGCTCCGGACGCGCAGGCCCAGCAGCCATGGCTCACGGGCCCAGCCGCTCAGCGGTATGTGGGATCCTCCCGGAAAGGAGCACAAACACGCGTCCCCTGCATCAGCAGGCGGACTCTCAACCACCGCGCCACCAGGGAAGCCCCATAGTAGTTTTTGACACATAGAAAGGGTTCAATATTTACTGAGTAAAGAAGCAGGTCACTGTTCTCTGCCTATTCAACCCCAACTTCTCCATGAAGCTAGATCTCTGACCACCTAGCCTAAAGTCTTCTCTTCTATTCTGAATACTTGTTATAGCACTAATTTTCCATAGAGCTTATTTGACACTTTTTGTTTACTGCTCTGAGTTCTTAGTTGTAAATCCATTTGTCTATGTTGTATTTTTCAACCATATTATAAAATCCTAGAGTGCAGGGACCACAATATGTTTATTTTTCATACCTCTATCAGTCTGTAGCCAGTATATCTGGTATAGAGTAAGCCCTCAATGAATACTGCTGAAAAAGACTAGGACAGACAGTTTAATAGTGCCTTAGGAAAACTTACTGTATTCACTGGATTTCTGGTCAAGAAATCTATTGAGTTGGCCAAAAAGCTCATTCGGGCTTTCTCCTAAGATGTTACAGAAAAATCCAAACGAACTTTTTGGCCAACCCAACATATGGGATAAATATTAGTATGGCTGGAAAATTAAAATTTGTCTTGTTTTCTTGATGTTTAGCATCTACCTTGAAGTAACTATGGCATGTTTCTCTCTAAGTGTAAGCTTATCAGGAGAGAATTGTACTATTTCTAACATTTACAAGGCCTAACTAGAACTGAGACAGGTGTGATAGCTCAGTGTACCTAAGAAGTCCTGCCCTTGGAGAGAACAGGTAGTGAAATACTTAATATCTTTTCCAGGTCTAGATTTTAAGAAATTCAAGGTATTTCCTCAGAGGCCCTCTTGTCCACTTAAGGCTCTGCTTGAATCCACATTTTATTGGAGCCTGGGTTTATTGCCTGGTTACAAGTAGTCGATCCAGGTGCCTCTGAAGGGAAACAAATACTCAGCATAGTAACACTGATGGCAAGTCACCACATGCATGTTATCCAATATTCCTATCTCCTTTTCTAAAGGAGAAAGGTTACAGAGGTTACAGAAATAGGTAACCTCTGAAATGGCCTCTCCCACTCATGTCCACCTCAAGATAGAAAGCACTGAGATAGACCAGAACGTCAACATCCTCTCCCGAATCAGTCTTATTTCCTGCTTTCAAACCCTACCTCCACTCACATGTGTTCTCAAGGTATATTAGCCTCTATTTTGCTCATCTTGCCTAAAGTTCTACTCCAGAAAACATCTGCTTCTACACCACCACTCAAAGTCCCTTCCCCTCTTCTTTACTCTTTCTTAAAAAATACTTATTTAGTTAGTTAGGCTGCGCCAGGTCTTAGTTGTGGTGTGCGGGATCTTCTCTGCGGCATGTGGCCTCTTTAGTTGCGGCATGCATGTGGGATCTAGTTCCCTGACCAGGGATTGAACCCAGGCCCCCTGCATTGGGAGCATGGAGTTGTAGCCACTGGACCACCAGGGAAGTCCCCCCTCTTCTTTACTCTTAAGTTCCTAGTTCCAACGACTCCTAGCAATCCTTAGGTTGGTCAAGTATGCCTTGTAAGAATTTTTCACCATTGACAAAAAACCAAGAATTTCCATTCCTAAAATGAAGCACAACTCCAAAGCAGATACTTTCCAAGCTAAAATAATAATACTACCAAAAACAACCTTCGCCACCGCTCCTAGGGCATATACTTAATCATAGCTCAAAAAAGTCCAACTTATATATTATATCCTATTTTATAGCAAATTGTGAAAACACAGATGTAAACTATATTAGGCATGTATAATAAGTTCTATTACAATATTTTTCTATACTATTATACTGTTTCTATATAGGAACTCAAAATACCTAATATTTTAGAATGGTGGGATAAAGATATTGGCGGTTTTACTAATTTATATTCATAGGAAAAACATTACTTACTTGATACCCTATAATTTCCCACTCTACCAGTAACCTCAAAAATCACAACCTACTCTCATCTGGCTCAGTTGTGTCAAGTGTGTAGCAGGTCTAGAGAACTACTGGTCCAGAAAGGAAAAGGCAAAATGAAGACTTCACGAAAAATGGTTCCAAGGGTAAAAACAGAGTTGACATTATTTTATAAGTTTCAAAGTGTGAAAAATTAAATTGCCAGGCATTATGTAGAGTTACTGGTGAGGGTTTGGGGCGGGTTGGAGAGAATGAGGGAAGAGGTAGAGATTTAAAAAAAAAACAAAAAAAATGAGCAAATAAAAAGAATGTGGCAATGATTAACTTTAAGAAAAACAGAAGACTATAAAGAGAGGAAATATAATCACATCATATTACTTCACTAAGCAATGAACAATATTTACATAGTCTTTATAATGAAAACAATTCATACTGACTTTAAAAACATGATATAAGAATACTGGGAAAATGTAAGAGTGGAAGAGAAGTGTAAAAGGGACAGAATCTTCACCTACAGTAAACAGCAAGTGAATAGGTAATACTAAAATGAGTAAATCAAGAGATGGTAGTCTATTCATTTTATTCAGAAAGGTGGGATAAATACTAGAAGACAAGGCTTACAGAGTTAAAAATGGCTAAGCAGGATGAAGTGGGGATGTCAGTGAGTGTACTGACACTATTCTGATATATTTAGTTTAGCAACATTTGGTTGTTAAAATTCATGCACTACTTCGATAAAAGTAACATTGCATTATTAAAAAAATTAAGCGTTTCAAGTAAACAGGCTAGTTTTAGAATCTTATCTATACTGTTTATAATTTTATAGAGTTCAGATAGGTTACTCAGCTTTCATCTCAGTTTAAATCACTCTGATACAAATTATAATCATTCTATACAAATTATCTTTTTTTATGGTGTATTTTTGTTTTGGGGGTGACTGCAACTGGAATAAAATGTTAAAAAAGTAGAAATTTTTGTTTTATTTTTTAACAACTCCTTATAATGTCCTGCATGCCAATAGCTTTAGGAATACTTAAAATGATGTTTAGTTTCTTTTTGATATCATATAAAAATGGTCTGCATTATTAGCCCATAAACAGACTTGCACAAATTAAAATACTTTAACTCTTCATTTAGTCATATTCTCTTTAAAAAGTTTCCTGACATTTAGTGGTACATGTAACTGAACTATCTCCCTTGTTAATTCTTCTTGCATGAATGTTATGATTATATTACTAACAACCACTTTTATATAATTGGGCCTTTATGGGACCTAGAGCACTTTATAAGAAGGTAAAGAATCTTCTAAAGAGTAAACCAATTTTGCCCTGCTAAACATTGGGAAAGAAACCAAGGATGAGTAGTAGAGCTCTATTTTTGGAGAAAAATTAGAATTGTACATTTAGATTTGACTATGAAGTTATCTAGGAGGTTAACTCCCACCTCATGTAAATGGCAGGGAACTAGAATGTAAGAAACCCAAATAACATTCCTGTTGTACTAGTACTATAGAGACAGATGTTATCATAAAGACATGAACTATAGAATAAAATATAGAAGGACATGTACTTTGTAATACAGAATTAATTTTGGCTTTTTGAATACTAAATGTTTTTTCTCATGTACTTTCTCAGCCTATCGTAATATGTATAGAGACAAAAAAAAGGTTAATTTAAAATAAAGAATTGAATATTCTGGGAACCAGCAATCATGGAAGTCCTAACACTTGAAGGAAACACTGAAAACCAAAGTGTACAAATACAGGCTGCTTGATCACTAAGCAATGAGTACATTTTTAGAGCAAAAATATTGGAAAAGTTTGAATCAACATGGGAGGCAATTTGCTTAAACCATCAGCTGGTCATTTTATTGCCAGAAGTGCTTCTCTTTTAGCTATATACTTGAAAGTTTTATTATGTGTTAGCTGTCTATATAATTAAAATTAATATTAAATATTGGTTCCAGTAATAATCCTTAGATTGTTTCACTGTTTTCACTTCAATTTCCAAATATCTGTCCATCTTTCTTCCCCTTTGTTAACAGTGTAGATATGCTTCCTCTACTAACAAAATCTCCTTTTCATGTTCTTGAATAATTTTTAGAATTAATGTTTCAAAAGAAACCTTGTGAAAAACTGTTTGAAAATATTAACACCATCAAAAGTAAGCAGGAAAAAAGAAATAATCAGAGCAGAAATCAATGAAATTGAAAACAGAAAATCCAATAAAGCAAATAAAACTGAAAGTTGATTCCTTAAAAAGATCAATAATATTAATAAGCCTCTAGCCAGGCTAACAAAAAAAATAAAAACAAAAAACCAGCAAACAAACAAAAAGCCAAAAGAGAGGAATCAAATTACTAACATCAGAAATGAAAGAGGGGACATAACTACAGATTCTATGGAAATTAAAAGAATAATAAAGGAATACTATGACCAAGCTCACAAATTTGATAACCATTTCAGGAAAATGAACCAATTCCTTGAAAGACAGAATCTAACAAAATTCACATAAGAAGAAATAAGAGGACTTGAATAGGCCTACATATATTAAAGAAATTGAATCATTAATTAATAACCTTCCAAAACAGAAAGCATCAGGCCTAGATGGGTCACTGGTGAATTCTATCAAATATTTAAGGAAGAAATTATACCAATTCTTACAATATCTTTATGTTCTTAGATTATCAGATATGAGTTGTGCTACTCATTTATGAATAGAAAAACATTCTTCTAGTTCACAGAAAGTCTTATTTTTTTAATATTGAAATTTCACAGACATACCCCACTGAGGCTGGGGATAGGACCAAATTGTCTTCAGAGAGTCTGTACTTTTTTTTCAGTTGTGGTAGACACATAAAATAAAATTTGCCATCTTAATCATTCTTCAGTGTATTGTCTCTACTGTATTTCAGTATATTGTCTGTACTTTTAGTATCATCTCCAAGAAGGAATAAGGACCACAGACACATTTTTAAAACAACAAAAACAATCCTAGCTCATTTATGGAACTGTGAGGAATGACTTGACATTCAGGTGAGAGTTGTTAGAAATCTAACTCTGAGTGTGCCTTATTTACTCAAATCAGACCCTACTAAAAGGCATTAGAAGCAGGTAGGTAAATAGCAATCAACTTGCTAAGTTCTATAAATTCCTAAAACACATCAGAAATCTGTGAGTTATACCAGTTAGAATGGCCATCATCAAAAAATCTACAAACAATAAATGCTGGAGAGGGTGTGGAGAAAAGGGAACCCTCTTGCACTGTTGATGGGAATGTAAATGATACAGCCACTATGGAGAACAGTATGGAAGTTCCTTAAAAAACTAAAAATAGAACTACCATACGACCCAGCAATCCCACTACTGGGCGTACACCCTGAGAAAACCACAATTCAAAAAGCGTCATGTACCACAATGTTCACTGCAGCTCTATTTACAATAGCCAGGACATGGAAGCAACCTAAGTGTCCATCAACAGATGAATGGATAAAGAAGATGTGGCACATATATACAATGGAATATTACTCAGGCATAAAAAGAAACGAAATTGAGTTATTTGTAGTGAGGTGGATGGACACAGAGTCTGTTATACAGAGTAAAGTAAGTCAGAAAGAGAAAAACAAATACCATATGCTAACACATATATATGGAATCTAAAAAAAAAAGGTTCTGAAGAACCTAGGGGTAGCACAGGAATAAAGACGCAGATGTAGAAAGTGGACTTGAGGACATGGGGAGGGGGAAGGGTAAGCTGGACAAAGTGAGAGAGAGTGGCATGGACATATGTACACTACCAAACGTAAAATAGATAGCCAGTGGGAAGCAGCCACATAGCACAGGGAGATCAGCTCGGTGCTTTGTGACCACCTGGGCGGGGGAGGGAGACGTGAGAGGGAGGAGATATGGGGATATATGTATATGTACAGTTGATTCACTTTGCTATAAAGCAGAAACTAACACACCATTGTAAAGCAATTATACTCCAATAAAGATGTAAAAAAAAAAAAAAGAAATAAAAAAGAAATCCGTGAGTTAGATTTCACTGACATGATAGATTCATAAAATTGGCAAAAATAATATAGGAATTTGTTTCCAACCCAACTTGCTTCAAGGACTTCATTGAAAATGCCATGGGGAAATATTTTTGCTCTGCTTATTTTCATATCATATATTTATATTCTTACGGATTGTCTAAAATACATTGGGGAAAAAGTCAATATTTTGAAGAGTATACAGCTTTATAGTCCTTTTAGAAAAGATACTGAGCAAACAAATCATGGGTGGTAAAAGATGATATAGTTAGAGAATTTTTCTTTATGAAAGTTAAAAGCTTTATCATTTTTAAATAATTGAAAAAATAAAGGTGATTCAGACTAATGTAACAATTATAGTACAGCAACCACGGCAGAATGAAAAAAGCACTGATTTGAAAGACTTAAATTAAAACCTCAGATCCACCATTTTTTAGTTATGTGTGTATGATCTCAGACAGGTCGCTTATTACCTCTGAGTCACAATATCATAATCTGTAAAATGGTGATAATGTTTACATGTACCTCACGGTGTGGTTGTAATAACATGCTTGAAGATATATGAGTTAACTTACATAAAAGTACCTGGCACGCTTGCTTAGCATCAAGTGGCTCTCAGTGAACACCTCCTCCTTCCCTTCCTCCTTAATAGCACGTAGAGCCTTCTGCATAACTCATGACAAAAATATAAGCAATGCCTTTTTCAAAGATAAACAGTTTCTTCACTGGAGATTTTATAAAAGATTTATTCTAAGTACAGATATGATTATAGAAGTAAGGAAACAAAAAGCAAAGAAAAAATATTTTGAGAAGCATCTAACAAGCAGCTTTCTTTGTTTCATGCTGACATGCTTTGTGGTTACAATGTAGGCTTCCAATGAACACTGGATCAAAATTAAAATTCTAGGCAGGCATTCCAGTTTTTTGATTGTGTCCATTCTTCACTGAGCATGGGAAACGAATGCTTTAGAAGTTATTTATTGAAGATATTCCCACAGTACTCTCACAAAGCTCACTTCCAAAAGAGGCCCTGTCCCTGTAATGTATCTGAGTAAGTGAAAGCTACACCAGGTTTTGTGCACTGCACTTTAAAAATTGCAGCAGGGCAATAAAATCATGTTTTTAACAGAGGCTTTTCTGGGGCTGGGCCACAGCAATTTTGTGAAGGTGCATGATAAATTACAGGGAACGAGACCAAACAAATTTCAAAAATAAAGAACACCAATCCAAAATGATTTATGCCCATATTATGAATAAAATTAAATATAGAATAACTAGCAGAAAGCATTTAATTTTTGTTTTCCTATTATCAATGTAAAGTTGGCACAAATGCAGTAAGCCTAATCAAAATCAGGTAATAGTTACCTCTGTGGCTTTGCTTGATGGTTCCACTCCAGTCATATTTGCTACTATTAACTGATGTAAGAGTTGAACTTGAGCCACACTTAGGAAGAAGTCCAGGTTTGTGGTTATATTCACTTCCAAGGAGTGGCCACACACTAAAATCTCCTGAAGGAAAAAAAGGTTGAATAGAGATAAAGAAACATGATAGCCATTAGATGATCATTTATCATTCTTACTTATTAGACCTTTACGATGTTGGTGAATTCTCCTGGGACTTGAGTTCACATGTTAATGAGAATAGCAGAAATGGTGAGCACGGTCACTCAACAGTTTAATGGATTAATTTAATAAACATTTATGAGGGCCTGCTGTGCACCAGGCCATGTGCTAGTTACAGGGAAACACACTAACAATAAGAATTTTTCACCATTTCATATACATTTGGCTTTTCATACGTCAAACTACTATCATTGTTTCAATATGTAGGCAATGATGCAATTCTTTAGCATAATCTTGTTCACCCACTCAGACGGACCAATATTTAGTGAGCATCTCCCAAGTAGCATGCAGCATACTAGAGTGCTAGGAATAAAACAGAGAGTGAGGGCTTCCCTGGTGGCGCAGTGGTTGAGAGTCCGCCTGCCGATGCAGGGGACACGGGTTCGTGCTCTGGTCCGGGATGATCCCACATGCCGCAGCGGCTGGGCCCGTGAGCCATGGCCACTGAGCCTGCGCGTCTGCAGCCTGTGCTCCGCAACGGGAGAGGCCACAACAGTGAGAGGCCCGCGTACCGCAAAAAAAAAAAAAAAAACAACAGAGAGTGAGGCTGGCCTTGAACGGCAATCTGCTCTTGAGAAGGTTACAATCTAGGTGGGCAGACAGATGTAAATAGGCAACTATAGGCAGCAATTACAGTCACAAGTGGTATGGTCTGAGTATTCTCCAAAGGATACACTCCAAATGATTTATAACAAAATGGAGTGCTGAAGTCAAAGGTAGCTAGACTAATTAATTTCACTTCTTTAAACTGCTAAAATCTTGGCAGCATTAGGTAGCTGTCCACTACTTAACTGGTGTTGTGCTGCATAACTGAGTCATTTGAACATTCATTGCTGGAAAACCATTCAGGGAAGGAAAACAGAAATGAAAAACAATCCAGAAGTTTCACTTAATAAGCAGAAGCCCTGCCTCTTGTCATGAAGTGCATGTGGACAATGTTCAAATGCTTGGAAATGTCCAACAAACCTTCTCCTTAATAGTGTCATCCAAGAGAATGGATTTAAGGAGACTTATGATGGGTCCAAATACAAACTACACAGCTTAGAGCAGCTTTTAATAAAGCCATAAAGAACAGCATGTCGGAAATGATCCCCTTTTTCTGGTTAAATAAACTTTCCCCCCAAAAAGTTTCCAAAATTTACTCATTATAGTTAGAATTCTTATTTTATTCCTCAAGTAATGATGAAGGGAATATATTTGTGTATTTTCAACCAATTGTGTTACTTAGTAACTGAAAGATATAAGTAGACTTAATTTTTATACACCTTTTGTGGATATAAAGATATCCTGCCTAACCTAACTTTCCCTATAGGGCAATTATAAACATCAAATAAGATAACACATACAAAATATTTTTTTTGTTTTTTATATAAATTTATTTATTTATTTATTTATATTTTTGGCTGTATTGGGTCTTCGTTGCTGCGTGTGGGCTTTCTCTAGTTGCGGTAAGCGGGGGCTGCTCTTCATTGTGGTGGCTTCTCTTGTTGTGGAGCACGGGCTCTAGATGCACGGGCTGCAGTAGTTGTGGCGCGCAGGCTCAGTAGATGTGGCACACAGGCTTAGTTGCTCCGCGGCATGTGGGATCTTCCCAGACCAGGGATCCAACTCGTGTCCCCTGCATTTTTTTTTTTTTTCTAGTTAAACAATGATTTTATTGCTTGAGTACAACAGACAAATTTATGCAACCAGGGCAGAGGCTGTGGATGACTCGTATTTCCAGTTGTAGGGGACGACTCGTTTGGTCTTGTAATATCGAGCCAACTGGTGAATATGGCTCTCAATCAGAATCAGACAGAATTTGGCATCTTTATCCTTTCTGTTTCTCTCCAGATGCTTTCGAACAGCAACAGCTTTCTTAATTAAATGATAGAGATCCTCAGGAAGATCAGGAGCAAGTCCTTTGGACTTAAGAATTATCAAGATTTTATTGCCTGTCACAAAACATACTTGTGCAACACCATGTGAGTCTCTCAGGATTACACCTTAACCACTGCGCCACCAGGGAAGCCCCAAAATATTGCTTTTTAAAAACTCAAAGAATGATGTAAACTTTTATCACCTTAGATTAATAATATATTTAATCTGTGCCTAATTTTTCTGAACTTTTTATAACAACTGCCTATAACTCTGTGAATGATCAAAAAGTTTATAAAGTTTTTAGCATAACAAACTTTTATGAAGAATATTTTTAAAGTTATGATGGATCACATTATTATTACATTTCTATTCTAGTCATGGAGGCAGTATACCATAGTGATTAGACTTCAAACCTGGATCCGTTAGTAACTGGCGAGTAAGATTGGTCAAGTTACTTAATTTCTTTTGATCTCAGTTTCCTCATCTATAAAATATGTATACTAATAATATCTACCTCATATGGATTCTGTGAAGAGTAAATAAGTTAATTCATGTAGAACTCTCTTTCTAAGGTAATCCATGTGAGAACCCTAAGTGATCTGTCAATATTATTGTTGCTTTCATTAGAAAGAGGCCGTAGAGGTCAGGAGTGTATGGCCAGGAGCCAGACCAGTTAGCTTCACACCATGTTCTGCTTCTTACTATTTGTGAATATTTAGACAAGTTAACTCTTTATGCTTCAGTTTCCTCATCTACAAAACGAGGACAGTAGGAGAAGTTAATAGGATTATTATAAGGATTAAATGAGTTATTACATGAAAAGCAATACCTAAATAGTACTATAAAGTGCTTAATAATTATTAGCTACAATAATAACTTATTAATAATAAGCTAATTTGATATCCTATGCACGGAAACTATGAAAACTCCTAACACACAAGAAAAGCTGCTCCATCATTTAGACTAAAATAAAAGCTAAATTAATTTCTAACCTCAGTGTGCATATTTTCTGGAGAAATTACTTTGGTGAAAATGATGGCAGGTGCTCCAGTTATTCGGACAGAGAAATCTGTTAAAATGGGAGTCAAAATTGCTCTTCTTTCTTGATGCCTCCGTATGCTAAAAGATAAAGTAAAAATTATTAGCTTTTTCATTTTTAAGGATAATTTTCATTAAATTTGTACACGTCTCTGTACTACAAACATGTATGACAAAATTACATTATTATTTTGAGTGTGTCTATCTGTACATTTTATAATCATAATTTTGTAACTTCAATTCTTCAGATTCATATAAAAAATCACTGAGAAATTCAGACATAATTAATCAATTTCATATTAGTAGCATCCTAGGACATTTCAATAAATTACTTTTTCTATTTTAATTCCTTTTGTTTTTACAGTTTAGGATCTCTCTTGCTACCAAAAATAATCTTACTATTTTGTGATCATTTTTAATTTCCTAGTTTTAATATTTCTGACATTCTGCTTCACAACTGCCATCTTTCCAATCTCAGTAGGTTCACACGCATATCCTCTTAATCTTTGACTTTTTTTTTTAACTCTAAGAACTATCTGAGTTCATAGATTATGACTGCCTTTACAGTTTGTGAAATGGCTTTTGTGACTTTGATACTGAATTCTTCTTCACAGCAACCCTGGATGTGAAGTAAGGAACGTTACTGGCCCCACATTATCTATGAGGAAATGAAGTTCAGGGACTGGGCTAAGGCCACCCAGTTGGAACAAAAGTTCCACAACTGGGCCCGCAGGGCAAGTTGATAACACAGCAGCATTTGACCTCTATTTTAATTCTTCTTTATACATTCTCACCTTTTGATCAGTTATTTAGCACACTATTCCTACTCTACATTCAAAATTGCTAATTGCTAATAATTTCAAAGGAAGTATTGCGTTCATCGTAGAAAATAAAATTGGAAAATATTATTGAGAAACCAAAGCTTGTGCTAGTGCAGATCTTCAAGTCTATTACCCATATTCTTAGTTTTCATTTCATGAAATAATACAGTTCTATGTTTTATTAGCAAGCCGTACCTCAAAAGTTCCTTGGAACCATTAATTTAATATTCCTTATAAATATGTCCCTATTATTCTCTTTCATTATAAAATGACCAAGTTGAGATCAGAGAATTGGCATAAGTCATCTCATGAAAAAGCCTAGATAAAACTCATGTCTGTCTACATCCTTTTCTACCAGAGTAGTCTAGAGAGTACTAGTATCTTTTGTTGAAACTGTGCAATGGGCAGAGCTTTCTATGGTGTCTGCCAAAAAAGCAAATTGGATCATCTGGTTCTGTGACACATAAGTATTGGATTTCAAGAAAGTCAATTTTAAAGAATTAAGAGATCTAGTGAATAGAGGGTAACAGGAAGAAGTATTAAAATCTGAATACAGAGGAAGGGCTGAGATCCTGAGAGACACCACAATTATAGCCTAATAGCTCAAATTCCATAAAATGACCAATGTGAGAAACATGTAACATCTGATGTGCTCTCATAGGGGAGTGCTAAAATATACGATGTATTAAAAATACCTTAAAATGGAAAACATGGCAGGGAACCAACTAAGAGCAAACCTTAGCTGAAGCACTGATGGGGAAAAAAAAGTACTTGTTTGTATCATAATTTTTTCTCACTATGTGAATTAAATCAGTAAGTAAAACAACATATGGAAGACCTATGATGTTAGAAAACATTTTTTAAAGTTTTTTAAGTCAACAGTCTTATAAAACTAGAACTTTACTGGTATAGAGCGCTAAAATTTCTTTTGTATTATCTCTGGTAAGTATGTGAGTTAAGGATACATATTTTTTAAATCATAAAAACTTTTTTATAGATTCAAGTATTTTCAAGGATGAATTCAAAAGAAAGTAAAAATAAACACTGAAGAAATAACTACAACAAGAATTAAATTCTGCTAATATTTTATTAGATAATAATCTAGTAAACTAACAAAAGAGGGAAGTAAAACTCAAAGTATTAACTGACATTGTTAATGACTTCAGGGTCCTACCCACTCTCAGTAAACCAAGGGAATAGATTTTTAATGGCCATATTGAGACAACAGGCTAATCCTTACATCCCTGACAGGCAAGGATTTTGAAACGAGCTGCCAACTTAGATCTGGGGCCATTAAAAGGTCAGAAAAACAACTGCCAATCAGAAATAGAAAAAAACAAGGAAGTTTGCCTGATTTGGCACGAGGGATTATTGAAAAAACAGAGATCTCCCTGCTTTTTCAACTTAAAAATTAAAATAAAAATAATGAGAAAATTAAAAATAATGGGAATACCCCATGTGTGTTTGGAAGCTGTAACTTATATTACTTGTGTTGGTCCAGGAATACCCATATTGAGTTATTCATATAAAAGTGGCATCAGACCTTTGATAACCCCAGGGCATCAGTCAGAAATAGATGTAAAACCTCTTTGGAAAAATATGCTTTCAAACCGACAGAAAGGATTCCCAGGAACAAAGACCACTAAAGATAAACTCCCAATCACAGATTTTATATGCACTCCAAAAATTTTTTTTTTAGCAAGAGGAGAATTCAACACCATTATCAAATTCATTACCAAGAACTTCTGATAATGGAATTTCCACATATGGAAAATACAATAAATTTCTTTAAAATCATTAAAGACATATAGGATGGAATGAAAAACAGGAGGAAAAAACCAAGGTACTATCAAAAAAGGTAAAACGGATTTGAAAAACAACCAAATAAGAGTATCCAGAAATAAAAAATGTAGTTATTAAAATTAAACATATAATAGATGGATAAACAGAATTTTAGAAATAACTTAAGAAAAAATTAGTAAACTAGAAATACTACAGAGAAATATAGACCAGAAGATACTTAAGACTTGTGGTAATCAACCGAGATAATCCCTTAGAGTGGATATTCCTAAATGTAAAAAACAGTAATATTCAAACACATTTATTCTAAACAATAAATATATATAACATACTTTTCGGAAAATTATTGGTTATAATTTTATTAACTATACCTATTTTTACAGATTTCTCTTATTTTTAGATAGTCATAAGGATAAGTCATTTGATTTGTAAGGTAACTTTAAAAATCAAATATTTAGTTAAGAGTTGAAGATCATTTTAGTGTGTGTGTATGTGTGTGTGTGTGTGGTTTTTTCTTTTCCTTCCAAGAGGAACACTATCTGGTGACGTTCTAATGCAATTGAAATAAAACGTATGATATATGATTATGATGATTATATTCAACTTAAATATTTTATGAGATTTTGAGTACCTATTGTCTGCAGTAACTATGCTAAGATATAAAGAAGAGTAAGGCTGGACAAGACACATCTTTATCCTTTAACCTCTATGTCACCTTTTCAAGTTGCCAAGGATACCTTCAGCCAATATATAAGGTAGAAAATATTTGCTGGCTGTTGGGAAGTATAAACTAACTGCTCCTTCCTGCTGTACCAGGTCACCTTTTCCCTTCATACTCAGTTCCCAGGTACTTTAAGCAGCAGGAGAAAACACATTCTCTCACGTAAACCCATGAAAAAGTTTAAGGGGATTATTATAAAATCATACTATTCAAGAAGGTTTAGATCACCCCAGGCATTAATCGATAAACTATGGGAATTAGACTAACTTCTGTTTTATAATTTTGCCTAGGCATTAGCTTGACATCCTTACAATGACATCCTTACAAATAAAGACAAAAGTGATGGTTTTCAGGTGGAAGAGTAAAAACAAAGAAAATGCTTTCCTTCCACATTCTTGTTTATGATTTCAGGTACAATTCTGGAAAAATCTCATGTTTGATGAATCACAAATCAAAATATGCAAGGGCTCCTATGAACATGTGGGTAATACTTTACTTCAAAAAGTAAAAATGGGAGGAGACCTTCAAGATGGTGGAGGAGTAAGACGTGGATATCACCTTCCTCCCCACAAATACATCAGAAATACATCTACATGTGGAACAACTCCTACAGAACACCTACTGAACGCTGGCAGAAGACCTCAGACCTCCCAAAAGGCAAGAAACTCCCCACGTATCTGGGAAGGGTAAAAGAAAAAAGAAAAAACAGAGACAAAAGAATAGGGACAGGACCTGCACCAGTGGGAGGGAGCTGTGAAAGAGGAAAGGTTTCCACACACTAGGAAGCCCCTTCACTGGCGGAGACGCGGGGTTGAGTGGGGGGAAGCAGCTTCGGAGCCACGGAGGAGAGCGTAGCAACAGGGGTGCGGAGGGCAAAGCGGAGAGATTCGCTCACAGAGAACCGGTGCTGACCAGCACTCACCAGTCCGAGAGGCTTGTCTGCTCACCTGCCAGGGCGGGCGGGGTCTCGAAGCTGAGGCTTGGGCTTCGGAGGTCGGATCCCAGGGAGAGGACTGGGGTTGGCTGCCTAAACACAATCTGAAGGGGGCCAGTGTGCCACAGCTAGCCGGGAGGGAGTCTGGGAAACAGGTCAGAACTGCTGAAGAGGCAAGAGACTTTTTCTTCCCTCTTTGTTTCCTGGTGTGTGAGGAGAGGGGATTAAGAGCGCAGCTTAAAGGAGCTCCAGAGACGCTCGCGAGCCGCGGCTATCAGCGCAGACCCCAGAGATGGGCATGAGACACTAAGGCTGCTGCTGCAGCCACCAAGAAGCCTGTGTGCGAGCACAGGTCACTATCCACAACCCCCTTCCGGGAGCCTGTGCAGCCCGCCACGGCCAGGATCCCATGATCCAGGGACAACTTCCCCGGGAGAACGCACGGTGCGCCTCAGGCTGGTGCAACTGGCCTCTGCCGCCGCAGGCTCACCCCGCATCCGTACCCCTCCCTCCCCACAGACTGAGTGAGCCAGAGCCCCCTAATCAGCAGCTCCTTTAACCCAATCCTGTCTGAGCGAAGAACAGACGCCCTCAGGTGACCTACATGCAGAGGTGGGGCCAAATGCAAAGGTGAGCCCCAGGAGCTGTACAAACAAAGAAGAGAAAGGAAAATCTCTCCCAGTAGCCTCAGGAGCAGCGGATTAAATCTCCACAATCAACTTGATGTAACCTGCATCTGTGGAATACCTGAAGAGACAATGATTCATTCCAAATTGAGGCAGTGGACTTTGGGAGCAATGATATATATATATATTTTCCCTTTTTGTTTTTTTGTGAGTGTGTACGTGTATGTGTCTCTGTGTGATTTTGTCTGTATAGCTTTGATTTTACCATTTATCCTAAGGTTCTGTTTTTTGTTTTTGTTTTTTTAGTATAGTTTTTAGTGGTTGTTATTACTGGTGGATTTGTTTTTTGGCTTGGTTGCTCTCTTCTTTCTTTCTTTTCTTTTCTTAATACTTTTTAATCTTTTTTATTTTTAATAACTTTATTTTATTTATTTATTTTTCTCTTTCTTTTTTTCAGCCTTTTATTCTGAGCCATGTGGATGGCAGGGTCTTGGTGCTCTGGCCAGGTGTCAGGCCTGGGCCGCTGAGGTGGGAGAGCCGAGTTCAGGACACTGGTCCACCAAAGACGTCCCAGCACCACGTAATATCAAACAGTGAAAATCTCCCAGAGATCTCCATTGCAACGCCAAGACCCAGCTCCACTCAATGACTAACAAGCTCCAGTGCTGGACACCCTATGTCAATCAACTTGCAAGACAGGAACACAACCCCATACATTAGCAGAGAGGCTGCCTAAAATCATAATAAGGCCACAGACACCCCAAAACACACCACAACACATGGACCTGCCCAGGAGAAAGACAAGACCCAGCCTCACCCACCAGAAAACAGGCACTAGTCCCCTCCACCAGGAAGCCTATACAACCCACTGAACCAACCTTAGCCACTGGGGACAGACATCAAAAAAAATGGGAATTACGAACCTGCAGCCTGCGAAAAGGAGACCCCCAAACAGTAAGTTAAGCAAAATGACAACACACAGAAATACACAGCAGATGAAAGAGCAAGGTAAAAACCCACCAGACCAAACAAATGAAAGGAAATAGGCAGTCTACTTGAAAAAGAATTCAGAGTAATGATAGTAAACATGATCCAAAATCTTGGAAATAGAATGGAGAAAATACAAGAAATGTTTAATAAGGACCTAGAGGAACAAAAGAGCATATGAACAATGATGAGCAACACAAGAAATGAAATTAAAAATTCTCTAGAAGGAATCAATAGCAGAATAACTGAGGCAGAAGAACGGAGAAGTGACCTGGAAGATAAAATAGTGGAAATAAGTACTGCAGAGCAGAATAAAGGAAAAAGAATGAAAAGAATTGAGGACAGTGTCTGAGACCTCTGGGACAACATTAAACACACCAACATTCGAATTATAGGGGTCTCAGAAGAAGAAGAGAAAAAGAAAGGGACTGAGAAAATATCTGAAGAGATTATAGTTGAAAACTTCCCTAATATGGGAAAAGAAATAGTTAATCAAGTAAGCAAAGAGAGTCAATACAGGATAAATCCAAGGAGAAACACGCCAAGACACATATTAATTAAACTATGAAAAATTAAATACAACGAAAAAATATTAAAAGCAGCAAGGGAAAAACAACAAATAACATGTATGGGACTCCCCATTGGGTAATAGCTTAACTTTCAGCAGAAACTCTGCAAGCCAGAAGGGAGTGGCAGGACATATTTAAAGTGATGGAAGGGGAAAGAACTACAACCAAGATTATTCTACCCAGCAAGGACCTCATTCAGATTTGATGGAGAAATTAAAACCTTTACAGACAAGCAAAAGCTAAGAGAATTCAGCACCACGAAACCAGCTTTACAACAAATCCTAAAGGAACTTCTCTAGGCAGGAAACACAAGAGAAGGAAAAGACCTGTGATAACCAACCCAAAACAATTAAGAAAATGGTAATAGAAACATATATGTAAATAATTACCTTAAATGTAAATGGATTAAATGCTCCAACCAAAAGACGTAGACTGGCTGAATGGATACCAAAACAAGACTCGTATATATGCTGTCTACAAGAGACCTACTTCAGACCTAGGGACACATACAGACTGAAAGTAGAAGGGATGGAAAAAGATATTCCATGCAAATGGAAATCAGAAGAAAGCTGGAGTAGCAATTCTCATATCAGACAAAATAGACTATAAAAGAAAGACTAGTACAAGAGAAAAAGACAGACACTACATAAAGATCAAGGGATCAATCCAAGAAGAAAATATAACAATTGTAAATATTTATGGGCTTCCCTGGTGGCGCAGTGGTTGAGAGTCCGCCTGCCGATGCAGGGGACATGGGTTTGTACCCCTGTCCAGGAAGATCCCACGTGCCGCGGAGCAGCTGTGCCCGTGAGCCATGGCCGCTGAGCCTGCGCATCCGGAGCCTGTGCTCTGCAACGGGAGAGGCCACAATGGCGAGAGGCCCACATACCAAAAAAAAAAAAAAAAAAAATTTATGTACCCAACATAGGAGCACCTCAATACATAAGGCAAACGCTAACAGCCATAAAAGGGAATATTGACAGTAACACAAACATAGTAGTGAAGTTTCACACCCCACTTTCACCAATGGACAGATCATCCAAAATGAAAATAAATAAGGAAACACAAGCTTTAAGTGATACATTAAACAAAATGGACTTAATTGATATCTATAAGACATTCCATCGAAAAACAACAGAATACACTGCTTTTCCCAAGTGTCATGAGCCATTCTCCAGGATAGATCATATCATGGGTCACAAGTCAAGCCTTGGTAAGTTTAAGAAAACTGAAATCGTATCAACTATCTTTTCCAACCACAAAGCTATGAGAGTAGATACCAATTACAGGAAAAAAAATCTGTAAAAAATACAAACACATGGAGGCTAAACAATACACTACTTAATAATGAAGTGATCACTGAAGAAATCAAAAAATACCTAGAAACAAATGACAATGAAAACAGAACAACCCAAAACCTATCAGATGCAGCAAAAGCAGTTTTAAGAGGGAAGTTTATAGCAATACAATCCTACTTAAGAAACAAGAAATATCTCACATAAATAACCTAACCTTAAACCTAAAGCAATTAGAGAAAGAAGAACCAAAAAACCCCAAAGATAGCAGAAGAAAAGAAATCATAAAGATCAGATCAGAAATAAATGAAATAAAATGAAGGAAACAACAGCTAACATCAATAAAACTAAATGTAGATTCTTTGAGAAGATAAACAAAATTGATAAACCATTAGCCAGACTCATCAAGAAAAAAAGGGAGAAGACTCAAATCAACAGAACGAGAAATGAAAAAGGAGAAGTAACAATTGACACTGCAGAAATACAAAAGATCATGAGGGATTACTACAAGCAGTTCTAGGCCAATAAAATGGACAACCTGGAAGAAATGGACAAATTCTTAGAAAAGCACAACCTTCCGAGACTGAACCAAGAAGAAACAGAAAATATAAACAGACCAATCACAAGCACTGCAATTGAGACTGTGATTAAAAATATTCCAGCAAACAAAAGCCCAGGACCAGGAGGATTCACAGGCGAATTCTATCAAACATTTAGAGGAGAGCTAACACCTATCCTTCTCAATCTCTTCCAAAATATAGCAGAGGAAAGAACACTCACAAACTCATTCTATGAGGCCACCATCACCCTGATACCAAAACCAGACAACGATGTCACACACAAAAAAAACTACAGACCAACATCACTGATGAACATAGATGCAAAAATCCTCAACAAAATACTAGCAAACAGAATCCAACAGCACATTCAAAGGTTCGTACACCATGATCAAGTGGGTTTATCCCAGGAATGCAAGGATTCTTCAATATATGAAATCAATCAACGTGATAAACCATATTAACACAATGAAGGAGAAAAACTATATGATTATCTGAATAGATGCAGAAAAAGCTTTCGATAAAATTCAAATCCCATTTATGATAAAAACTCTTCAAAAAGTAGGCATGGGTGGAACTTACCTCAACATAATAAAGGTCTTATATAATAAACCCATAGCCAACATCATTCTGAACGGTGAAAAATTGAAACCATTTCCACTAAGATCAGGAACAAGACAAGGTTGCACACTCTCACTACTATTATTCAATATACTTTTGGAAGTTTTAGGCACAGCAATCAAAGAAGAAAAAGAAATAAAAGGAACCAAATCGTAAAAGAAGAAGTAAAAATGTCACAGTTTGCAGATAACATGATACTATATAGAGAGAATCCCAAAGATGCTAGCAGAAAACTACTAGAGCTAATCAATGTATTTTGTAAAGAAGCTGGATATAAAATTAATGCACAGAAATCTCTTGTATTCCTATACACTAATGATGAAAAATCTGAAAGAGTAATTAAGGAAACACTCCCACTTACCACTGCAACAAAAAGAATCAAATACCTAGGAATAAACCTACCTAAGGAGACCAAAGAACTGTATGCAGAACACTGTAAGACACTGATGAAAGAAATTAAAGATGATACAAACAGATGGAGAGATATACCATGTTCTTGGATTGGAAGAATCAACATTGTGAAAATGACTGTACTACCCAAAGCAATCTACAGATTCAATGCAATCCCTATCAAGCTACCAGTGGCATTTTTCACAGAATTAGAACAAAAAATTGCACAATTTGTATGGAAACACAAAAGACCCCAAATAGCCAAGCAATTTTGAGAAAGAAAAACGGAGCTGGAGGAATCAGGCTCCCTGACTTCAGACTATACTACAAAGCTACAGTAATCAAGAGAGTACGGTACTGGCACAAAAAGAGAAATACAGATCGATGGAATAGGATAGAAAGCCCAGAGATAAATCCACGCACATATGGTCCCCTTGTCTTTGATAAACAAGGCAAGAATATACAATGGAGAAAAAACAGCCTCTTCAATAAGTGGTGCTGAGAAAAGTGGACAGCTACATCTAAAACAATGAAATTAGAACACTCCCTAACACCACAGACAAAAATAAACTGAAAATGGATTAAAGACCTAAACGTAAGGCCAGCCACTATAAAACTCTTAGAGGAAAACATATGCAGAACACTCTATGACATAAATCACAGCAAGATCCTTTTTGACCCACCTCCTAGAAAAATGGAAATAAAAACAAAAATAAACAAATGGGACCTAATGAAATTGAAAAGCTTTTGCACAGCAAAGGAAACCATAAACAAGACAAAACAACAACCCTCAGAATAGGAGAAAATATTTGCAAATGAAGCAACTGACAAAGGATTAATCTCCAAAATTTACAAGCAGCTCATGCAGCTCAATATCAAAAAAACAATCAGTCCAAAAATGGGCAGAAGACCTAAATAGACATTTCTCCAAAGAAGATATACAGATTGCCAACAAACACATGAAAGAATGCTCAACATTATTAGTCATTAGAGAAATGCAAATCAAAACTACAATGAGGTATCACCTCACACCAGTCAGAATGGCCATCATCAAAAATCTACAAACAAATGCTGGAGAGGGTGTGGAGAAAAGGGAACCTTCTTGCACTGTTGGTGGGAATGTAAATTGATACAGCCACTATGGAGAACGGTATGGAGGTCCCTTAAAATACTAAAAATAGAACGATCATATCACCCAGCAATCCCACTACTGGGTATACACCTTGAGAAAACCATAACTCAAAAAGAGTCATGTACCACAATGTTCATTGCAGCTCTATTTACAATAGCCAGGGCATGGAAGCAACCTAAGTGTCCATCGACAGATGAATAGATAAAGAAGATGTGGCACATATATACAATGGAATAAAACTCAATCATAAAAGAAAACGAAATTGAGGTATTTGTAGTGAGGTGGATGGACCTAGAATCTGTCATACAGAGTGAAGTAAGTCAGAAAGAGAAAAACAAATACCGTATGCTAACACATGTATATGGAATCTAAAAAATAAAGAATGGTCATGAAGAACCTTGGGGCAGGATGGGAATAAAGATGCAGACCTACTATAGAACGGACTTGAGGACACGGGGAGGGGGAACGGTAAGCTGAGACAAAGTGAGAGAGTGGCATGGACATATATACACTACCAAATGTAAAATCGATAGCTAGTGAGAAGCAGTCGCATAGCACAGGCAGATCAGCTCGGTGCTTTGTGACCACCTAGACGGGTGGGATAGGGAGGGTGGGAGGGAGGGAGATGCAAGAGGGAGGATATATGGAGATATATGTATAGTATAGCTGATTCCCTTTTTATAAAGCAGAAACTAAAACACCATTGTAAAACAATTATGCTCCAATAAAGATGTTAAAAAAACATCAGAAGCAAATACAAAAAAAAAAGTAAAAATGTAAGATAACAATGAATAGTCATGATCTCTCAGAATTAAGGCATTATTCATGCTTCAGGTACTTTAATAGCAACATAATGCCATACTTCCACATAGTCAATGTTACTTACCCTGTTGAGCATAGAACGGATAGATTTTAAGATCGTGTCAAATTCAAATTCAGCCTGCTAAGTAAACACAGTAATAACAATTTAAAAAAATCCTATCTGTGGGTCTTCCCTGGTGATGCAGTTGTTGAGAATCTGCCTGTCAGTGTAGGGAATGCGGGTTCAAGCCCTGGACTGGGAAGATCCCACATGCCGCGGAGCAACTAAGCCCGTGCGCCACAACTACTGAGCCTGAGCTCTAGAGCCTGTGAGCCACAACTACTGATCCCGAGTGCCACAACTACTGAAGCCCTCACACCTAGAGCCCATGCTCCTCAACAAGAGAAGCCACTGCAATGAGAAGCCCACGCACCACAACGAAGAGTATCCCCCGCTCGCCACAACTAGATCAAACCCTTGCGCAGCAATGAAGACTCAACACAGCCAAAAATAAAATTAATTAATTAATTAAAAAAAAATCCTATGTGTGGTGAAAAAGGCCAAAGGGTAGTATATGTAATGTGGTCCATGTACATCAAAATACTCAAACAAATAAATATGTTCTATTTCTCTCAATAAAGTCAGAAAGATAATTTACACAAGGAAATCAAACACAGATAGTGAGAGGGCCAAATAAAAGCATTTGCTATAAAAACTAAATTATTTATTTTTTAACTGTAGTTTTCAACTCTATTCAAATTTTATCTTTAAATATTACAAACAAGAAAATCATATTAACTTGGGGAATTAAGGCTCATTGGCATTTTCGGGAAATTACAAGATAAACTTTCCACACCATCCCACACACCCTGAAAGCTCTAATCACCATGTCAAACAGCAATAGTGATTTTAATGTGTAACCTGAACGTGGCAGACATCAGTACAGGTTATTTTAGTTCTCATCACTTCATTACCTCAGATTATAAAAATAAGCCCAGATGCAGTAAAAATGGTTGCTAAAAGAAAACAGGTGATTAACTAACAATGAACTTAGCATAAGAGTAAGGGGTCAGAGTACTGAGTACAAGAAAAGTAATTGACTAAGAGGAAGCAAACCGAGGTTCCACACTTAGCTGTATTTTTAAGTGACACTAGACAAGCAAAGGAATCTCCTCAAACTTAGTTTGCTGTAGTGGTTTTGTTCCGTAACTTGCTAAGAACGGTTCAGAGTTTAGAAAGAAAATTGCAAGAGAGTTGGAATGTGGAAGAGAAATAACAGACAATATTCTCTGACAGTCATACTGTTTTAAATAGCAGTGAAATTACGATGCAGAGGTACCAGCAGATTCCAGCTTGTCCTCACTCTTCCCACCTTTGGGACTTTTTCCTGATTGTTGGCTCTGCTGGCCAATAGCAACTGCAGGCTCAACTCCAGAAGCAGAAGCAATAACCTCCCATGGACTTGCCTACCAGCCTTTGGTGCTCCCTCCAGCCACTGGACGTGCCTGGCTTCCCAGGTTCCCTGGGGTGCTACAAATTTTTACCCAGGTCACCCAGCTTCTTCCACAATTGGATAAGGTCTTACTCCTAAAATAAATCCCTTATGTTACAATACTTATAGTGGTTGTCCTGCCCTGATTGAACCCTGATGTATTCCGTCAGCTGAAAAATTAAGGTTTTGGAAGCAAGAGATCTGCGAGTTTTAAAATTTGATGATTCCTTATGCTTAACACTTCCCTGCTTCCTTCTCACAATCATTCACACAGAAACACATTATGATTACAGACAAAATGTGAGTAATGTATCAGAAGGAATAAATGAAAACCATTATAAAGACTGCCATTTAATAATGGTTAAGGAAGGGAGTAAATTATTCTTCACTGCATATCTTTTGAGTTCTACCTGTAATACCTATTGAAAAACAAAAACCTAATGATATTATGGTTCTGTTTGTATTTCTGTCAAGATTAATCAGCAGAACTAAACAACATCAGATCTAAAAATTCTTGTCTTTATCTGAATCAGTATCTCTCAGGAACACTCAGATTAGGCACTTGATTCGTTAGCTTTACTTAATCACCTAATCATTCGATCTCTCATTATTTCACTCAAATCTTCACGAACTTCCTATTATGTGCCAAGCATGATACTATGTGCTTGGTATTCAGAAGTGAATAAAACATGCCAAGTTTTTATACTTTCTTAGTTCAAAATGCCCCCTACCCTCTCCTGCCACTCGTACTTTGTGGAAACAAATTCAAAAGCCATACATTCTGTGAAACCTTCCCTGAGAACCCACGCACGGAGTTAGTCATTCATTTCTTTCTTTTAATTCTCTATTTGTACCTACATCGATTTTATTTTAGTTTTATCTTTATTTTTTTAAGTTGTGAATATCCATTTAACGGAACATTTGGGGGCCAAGGATTTATAATAATAAGGAAAATTCCAACATTACAAGTGGAACATAATCAGCATGCAAAATTACACATAGCATCATCTAGCGACGGTGCTAGAGAGCCACGTGGCGTTCCATTTTTGGCACTTCCCCCTCCAATCTCCATTTAGCCCCTTCTAAATCACTCCACATTTTTTTTTAAACATCTTATTGGAGTATAATTGCTTTACAATGTTGTGTTAGTTTCTGCTGTATAACAAAGTGAATCAGCTATATGTATACATATATCCCCATATCTCTTCCCTCTTGCATATCCCTCCCTCCCACCCTCCCTATCCCACCCCTCTACGTGGACACAAAGCACTGAGCTGATCTCCCTGTGCTATGCGGCTGCTTCCCACTAGCTATCTACTTTACATTTGGTAGTGTATATAAGTCAATGCTACTCTCTCACTTTGTCCCAGCCTCCCCTCCCCCTCCCCAGGTCCTCAAGTCCATTCTCTACGTATGTGTCTTTATTTCTGTGCTGCCCCTAGGTTCATCAGAACCATTTTTTTTTTTTAGTTTCCATATATACATACATCAATTTTAGATTTATTTTATTCTTCTGTTTATGTGTTATGTAACATCTATTAGCCTGCGATGTCTTATATGAATGAAGTGTGTTTATCTCAATTTTGATGTGGCTTTTCTATAATCCTAAGTATATTTACTTATATCTATCAGAGGACTTTTCCACATTGTACCTGAATAGTTAATTAACCTGTCTGTTTTTCTGATTGGGTGATGAGCTCTGAAAGGGATAGACACATATTAGAAGTTATTTTATTTTGTATCTTTGGTGTAAAAGACATTCCATGGCATAAATTGGATGTTCAAAAGTCGGTTAATTTTTGACAAGGGTGCCAAGACCATTCAATGGGAAAAGAACACTCTCTTCAGCAAATGGTGCTGGGACAACTGGATATCCAACATGCAAAAGAATGAGGTTGGGCTTTTATTACATACTGTATACAAAAATAAACAAACAAAAAACATTAAAATAACTCAACAACCTAATTATAAGCACCTAACCCATAAAACTCTTAGAATAATACAGGGATAAATCTTCACGACCTTGAATTTGGCAATGGATTCTTAGATATGACACCAAAAGCATAGGCAACAAGAGAAAAAAATAGATGAGACTTTACTGAAGTTAAAGACTTGTGCATCAAAGATCACTACCAAGAAAATGAAAAGATCATTTGTGAATCATATATCTGATAAGGGTATAGTACTCATAAAAAATAAAGAACTCCTGGCCCTGATCAAGATGGTGGAACAGAAGGATGTGGAGTTCACCTCCTCTCACAAATAAATCAAAAATACATCTACATGTGGAACAATTCTCACAGAATACCTACTGAATGCTGGCAGAAGATCTCTTACAACCAAAGTTGCAAGAAATATCACCACGTAACCAGGAAGGACAAAAGAAAAAAACAAAAAGGAATCAGGACAGGACCTGTACTCCTGGGAGGGAGTTGTGAAAGAGGAAAGGCTTGCTCAACCTGGGAACCCCCTGCTTTGGCTGAGAGATCAGCTGGGATAGATAGGGAGCTTCAGAGGCTCAGAGGAGAGTGCAGTAGCCAGAGTACAGCAGGCAAAACAGAGAGAGACCAGCACAGATGGTGCTGGCCACCTCGATGCACTCCCAAACCTAAGACGTATGCCTGCTGGTGTGTGCAGGGACTGGGGTGTTGAAACTCGAGCTTCAGCAGACAGACTCAGGAGAGGACTGGGGTTGGCTGGATGGAGACAGCCTGAAGGGACTGGAGTGTGGTCTGAGCCGCAATATCCTGGTCCGCTGCTGCTAATACACTCTCTGAAGGGAGGGGTGGGGCCCCACCATAGCATCTTCATTGTTGGTGTGCTCACAGCAGGCATAGCTACACATCTACAAGGCCTGGGAGCATGCAAGTGCCAGTGGTTGCCCACACATGGAGGTGGGGCTGAAATCTGAGATGATGCCCAGGGGCTGCACTACTTCAGGGGATTTACTCCACTGGTGGCTTTGGGAGTGCAGTGCCTGTAGGACATCCAAGTGGATTACTAGCACTCCTGTGCCTGGGGATAAAACCCAATCTAGTAGTAATGAATAGCAGACTAAATGACACAGAAGAATGAATACGTGATCTGGAAGAGAGAGAATAATGGAAATTACCCAGTCAGAACTGCAGACAGAAAGACAAGTTAAAAAAAAAAAATGAAAGCAACATATGAGATCTACGAGATAATATAAAGTGTGCCAACCTACGCACAACAGGGGTTCCAAAAAGAGAAGGGAGAGAGAAGGGGATCAAACATGTATTTGAAGATATTATGGGTGAAAAATTCCCAAACCTGGGTAAGTAAACATATTCAAGTAAAGGAAGCACAGAGGGTCCCAAACAAGAGGAATCTAAACAGACCTACACAACGACATATCATAATTAAATGGCAAAAGTTATAGAGAGGATTGTTAAGGCAACAAGAGAAAACCGAAGAGTTAGTTACAAGGGAACCCCCATAATACTATCAGCTGATTTCCTATAGAAATGTTGCAGACCAGAAGGGACTAGCAAGATACATTCAAAGTTCTCAAAGGAAAAAACCAGCAACCGAGGATACTCTACCCAGCAAGATTATCATTTAGAATAGGAGAGAGAAAGAATTTCTCAGACAAGCAAGAACTAAAAGAGTACAGCAATACTAAAGCTATCTTAAAAGAAATATTGAAAGGTCTTCTGTAAATACAAAAGAAACAAGAATCTATAGGAAAGAGAAAATCACAGTTGGAAAGTAAATCACTTAAATAAGCCAGTACATAGATTAAAAAAAAAAATTTTCTGTGAAAGTGATAACTACAATGAACATCAAAAGGATAAACATGAAAATTTGTAATAGAGAACACCAAAATCATAAAATGTGGGAGAAGGGAGTAAGAAAACGTAGACTTTTTTTTTCAGAATGTGTTTGAGCCTGTATGACTATCAGTCTAAAGCAAGCAGTTATAGTAATGGTTTAACATAACTGAAAAACTGGTAACCACAAATCAAAAACATACAATAGATTCACAAAAACCAAAAAGAAGAGAACACAAGTGTAGTACAAAAGAAAACCATCAAACCAGAAAAGGAAAAACAAAAAGAAAAAGAAGGGAACAAAGAAGAAATACAAAATCAATTGGAAAACAAGGTTTAAAATGGCAATAAATACATATCTACCAATATTTACCTTAAATGTTAATGGACTAAATGCTCCAATCAAAAGACACAGAGCACCAGATTGGGTAATGAAACAAGAACCTACAATATGCTGCCTACAAGAGACCCAGTTTAGGGCAAAGGAAACATAGATTGAAAGTGACAGGATGGAAAAAGATATTTCATGCAAATGGAAATGACAAAGTGAGGGTAGTAATACTCATATCAGACAAAATAGACTTTAAAACAAAGGCCATAGAGAAAGATAAAGAAGGACAGCATATAATACAAGAAGAAGGTATTATACTCATTAACATACATGCACCCCATATAGGAGCACCTAGATACATAAAACAAATACTAATAGACATAAAGAAAGAAACTGACAGGATACAATAATAGTAGGAGAGTTTAACACCCTAATGACATCAATGAATAGATCTTCCAGTCAGAAGAATCAATACAGCAATAGAGATCCTAAATGACACAATGGAACAGATAGACTTAATTGATATTTTCAGGACATTACATCCAAAAAAAGCAGAATACAAATTCTTTTCAAGTGCACATGGAACATTCTCGAGGATAGACCACATAGTAGTACACAAAACAAGACAACAAATTTAAGAGGACAGAAATTATTTCAAGCATCTTTCCTGTCCACAATGGCATGAAACTAGAAATCAACCACAGAAAGAGAAACAAAAAAACTGATTACATGGAGACTAGACAACATGCTACTAAAAAAAACCAATGATCAATGATGAAACCAAAGGGGAAATAAATACCTTGAGACAAATGACAATGAAAACACAACCATAGGGCTTCCCTGGTGGCGCAGTGGTTGAGAGTCTGCCTGCCGATGCAGGGGACACGGGTTCGTGCCCCAGTCCGGGAAGATCCCACATGCCGCGGAGCGGCTGGGCCCGTGAGCCGTGGCCGCTGAGCCTGCGTGTCCAGAGCCTGTGCTCCGCAATGGGAGAGGCCACAACAGTGAGGCCCACGTACCACAAAAAAAAAAACAAAAAAACACAACCATACAAAATCTATGGGATGCAGCAAAAGCATTTCTAAGAGGGAATTTCATACAGATCTTCCTCAAAATCAAGAAAATCTCAAATATACAACCTAACCTACCACCTAAAAGAATTAGAAAAAGAACAAACAAAACCTAAACTGAGCAAAAGGAAGGAAATAATAAATAACAGAGAGGAAACAAATAAAATAGAGATTAAAAAAATAGAAAAAAAATCAATAAAAACAAGAGCTGGTTTTTCTTCCTTTTTAAAAAATATTTATTTATTTATTTCATTGGACCAGGTCTTAGTTGCAGCATGTGGGATCTATGCTGCCATGTGTGGGATGTCAGTCGTGACATATGGGATCTTTTGGTTGTGGCATGTGGGATCTTTAGTTGTGGCATGTGGGATCTTTAGTTGTAGCATGCAGGCTCTTTAGTTGCAGCATGTGGGATTTAGTTCCCTGACCAGGGATTGAACTTGGGCCCCCTGCCTTGGGAGTGTGGAGTCTTAGCCACTGGACCACCAGGGAAGTCCCAAGAGCTGGTTCTTTGAAAGGGTAAACAAAATTAAAAGACCTCTGGACATGCTCACCAAGAAGAGGGGACACAAATAAACAAAATAAGAAATGAAGGAGGAGAGATAACAACTTATACCACAGAAATACAAAAAAAGAAAAAAACCCCTAAGAGAATACTATGAAAAATTATATGCCAATCAAATGGACAAGCTAGAAGAAATGCACAGGTTTCTAGATACATACAGCCCACCAAAACTGAATCAAGAAGAAATAGATAATTTGAACAGACTGATGAGTAGAAGTGAAATAGAATCTGCAGTTAAAAAAAGAAAAATCCTTCCAAACAAAAGTCCAGGACCAGATGGCTTCACTGGGGAATTCTACCAAACATACAAAGAACTTATAACAATCCTTCTCAAATTCTTCCAAAAGACTAAGGAGGAGGGAACACTCCCAAAGTCATCCTATGAAGCCACCATCACCCTGATACCAAAACCAGACAAAGACACTATCAAGAAAAGAAAATTACAAATCAATATCTTTGATGAATATAGATGCAAAAATTCTCAACAAAATATTAGCAAACCAAATGTAACAACACATAAAAAAGATCACACACCGTGATCGAGTTGGATTCACCGCGGATGGTTCAACATATGCAAATCAATCAACATAAGCAAATACACCACACATCAACAAAAGAAAAGACAAAAACCACATGATCATCTTAATAGATACACAAAACACATCTGACAAAATTCAACATCCACTCATGATAAAACCTCTTACCAAAGAAGGTATAGAGGGAACATATCTCAACATAATAAAAGCTAATTTATGACAAGTCACAGCCAACATAATGCTCAATGGGTGAAAAGCTGAAAGCCTTCCTGCTAAAATCTGGAACAAAACAAGGATGCCCACTCTCACCACTTCTATTCAACACAGTATTGGAAGCCCTAGCCACAGCAATCAGACAGGAAAAGAAATAAAAGGTATCCAAATTGGAAGGGAAGAGGTAAAACTGTCATTATATGCAGATGACATGATATTATATATAGAAAACCCTAAAGACTCTACACAAAAACTGCTAGTACTGATAAACAAATTCAGCAAGGTAGAAGGATACAAGATTAACATACAGAAATTGGTTTCATTTCTTTACACTAACAATGAAATATCAGAAAGGGAAAGTAGAAAACAATCTTTTAAAATTGCATCAAAAAAAAATCTAGGAATAAACCTCATCAAGGAGGTGAAAGACTTATATGCTGAGAACTATAAAACAATGATAAAGGAAACTGAAGATGATTCAGATAAATAGAAAGATAGCCCATGCTCTGGGACTGAAAGAATTAATAGTTAAAATGGCCATTCTACCCAACGCAAACTACAGATTTAATGTTATCCCTTCCAAATTACTCATAACATTTTTCACAGAACTAGAATATTTCAAAAATTTATATGGAACCATAAAAGTCCCAGAATTGCCAAAGCAATATTGAGGAAAAAGAACAAACCTAGAGGCAAAACCCTCCCAAACTTCAGACGTTACTACAAAGCTACAGTGATCAAAACAGTGTGGTACTGGCACAAGAAACAGACATATGGATCAGTGGAGTGGAATAGAGAGCCCAGAAATAAACCCACATACCTATGGTCAATTAATCTTCGACAAAGGAGGAGAAGTCTCTTTAGCAAGTGGTGTTGGGAAAGCTGGACAGCTGCATGTAAATCAATGAAGTAGAACGCTCCCTCACACCCTACACAAAAATAAACTCAAAATGGTTTAAAGACTTAAATATAAGACATGACACCATAAAAGTCTTAGAAGAGAACATAGGCAAAACATTCTCTGACATAAATCATACCAATGTTTTCTTAGGTCAGTCTCGCAAGGCAAAAATAAACAAATGGGACCTAATCAAACTTATAAGCTTTTGCACAGCAAAGGAAAGCATAAACAAAATGAAAAGATAACCTACCGACTGGAAGAAAATATTTGTAAGTGATGTAACTGACAAGGGCTTAATTTCCAAAATATACAAACAGCTCATACAACTCAATAACAAAAACAAACAAACAACCCAATCGAAAAATGGGCATAAGACCTAAATAGACATTTCTCCAAAGAAGACATACGGATGGCTAATAGGCACGTGAAAAGATGCTCAACATCGTCAATTATTAGAGAAATGCAAATCAAAACTACAATGAGGTATCACTTCACACCAGTCACAATGGACATCATTAAAAAGTCTACACAAAAAAGAGGTAAAGAAGATATCTCTTCTTTCATGCATCTGTTTAAGGAGAAATGATGTTTTGCATCCTAAATTTAGTTCAGAGAATCTGATTTGATAAAATATTGAGACCTTTCATAATATTTTTATTTTCTCGTGTCATAGGGAAACTTGTATGAATATTTACATCTATTGCTAACTTGTTATCTATGTAAGTAAATCTGTACTTGAAAATATGACTTGAATAAAGAGTCTCAAAGACTCTAAGACTTTACAAATTATTGCCATGTTCTGTGATTACAATTTTCAAAAGAAAACTGAAATTCTGATTGGTTACCTTACTGGTCATTTTTTGTAATAGGAATAACAGTGTAACTGGAATCTCTATATTTCTAAACTGTATAAATTCTTGTAAATTTCTTCTGTCTGAACAGAATAAAATAATTGGCACTCCCTCCCCGCACCAAAAAGACTTGTACACATAATAAATACTGGAGTGGGTGTGGAGAAAAGGGAACCCTCCTACACTGTTGGTGGAAATGTAAATTGGTGCAGCCTCTATGGAAAGCAGTATGGAGCTTCCTTAAAAAACTAAAAAAAGAGTTGCCGTATGATCCAGCAATCCCACTCCTTGGCACATATCCAGACAAAACTCTAATTCAGAAAGATACATGTACCCCAATGTTCATAGCAGCACTATTTACAAGAGCTAGGACATGGAAGCAACCTAAATGTCCATCGACAGATGAATGGATAAAGAAGATGTGGTACATATATACAATGGAATATTACTCAGCCATTAAGAAGAAAGAAATAATGCCATTTGTAGCAACAGGGATGGATCTAGAGATTTTCATACTAAGTGAGGTAAGTCAGAGAAAGGCAAATATCATATGATGTCACTTATATATGGAATCTAAAATATTGTACAAATGAACTTATTTACAAAACAGAAATAAACTCAGACATAGAAAACAAACTTATGGTTACCCAAGGGGGAAAGGGGATAAGTGGAGGGATAAAGTAAGAGTTTGGGATTAGCAGATACAAACTACTATATATAAAGCAAACAACAAGGTCCTACTGTATAGCACAGAGAAATATTCAATATCTTGTAATAAATCCTAATGGAAAAGTATATAAAAAAGAATATATATGTATATGTATAACTGAGTCACTCTGCTGTACACCAGAAACTAACACAACATTGTAAATAGATTTACTTCAATAAAAATTTTAAAAATTTATAAGTTAAATAAAAAAAGAATTCCTACAAATCATCAACTAAAAGACAACTCAATTTAAAAATGGGCAAGGGACTTCCCTGGTGGCATGGTGGTGGTTAAGAATCTGTCTGCCAATGCAGGGGACATGAGTTTGAGCCGTGGTCCGGGAAGACCCCACATGCCGCGGAGCAACTAAGCCCGTGTGCCACAACTACTGAGCCTGCACTCTAGAGCCCATGAGCCACAACTACTGAGCCCGTGTGCCACAACTACTGAAGCTCGTGCACCTAGAACCCGTGCTCCGCAACAAGAGAAGCCACTGCAATGAGAAGCCTGCGCACTGCAACGAAGAGTAGCCCCCACTCGCCACAACTAGAGAAAGCCTGCACACAGCAACAAAGACCCAACGCAGCCAAAAATAAAAATGATTAAAAAAAAGGGCAAAGACTTGAATAAACATTTTTCTCAAAGAAGATTTACAAAGGCAACAAGCACAAGAACCTGATAAGGAAAGACTTTAAAAAAATCTGACTTTGAATATAATGGATTTTAAGGGAAAATGTGAATGAATCCTTAGCCTGAAATGGAAACTTTCATCAAATAACAAGCTTTAAAAAAAAAATTCTGACACGACCTTAAATTTGTAATAATTGCAGTGTAACAGTGGTAGGACTAGCACATTTCCAAGCAAAATCATCAGCTACAATTACAAAATATATTTAATGATCATCATGAAATGCAGAATACCAAAACACTTAGGTTGGGCATGCTAAAGACTGTATCATCAATTGCTCTTCTGTCAATGAAATATTAGAACGTGGAGAAAGCTTCTCAACCATTTCCCACCTGCTGGCCATATTCCACTCAAGGGCTGGATTCTGAGAATTTCTTTCATTCTCTGTTAGCACCCCTCCTGTGCCACTTTCCTTCTCTGGTTTTAGTTGATCCCACTGCGCAGTACCAATATTGATGGACTGCAGATCTATTTGGTATTGTCTGTCTTCAATTTCTGATCCAGGGTCTCGAAGAATTCCTAAATTCAAGGCTCTCCTGTAAAGGCAGTGAAAAAAAAGTGAATAGATAAAATAAGTATTCTATGTTTACTTTGCCTGCTAACATCATGTTATTACCTTTTTTTTCCTTTGGATTACTGGGTTAATCAAATCTATGAGGCAGGTATTAGAAAGTTACCACATACTAATAACTTGAAAACATACCCAAAACTTAGCACTTAACAGTATCTACCCTATAATGATTTCTTACATTATTCCCAGCACTGCTATTTTTCTAAGTACTTTCACATTTATGATTTAAATCCTTGAGATGTTGTGAGGTCATATTATTATCTCCATTTTTACTAAAGAGAAAATAAGGCAGAGAGGTTGAAAGACTTAGCCAAAGTTACCTGGCGTAAACCTGAGCTACTATGTGGACAAAATTGCAACTTAAATGCAGGGTTTTGCCTCAAAACCCTGTCTTCTTTGCAATGCTAAACACCTGCTAAACACCTACTTTCCCTTCCTCATCACTCTGATGTCTTGTTAGGAAAGGTGATGAAGACTTTCTAATCTATTTAACTCCCCTACCTTTTGCCTTTGGTCCTTTATATAACCCATCATCATATAGACTAAATTGTTGACAAGAGTACCTTGCTTATTGATGTAGAAACACAGTAAGGATTACTGGTCCATAGAGTTGGAACTTTGATCTTATTGGACCCAAGGCTAAGCAAATGAATAAAATTATCAGCAGCTTAAAACTAGATTAGAGGAAGTAAATGGTTAAATGTTTCATGAAGGTTTTAGACTGAAAATAGCAAGGCAGTGTGGTAGGGTGGGAAGAAAAGCATTCAGGATTTGGAAGCTGGATAAGACTAAGTTTGTGTGAGTTTGTAATTTTTTAGTTATGTTGGTTCACAGATGCTTTAAAGTGAGTAATCAAAAGGAAAGTAACATTTGTCCCCCATGAAAGTTTCAATCAACACAAAAGTGAAATTACATAGAGGATAAAAATTGTTTTACTAGTATAGATACAATTGCAGTGATTAGAAAATACAATTAATTATATCAATTGAATACTAATAAAGCTAATTAGTGGAGGGAGAAGGGAGGGAAGCACTGAGTCCTAGTGTGAAAACTACAGAGAGACAGTATGAATGTGACCAAGACTACCTCTTGTCTAAGTAAACAGTGTGGGTCAGACCATGCCCAGAAGCTTGTCAAATACTGATGGAAGGTGGATGACCACTGAGACTCAAGATGGCAGATGTCTGGGCCAGATGCACAGGAATGGAGATGGCATGCATTAGGCCAGGGAAGGTGAGGGCTAAGGCTAATGAATTCAAGTGAAGAGAGGAGCAGGGAGAGGACTGCAAGTGAATGAACAGGCAGCTCAGGTAGGGAAATATCACAAGGTGTTAACGATAAAAAAAAACAAACAAAAAAGAGAACAGGGAAACAAACAGGCATTGGTCAAGAAGTCATGGTGGGAACCAGAGAAACTGAATGAATGGACTCTCATTATTCCTAAGGTAAGAGCTGAACCTGGTTTTTGTTTTCTTTTTTCTAACTTAGAAAATTACAATCTAGGAATGGGCATGCAAGGAAAGGTGGATTGAAGTTTTACATGAACCCAAGAATTGCCTTAAAAATAGGGCCCATAAAATCGGCCATGAACCCTTTCATTTTGCCTTAATGAAGGCAAAGAAAAAAGGAGTGAATGGGGGTGCAGGTGAGAGGGAGCAACATTGTGAGTACACCTATTTTGGTCAAATGCTCTCCTTTCATTTGAATATTGGCATAAACCTGTTAATTCTAAAGGCACAGCTCGAACTTCACTTTCTATGAAGCCTTTCCTGACAACCATTTCTTCAAACTCCCTTCCTCCCAAATCTGTGCTCTTAGGGTCCTTCTGTACTTATAAGTACAAGAATATCACAATGACCTGTCGGTCTTTCTCAATATAGCATACATTTCTTTTTTTTTTTTTTTTTTTTTTTTTTTTTTTTTTTTTTTTTTTTTTGCGGTACGCAGGCCTCTCACTGTTGTGGCTTCTCCCGTTGCGGAGCACAGGCTCCGGACGCGCAGGCCCAGCGGCCATGGCTCATGGGCCCAGACGCTCCACGGCATGTGGGATCCTCCCAAACCGGGGCACGAACCCGTGTCCCCTGCATCGGCAGGCGGACTCTCAACCACTGTGCCACGAGGGAAGCCCCTAGCATACGTTTCTTGAAGTCAGAAACTACATCTCCTAGTAAGCAATCAGTAAATGCTGTTTCAATTCACTGATTTGAACTGACACAAATGTTTACAAATCTCAAGTGGAGAATCTATCTGTCCACAGCAATAAGAACACACAGTCTTTAGACAGTAACACTGCTGCTGCAGGGCCACATAAACTCTGACATACAGCAAATATCTTTGGCAGTGGGTGGCCTAGCTTATTTCCCTAGATTATTATTCCCCATATAAAAGTTATATTTACTTATTTTAAACTAGCCAATGCTTTCTACAATTTACATAAATTCCCTAAGCCTACTTTTAAAGAAAAAATACTTATAAGAATCCCTTTGAAGGAAGAAAAAGTATGTTTGGAAATAAAATTAGTACTATATTAAAAGACAAACAAAGCAACCTAGCCCAACATTAACATCAGCCTTTCTATTTTTCTTGGCACTTGCAGAAACTGCAAAGTCATAAGATAAAAACCAGAGAAACACCAAATGTCATTAGTTTTCACCTACGCTTGAAATGCCCCATATTTACTCTTGGCCTTAAATCAAGCTATTTTCCTCCTGTCATCTGTCTGTGGAAAACATGACTTTCCACAGGTTCTTCTTCTCATGTAAAAATGCGTTGTATATTGAGCAATAGCTTAATACTTCTAAACATGCTAATTTCAAACTTTTAAGTTTTCTAAGAACCAGGGTTTGAGATTTTACACTTTTCTTTCTGTTTGCTTTTGAAATTGAAAAATATACTTGTCATTTTAACCTGATTTGAAAGTTCAGATAAATGTACAGTATATGGGTATATAAATCCAACTTAAAAGTTAATTGCAAAACCATTTAAATCTGAGATGTAGAAAATAGGATAAGCAAAAGACTCATGTGAACTCTGGTCTCAGATTTTTCAATGATCCATGAGCTTGGAGAAATTATTTAACTTCTCTGCTTTGATTATTTCAATATTAAAACTATTATAGAAATAAATAAAATGTATGACTGAAAATTAAACTTTTTTTTTTTCTTTTGATGTACGCGGGCCTCTCACTGTTGTGGCCTCTCCCGTTGCAGAGCACAGGCTCCGGACGCGCAGGCTCAGCGGCCATGGCTCACGGGCCCAGCCGCTCCGCGGCATGTGGGATCTTCCCGGACTGGGGCACGAACCCGTGTCCCCTGCATCGGCAGGCGGACTCTCAACCACTGTGCTACCAGGGAAGCCCGAAAATTAAACTATTCATAAAGAGGTCCATTATAAATTTTATGACCATTCCTGAAGTACATTATCTTACATGGTTTTGAATGAATAATATATCTAATTGTCAACTAATCATAGATGCACAGCACCATGATAAAACAAAGTCAACTTTTCTAATTATGAAAAAACTATTAATGAAAACTATAAAGATAAATGCTCTTTAATATTTCCATGGTTACCTGTTTCCAAAATATGGCATATTAGAAAGTCAGAGTGAATCTTCTGATTGAAACAAGTAAAATGCTTGCAGACAATTTAAAGCATCTTGTTAAACACATTTCAGAGCTGACACTAGAGAACAGAAGGTGCAAAGCCACCCCAAAAAAGTGAAATTAGGAACACTAATAAATAAGCACCTGCCAAAGCCAGCTTTTGCTCTTAGGGTTTCTGCTGAATTCTGTAGAGAGTGATTTTCTGATAATCGCACAGGAGGAGATAAAGCTCAAGGCCCACCTAAGGAGATGGATGAATCTATTTATAGGAGACTGCATAAAAAGCGGGGGTCACGAAGGGCTACATCAACCTTCAAAGGGTGAATTAAAAACAGCTCTCCTAGGAAGACTTGTGATAGAACAGTTCTGTGTCTTGACTGTGACGGTGGTTACATGAATGTACATATGCGCTAAAACTGCACTAAACTAGACACACATATAGACATATAAATACAAATGATTAAAAATAAAACTGGTGAGGGGAGTCCCCGGTGGTCCAGTGGTTAGGGCTCCATGCTTCCACAGCAGGGGGCACGGGTTCGATCCCTGGTCAGGGAACTAAGATCCTGCATGCCACGTGGCATGGCCAAAAAACAAAACAACAACAAAAACCTTGTGAAATCTGAATGCAATCGTGGATTGTACTGATGTCAATTTCCTGGTTTAGATATTGTCTTATAGTTATGCAAGAAGTTATGCAAGATCTGAAACCATAAAACACCTAGAAGAAAACACAGGGGTGTCTGCTCTATGACACTGGTCTTGGCAATGATTTTTTGGATTTGATACCAAAAGCAAAGGTAACAAAAGCAAAAATAAACAAGTGTGACTATATCAAACTAAAAATCTTCTACTCAGCAAAGGAAACTGCCAACAAAATGAAAAGGCAACCTCTAGAATAAAAATATTTCAAGTATATGTCTGATAAGGGGTTATACTCAAAATATAAGAGGAACTCATATAACTCAATAGCAAAAAACAACCCAATTAAGAAAACCAGCAAAGGATCTGAAGACATTTTTCCAAAGACATGTAATTGGCCAAAAGGTATTGATACATGAAAAGGTGCTCACTAATCATCAGGAAAATGCAAATCAAAACCATAAAGAGACATCACCTCATACCTGTTAGGATATCTATTAGCAATAAGACAAGGGATAATAAATGCAGGGAGGATATGGAAAAAAGGGAACCCTTGTACACTGCTGGTGGGAGTGTAAACTCATACAGCCACTATGTAAAACAGTATGGAGGTTCCTCAAGGAATTAAAAATAGAACCAGCTATGACCCAGCAATCCCACTTCTGGGTATATATCCAAAAGTAATGAAATCATTAATCGCAAAGAGATATCTGTACTCCATGTTCATGGCAGCATTGTTCACAAAAGCCTTTTCCATACCTTGTATGGAAACAACCTAAGTGTCCATCAATGAATAAATGGATCAAGAAAATATGGCATCTGCAGTTGACCCTTGAACAATTTGGGGCTTAGGGGCACCAACCCTCCAAGCAGTTATGAATCCATGTATAAGGTATGGTCAGCCCTCCATATCCACAGTTCCTCCTCCACAGTTCAGTGGTTCTACATTCACGGTATTTACTATTGAAAAAAAAAAGTGTATGAGTGGACCCGTGTTGCAGTGTTCAAGGGTCAAATGTATATACAATGAAATATCATTCAGCCTTAAAAAAGGAAAATCCTGTCATTTACGACAACATAGATAAACCCAGAGTGCTTATTTATATTACACTGAGTGAAATAAGCCAGAGAAAGACAAATATTGCATAATATCACTTATATGTGGAATTTAAAAAAATGTCAAATTCATAGAAGCAGAGAATAGAAAAGTGGTTGCCGTGGGCTATGCAGTTGGGGAAATAGGAAGAGGTTGGTTAAAAGGCACAAACTCTCTGTTATAAAATGAATAAGGTCTGAGGATATAATATATAACATCATGGTGAATATAGTTGATAACATTGTATTGTATAATTGAAATTTACTAAGAATTTGCTAAGAGAGTAGAATTTACATGTTCTCACACACACACAAAAGGTGATAGATGTGTTAACTCAATGGGGGAATCCTTTCACAATGTATACATGTATCAAATCATAAAGTTGTACACTTTGAATATCTTACAATTTTATTTGTCAATTATACCCCGATAAAGCTGGTGAAAGGTTACACTGAAGGGAACTGGGTAAAGGGCTCACAGGAGATGTATTTGCAACTTCATGTGAATCTACAAGTATTTCAAACTTTAAAAAGCTTAAAAAATGGAAAAAAGCCCTCCTAATGCCCATGCTGAAAGAGACAAGGTAACTTACCAACTTACCCATTTTGACCTTAGACTTAGCAAAGGGTAAACAGGGGGAAAAAAAAATCCCTCTAAGACTTTGCCATCGTAAGACAGCACTTGGGAGGCTGAGTTTCCAACGTGGCATGAAAAAATTTTAATTTGGAAAGGCTTGTGCCAGGTAGACAGTGCTACCAGATGACAGGTAAAAGGAAATTCTCTTGAGATGAACTCAATCTGAACTCAAAGAATTTCTGCAGATTTGGTTCCAAGTGAAATGAGAGACTAACAGATACAATGGGCAGAAGAAACAGACCCTCAAAGACTTCACAAACTGGGTTAGTACACATGAAATATAAAATAATTGTTTAAAACGAAGAAAAAAGGTTTTTAAAATATGAGCAGGATCAAGAAGATATACAAAAGATGCTCCACATCATATGTCAACAGGGAAAAGCAAATTAAAACAAAAAGATACCATTGCACACCTATTAGAATGGCCAAAATCCAGAAGACTAACAATACCAAATGCTAGTAAGGATGTGGGGCAACAGGAACTCTCATACACTGCTGGTAGGCATGCAAAATGGTATAGCCACTTTGGAAGACAGTTTGACGGTTTTTTACAAAACTAAACATACTCTCACCATATGATCCAACAACTGCACTCCTTGGTATTTACCCAAAGGAGGTGAAAACATGTCCACACAAACACCTGCACCTGAATGTTTATAGCAGCTTTATTCATAATTGTCAAAATTGGAATCAACCAAGATGTCCTTTAGTAGATGGATGGATAAATAAACTGGGGTACATCCTATTATTCAGAAAAAAAAGGAAATGAACTATCAAGCCAAGAAAAAACTTTAAAGACAAATTACTAAGTCAAAGAAGCTAATCTGAAAAGGCTACATACTGTATAATTTCAACTATATGTCATTTTGGAAAAAGTAAAACTATGGAGACAATAAAAAGATCAATGGCTGAGACAGGTTAGTCAGGGGCAGGAATGAATAGGCAATGCTCAGAGGATTTTCAGGGCAGTGAAAATATTCTATATGATACTATAATGATAGATACATGTCTTATCATAAATCTGTCCAAACCCATATAATGTCCAACAACGAGTAAATCCTAATGTAAACTATGGACTTTGGGTGATTAGGATGTATCAATGTAGATTCATCAATTGTTACAATGTACTATTCCTCAACTTGAAATATTCACTAATCTTTATTCTTTAAACTATAAGATATACCCATTTTGTTTTATGCATACTTAAAACCAATTCCAGTTATTATAATATAGAATACTCAGAGCGCTTTGTTTTTCAGTACTAAATTAAGAAAAGATATTCAAAATATTTTCATTCAAATAACATACATTAATTTTTATTAAGCAGTATTAGAACAAGATATCTCGTGAAAGGTACATTTTGCGTCTCATGGTACACTAGATATTTTTTTAAGGTATAAAAATATAAACAGTTACAGACATAAGATTTGAAATAATTTAATTTTTTTCAAACACTGGAAATCATTGTACAACTTTTAAAATGCTATTTTCCCTAAGTGAGAATTTTATAACTAAAAATATCCTAAAATTGAAAAACAATCTGACTGCAAAGCCAAAAATTAAAGTATATTTTATTCAAGAGAGTTTTGATTTAGTGCACTACATTTTCATAGTACAAGAAATAGTTGCAAAATTATTAAAGAATTCTAACAGAATGATACTTTACCAGGGACCTAATCATAGGAAAATAACTTTATGGCTTCATTGAGGACCAGAATGCCTAATATTAACAATATCTGCTTTAAGAAAATACAAGTAAAATACCTTAATAAGAAAGGCTTCATATTATTTCCTAACTAAATTTCTAATAGAAATGCTTGACATCATAAATAGGAATCAAATTTTCTTGTCTCAACTTCACATCCTTCTAAAGGCTCTATGAACTTTGCTCTCCCTCCTTATTGCAGTTTTTAAAATCTTTTAGCAATTCAAATCAGGAAAGGGAGTGAGTCAGGATACCCATAACTCCCTTACCCTTAACACAAAAAGCTGCTTTATTAGCTAAAATATAGGAGTTATAATTGTAATTGCTTTGCCCTTCCGAAACTCATCTCCCATACCATTTGAACCATTTCAGCAGGTGGTGTAGGAGGATAAAATAAAGTCTGAAATAGTTGGTCAATGGTATAATCATAAGGAACCAAAGAAGACTTTAAGTATATAACAGGAAACATAGCTTTAATGTTTTCCTTTTTAAATTGATTTAGTCTGGGTCAGGCCTTTTGTATGTTTACATAAGAAACAGCTCATGTTGAATCATTTACCGCCCACTGCTGAATAGGCATATCTTTGGAACTCACTGTAAAGAAGTAAAATTCATTACTTACAGCTCAATTGAGATCTACAAAATGTTAAACAAGCCAGAAAATAGGAATGTAAAAAGAAGTAAAATTTATATGTCTTGATTAAATTAAATGTCTACATCTTTGTCACTAAGTCTCCATAAGTGACAGTAATCTTGACAGTGTATAGGGCAGGGGATGTAAATGGTTGACCATCAGGCTGAGACCAACTGCCAATTTCCATGACCAATGACTTAAGGCAGGGGTTCTCATCTTCAGAGTGCAGAAGAATCACCCGGAGCTTGTTACAAATGTTAAGTTCTTAAACCTACAGAAATTCTGATTCAGCAGGTCTGGACTAGGGCCGAGGAATATGCCCGCTCCCTTGTTTTTTTTTTAAACAACCTAAACTAGCATCCTTATTGATTCTAAAAACCACATTCTGATACTTAGAGCATCACATCCCTTTGACTTGGAACATCCTATCTCTGCTATCTGAACTGAAGGGAGCATGGACAAGAACCAGTAAATCTGAGGCTATTTCACTTACAAAACAGATAAATTCATACTTGTCCTGCCTCTTTCACCGAATTGTTTAGAAGAAGCATCTCTTCTCTCTTCAAGGCCAAGATATCTCTGTTAATTCACTTCACTCTTGAAGGCTAGGTCAGTGTCTGTTTTCTCACCAGCCTGTACTTAGACACATTACTTGGCACGTGGTAGGCTTTTAATACATGAAAGTTGAATAAATAACAACTATTCTTCTTTATTCCCTTCACTTCCCTTGGGGATTTTACTCTCATTTTTTTCTTTTTCTCTCCCACAACTTTACCATTCAAGTTCAATTACTTGAACTAAAATATGTTCAAGTAATTCTCCTTGTAAAAGAGAGAAACTCTCTCCCTAAGGCCCTGTATACCCCTCTAGCTACCACCCTGCCATATTCCCTTATTTTCCTCCTAGTATTTCTATTTCCTCACTATTTATTTTCTCCTCTAACCAAGAGCTATCAGTTGTCATCCTTATCCTGCCTTTGAAATTTTACTGGAAAACATCCTCAAATGATTTTCTAATTACCAGATCCAATGGACGACTTTCAGTCATTAACTCACCTAAACTTTCTGGGCATTTGACAATTCAAAATGGCAGTACAGCATGCTGGTGAAAAGCACAGACTGCACAATTAGCCTGCCTGGATCCATAATTCTAGCTCTGCTACCTACCACTGGGTGTCTTTGGGCAAATTAAAGTTTCAGTGCTTCATTTTATTCATCTGAAAAATAAAGTCACTGAGGGGAGTCAAATGAGTTAATGCATTCAAAGTAACAGCTGACACAAAGTAGATAACTAGTATATATATAAAGCTATTCTTGCCGTCTTGCTTATTCTTGAAATTTTCCTTCAAGAGCTTGCATGGCTCCACGCTCCCTCAACTGCCTTTCTTTAATCTCCTTTACAAGATTCTTCTGTTTGCCCCTTCAATTATTAGTGATGTCCAGGGTTCTATCTTCAGTTTTATTTTATGCTTTATATGCATTCAGCAGCACAACTGATTCACAAATGCCAGTATATGTACTTCTCAATTATACCTCCAATGAAGGAGATAGGTTTCTTAGCATTCCCTTACATTTTCTGGCCCAGTCCATTCTATGATGACTGGCACACATCTACAAGACAGTTGGCTACCATTAGGGTACATGGTCGAGGAAAATGCAGTGTAATAACACTGCATTAAAAGCATGAATTTTAATGTCACAATTATATTCAAACTCTGGTTCTATCACTTACAAGCTATATATATATATCCTTGGAGAAGTCGACTAACTCAGTGAATATCAGATGCCTCTGTAAGAAGATAATGGTATATAGCTACATAGGCTTCCTCTGGGAGTAAATGCATAATTTTAACATGTTTAGTATGTTATAAATGACACCTGGTTGTTTTTATTACTACAGTAGATGAGAAAGAAGCCGGATGGCCTGATTTCAGACTGAATCCATTGGTCTCACTTACTCTGTATAATAAAATCCAAAAGTACACTGAGGATGCAGAGACTTCAATTTAAGCAAATGAGCCCTATAATAATTCCTTGAATTGAAACAGAGTATTAGGCAAGAGAATGGTTTCCCTACATTTCTAGTCCAAGTGATAAATTAATCATGTATTTCACATTCTCAAAAGAAAGAAGGGGGTTATAAAAATAAAGGAGCAAAAACAGAGTAATCCAGTTATTAAATCATTTTCTAAGAATTTCATACATTTCAGAAACAAATTAATTTTCAAGCAAAATAAAGTTTTAAACAAACAAGCGATTTCATGTTAATAATGGTTTTATGACGGGGTAATAAAACTCACCTTTTTCAGTTATACAAATTTTAAATGATTTATGTGTACAAATCCACATGAGTATAAAGTAAAAATGACATGACAGCAGTATTTACCAATTATTTTCCTTTTGATGGCTAAATTATAGGCAACTTCATTAGAATATAAAACATTTAGCTCCTTCTACTTGAAGAGTCTCAAAATACTCTCATTGCTTAAGCAAATAAGAAAGTAGACTTTCACTGTCTATCTTCAGGCAAACATGAGCTTTGAAGTTTTTCTTCAGTCACAGATTTGTGCTGATAAGTCCTCACTTGCTCACTCATGTTATAAATGGGGTATATTTACAAGATGATTTTAAAAGTTACAAGGTATACTATGTATGATCGATGTTAAAAGTATATCAAACTATACCAAACAATTCTCATCCCATTAGAAACATGTGCTAAAGAAATGCACTAACTGAACATGCACTGCATTGAAAAATTTTTTGGTGTGATCAAAGAAACCACTGTGTGATCTCAGAGAAATTACTGAGAAAGAGACGTACTAGAATATAGAGAAATGGAAATGGTACTTCAATTTTGTAAAATATTTAATTATGATATTGATCTTCAACAAAATTGATTTTTCATCATCAGAAGGGTTTTGATGAAACCCTTCATCAAAATAGAAATAGAAAGAAATAGAAAGAATAGAAAGTGGTATATTTTAGGAGTCATATGAATTAACTAAGAATAGGGGCTTCCCTGGTGGCACAGTCGTTAAGAATCCGCCTGCCAATGCAGGGTACATGAGTTCGAGCCCTGGTCCAGGAAGATCCCACATGCCGCAGAGCAACTAAACCCGTGCGCCACAACTACTGAGCCTGCGCTCTGGAGCCTACGAGCCACAACTACTGAGCCCACGTGCCACAACTACTGAAGCCCGTGCGCCTAGAGCCCGTGCTCCGCAACAAGAAAAGTCACTGCAATAAGAAGCCCACGCACCGCAAAGAAGAGTAGCCCCTGCTCACCGCAATGAGAGAAAGACCGCGTGCAGCAACAAAGACCCAACACAGCCAAAAAATCAAGCCAAACCAAACCTATTTCTTTTCTGGTTGTATCATGGTAACATGATAAATGAGAAATCAGCATCAATATTATGGAACTTGATATTATGAAGATGTGAAACTAAGTTATTTTTTTAATATAATAAAGAAATATGGCCTTCATGAAAACATAGTAAAATGGATTTAGAGCTGGTTTAATACCCAATCCAAATAATAATATCTATATGGAGTCAGGTCTCTAGTAACATGCCAGAGGATTTGGCTCAATTAAATAATTTTTTTATGATTCATTAATTTTAATGAATTCATATAACTTTGACTTATCAAATTTTCTGATGACAAAGTTGGGAAGTACAGCTAATATAGTGAATGAGAGAACCAAGATTCTAAAATATCACAAAATACTGGAACAGAGTCAAACTAATAAGATGAAATTTAACGGGAACAAATGCAAAATTCCACACATAGGTTCAAAGAGCAAATTCTGTAAGTACAAGATGTGAAAGGCTTGAGAACACTTCAGAAAAAAAAGGACAACAAAAGAAAGCTTAGAAAAGTTAGGCTGGCTTATGGGAAAGAAAAAATATATCAAAAGCATTGTCAAATGTCATTCTAGCCTTTTAATTTTTAAATGGTCTAACATACACCACACATACTATAAAGTTTCACAAGATTAGGCAATCTCTTCCTTCTTATACTAATAAAATAGTGCAATTTTTAATACTATTTTTCATTAATATTCAAACATTAAATTTTTAGAATGAGTGTATTTTATAGCTTCAACTCAAACAATAATACATAATCATTCATTGATAACATGAGATCAGAGCGTTTTTTCCAGAATGTTATAATATATTACAGGTGCATTTATGTAAAACCTTCATGGACTTCTAAAACGTGCAAGGACGTGGCATAAAAGTTAACTTTTTTAATGTATTAGAGCCCAGAATGGTCTTACTTAGCAGTGAAGTTTACTGCAATTCCCACATAGGTGACTTTGAAAGGCTAACTGTAACTGTAGTAAAACCCCTGCATTCTTCAGGTTTCTTTAGATTTCATTTCTTTAGGTTTCTAAAGATGGTAATAAAATAGATAAAATTTATAATGTGTCCTTATTAAAAGATAGTCAGACCTCCTACTTGCTTCTAATGTTTCTGCAACACATCTTTGGCAACACTCCTGATTTAGGATTCTTCTATAAAATCTTCTATGGCTGCAAGTCAACTCCTATTATAATAAATCATGAACCACCCAGACTTTATCCAACTGTGTTAGCACTCTTTCTCATTCAGATATTTTCTTCATATCTTTATTCCATTTTTTCATTTCATTTACTAAAACAATTGGTTTTGGTAGTTAACAGGTTCCCTATTTATTTCCAAATCCAATTTGAAAATCCTATTTGAAAATTTCTATGAAATTCTCATGTGTAACATTCCCTCTTTCTCTACTAATCAATTATTACCCATCATCTCCTACTCCTAAAATTATGTTTACAAAGAAGACTTCCTTTCAAAAACCATCATTAAATCAGGATTCAGAATTGGCTCCTCTTTATTCAAAATCTCAGCTAAAGATTGTCAGCAATAATAATGGTATTTAAACACACTGGTGAGTAATTAAAAATGAGGTTTTGAAAGACTGTTTACACAGAAAGAGAAATGTTCATATGTATTATTAAATAGGAAAGACAGGTTCTTTAAATTTTCTAAATACCTTCTATAATAAGAAAAAAATCCTATAACCCTATACAAGTATTTATGTAAAGCAAATTGTAGCTGAATTAGTTGGAATAAATGCAAATTTCCTAATTCTAAATTGCTTGGGAAATCTTTAAGAAAAATATTGACAAAGATATCTCTCTTTACCTCTTACCAAATTCATTTTTATTAGTATGCTTCTAATTCTATCATTTAAACCTTTTTCTCTTTAATTACATTCTTATTACTCCGCATTATTCCCATCCTCTTACCTAACTATAAAGTGGTTCATAATGCAAAATACATAAATATACACATGATAGTAATAATATTAATAATACCACTCTAAAATTTATATACAGTTAAATGGTTTGCAGATACTTTTCAATATCATCTCAGGTAAATCACCAACCACAGGGTGTGACAGGTAGACTCCATTTTATAGAGGCTGATAATTTAGGTAAGGAGACTGGACAGCAGAGTCTAAACTGGAAATCACACCTTCTGACTACAAATTCAGTCCTCTCTCTTACCTCTTTTCTATACTTAATATAAGAATTGGTTTTCAAAATAAAATATAAGATTATACTTTATTAAAATATATATGTGTGATATAGTTGGATAAATAATTGAGATGTCAAATTAAACTTAATAAAGATAATATTTCCAAGACAATAGAGTAGAAAGAATTTTGGGAGTGAAGGTAGATGAGGAACCTTTAAATTTGGTAAACAACAAAGAAACTCCTTTTTAAAAAAAAAATATTGTCACATTATTTCATATAGTTTATAATGCATTGAGTTGCTTCAGACCCACAAATGTTACAAAATTGGTCAAAGAAAAATAGGGACCAGAACTCAAGATTCTCAAATTTACATACAATTATCATAAAGCAACTCTGTTTATTTGTAAAGGAAAATTTGTAGTTTTTTAAAAACGCAGCAATAGTTCAGGAAATCTCTTAATACATGATGTAAAAATATGAGTATCTCAAGATGCAAAATAATCAGAATAAAGGTGGTTTAACAAAAGGTACCAATCAAGAACCTTCTAGTCAGCAACAAGTACACAGTCTCATATTTAATTTAAAAATCTGGTATATTTTCCCTGTTGTATGGTAGGTATCGCCCTTCTATCACCATACATTAGAGGAGACACATCTGTGTATCTAATCATATTAGGACATCACAGCATTGCCTCCAGTTGTAGACAGCAAATATTATTCCCTAAGGGTCTTCCACTTACAACCAGTCCTAAGACAATCTTGTCTGTAGTGTCTAGTATAACAGTATTAATGCCAAGTGTTTGCAAGAATGTAGAGCAATGGCAACTCTCACACTCAGCCACTGGGAATGTAAATCAGATACAATCACTTCGGAAAACAATTTGGTGATGTCCAGCAGCACTGAAGCTGTGCATAACCTATGACATGATTTCACTCCTATCTATATAACCTAGAGCCATGCTGTCCAGTACAACAGCCCTAGCTGCATGTGTCTACTGAAATTTAGGTTAATTAAAATTCAATACAATTAAAAAAATTTAGTTCCTTAGTCACAGTAGTCACAGTTTAGGGGCTGAACAGCCACATCTGTCCAGTGGCTACTGTACTGGGCAGGGCAGATAAAGAACATTTCCACCACTGAAGAAAGTTCTTTTATAAGGCACTGCTCTAGAGAAACTACTATATGTGTATAAGGAGAGTGCTGAAGAATATTCATTTTAACACTATATATGATAGAGAAAAATAAAAAATGCAAATGTCCATTAGTAGAAGGAAAGACAAACAATCTGGCACATCCATGCAACGGACTATGAATGAGATTATGAACATCCAAGTGATGAGTCTAATATATGAATGAGATTATAAACATACAAGAGATGAGTCTAATATATATAAGGTAGAGTTAAAAAAGCAAGTTGTAGAACAGAAGTGGTGGGTATAGAATGACTAAGTCAGAATGACAATAACTTTAACTTACAAAACTAGTGAAACATTTCTTACGTTTTCTTACTCTCTATATTGTTCTGATGTAGCTATTTCAATAAAAAGGCCAAGAAGAATTACAATGTAGTGGAGTTAAGAGCTCAAGCTAGCCGTGTGAACTTGGGCAACCCTGAGCTTCGTTTTTCTCCACTGCAAAACGTGATTAACAATGCTAAGAAGTGCCATGAGCTGCAATGAAAATTAAAGAAGGTAAAATATGTGAAAGTACTCTTTAAACTATAAAATGCTATGAAAATAATAGCTTATATTAAGTAGGGCATAAAACTACAAACTGAAAATTATCTGGGAGTTTTAAACTGACACAAACTCCTCCCTGGGTAGGTAGGATTAGGTGGGATGTGTTTTTATGTGGCACACAAAAAATTATAATTTCTTAGTTTGTCAGTGATACTCATTTAATCTTGCATAAGCAAGGACTAGAGGTGGAATCCTTTCCTCAATTTAATCAAAACAGTACAGCCAGATTAAGTAATTACTTCAAAAATACTCATCAATTATAAAAATTATGACAGCAAATACAACTAAGTATTCAGTAAATAGTTCTGAATACTTACTATATGCCAGTCAAATTCTAAATGTTTTGCATGCATTAATTTATATAATTCTCAGAACAACCCTAAGAGGTAAGTAGTAGTATTCCTACATTACAGAAAGGAAATTGAGGCAGTTAAGTACCTTATGTTGGTCAAGGACAGTTGGCTAGTGAGTGGAAAAGCTGAGACTTGAATCCAGGCAGTCAGGTACCAGAATTTGTGCTCTTTAAGTATCTATTATGTCCTTGGCACTGTGTTTAATCCTCCAAATATAGTACAAACCTGATCAAAAATACTCAGGACCCCCTCGATTCACCAGGGCAATGAAGCACAAATCTTTAACCAGAAATTCAAAGCTTCCATAGTCTGACCTCAATTACTTTTCCCCACCTCTCTCTCATTATGCCCCTGAAACCAATCCTCTGACACAGAAAGAAGCCTGCTCAGGTCTCTAAATGTACCTGTTTCTCTTCTTTGACCCCTTAGTTCCTTCTACCTGGCATATTTGCTATAATTAACATATCCCTCAAGGGTCTTACCTATTTCTAACTCTTCCATGGAGATTCCCTCTGGTTATCATAGCACCAAAGATTTCTCTATGAGAAAATCTCCCTAACTTACCATGTATAATCAAAATGTGATTAATTACACAAGTATAGTTAGGACACTACGTGATCATAAAACAGCAATGCTACAACAAGAAAATTCTGAGGACATCTCTGTTAAATAAATGTACATACTGTCAAGGCATGTGCTAGCTGCTTTCCAAGGTTTGGGATTAGAATTTTTTCAAACATTTTCCCTTACAGAAACTTAATCTCATGAGATGAGATTCTAGAAAGATCTCCATTAACTCTAGGATTGAACACTATCTAGATTTAATTTAAACAGAAATAATTTAAAAATTTAAAACATTATATATTACTAGAATTCCACATATAGTATTTTGTCCCTGCATTCAGCATAATGAATCTGAAAATAAATCACTACCTATTTCACTCAGGAAGGGAAACACTATCAATGCCATTCCTAATACAAAGACTTTTTTTTTCTTCAGGAAAATAAGAACATAAAAATATTTTGCCCTGTCTTATTCTCCAAAGTATAGAGATATTTTTATTTACTTTGAGCATCAATTTCTTAACATGGCAAGAAACACAAAAACTGATTAATTTTGGTTGATTTAAGTATCATGTCATAATAACACAATGTTGACTTTAGTCAGCAAAATATGAACTATCTGACCAAAACATTTAAGTTATACTGATTAAGAATATATTTTATATAAGCTTGAATTGATACCAGAGAGCAATTTTCTTTTATAATCTTAAAATATGATAAATAATATTATTCTACAGTATAGTTTCTAAATACATTACCCTTGGAGATTTTCTAAGCTATAATTAATTCAGAAAAGGAAAAGGGAGCATTAAGGCAACATATGAACAATCTAACAATGTACATTTGATAGTTTTTATAAACAGAATAATAACCACAAAAAAATTTAACCTTTAGTATCTATGCCTCTATACCATTACATTTTAAGAAAATAACCTTGTAATTGAAAAGAAAATGTTGAGCAACAGCAAAGACAAACATATAAAACATGAAAGTACAGTTACTCAAAATAGGGACTCAAGACCACAGTAAAAATTTAGAGAACAATTATGTACCTTTCAGATTTTGGTTACAAAATAAATATAAAAAAACGTTTTGTATCTTTCAAAGGGAATACAAAAGAAACTGATTTAGATAAGATGAAATTTCATTTTACCTATGAATTCTTCAAATTCAAAATTTTAGTTCTGAAAAAGACATGGTCAGAAGTGGGGTAAGAGCTAGGAAATATTTTACCAATAAAACTGAGACATGAAAGTGGTGGAAAAAAAGGATATTTTTCACACCTTAGCATGTGTATTGAGGCACAAGCATTTAAAATACAATTTAGGAACTGAGAAATAATGAGGCTAAATAGCTCCTAAAGAGATGCTACAAAAATGACTCCCAACCTAGCTGATGATGAATTTTAAATCTCTTTTCTTAATGTGAACACCGTAAAGTATTCCTTTAATATATAACTGTTTATATATAACTGTTTATAGAGAGAAATGTGTTTTCTGCTTTAGAGTACCAAAAAGAAGAAATAGAATATACCTTCATTAAGAGTAGCTGCTTCCAAAAAGAGGCATTATGATACTTACTTCTAAGCATCTTTTCTATCAACGATTTATCTAACAATTGCCTACTACATTCATTATATCAGTTTTATTTTATTATGTATAAAATACTCCCTTTCCCAAATATTCACATAATCTGCTATTCATATTTTGTATGCATTAATAAACTCACATTGATATTAAATTACAGAATTCTCATTCAACATTAACATGTTTTTGAATTATACATGATGTATACCATTATCTTAACATACTACAAAAAATACAAAAGAATGTGCACAAAACTACTGCATCTTTTTTTTAAAAGGCCAGTTGAGTAATTATTTACAAATTATTGGTGAAAGGTCTTATTTAAAATTTTTTTTATTCTGTACACTATTATGCTTAAAATTTAATCAGGATTATTTTGATCTTGAATATTAACATCATAAGCCATGGCCTGAAAATGACTAAGTCACAATGACAATAACTTTAACTTACAAAACTAGTGAAACATTTCTTACAAGATAAATACAGATATACTGTATTTAATATACTAAGAATATTAAAATTTAAGTGAGTTCTGCCTTTATATATATATATATATTTTTTTGGGGGGGTGGGGTGGGGTACCTGGGCCTCTCACTGTTGTGGCCTCTCCCATTGCAGAGCACAGGCTCCAGACGCACAGGCTCAGCGGCCATGGCTCACGGACCCAGCCACTCTGCGGAATGTGGGATCTTCCCGGACCGGGGCACGAACCCGTGTCCCCTGCATCGGCAGGCGGACTCTCAACCACTGCGCCACCAGGGAAGCCCTCTGCCTTTATATTTTAAATGTACCATATATTTCTTTATCAAGAGAAGAAGGTGTTTGAAAAAAATCAGTCAATTGATATACTTTAAGCATAAAGATGATTAAACTATGTTCCATGAAGGTTCCATGAAGGTAAAGACTGTGTATATTTTCTTACATTTTTTGTATATAGTGTAGCCCAACATCTAGCAAATAGCTAGTAAATGGTAAGCATTCACAAAGATTTTTGAGAAAATAAATAAATGATATAATAAAACTGATTTATTATGTAAAGAAGAAGAACATCTTCATCATTTCTATATTATAGAAATACCTGGTTGGCACCTAGTACATGCCTGTACTCTTAGTCAAATTAGTGTACTAATGATATATCCAGCACCAGCACTGAGAGAGAAAAGACAAATACTGAATATATCTGAATGCTCATATGAAAGGAAATGATTAAACTGGTTCCTCAAATAAATAAACAAAATAACCCTCAACACACACACACACCAGAATAGAGCATGTATTTCTTTAGAACTACCATTGTTGAGTGCTAAATGAATGAGTGAGCTAATGATATCATACTAAAAATAAAGTTTAAAATATCCATAAATAAGAACAAGAAAAACAATTTCTCATATACCAATAATCACAGGTAACTACCTTTGACAATTCGGTGTGTAACCATCCAGGCTATTTTCCATTCACATGTAAACATGTACACAGATAAGATCATACTATACCTGCAGTTTTTAAAACGGTTTTGTTCACTTAACAAATATGTAAACTACATTTCATGTTAATAAATAGGCAACCATACCATCCTTTGTGATGGTTACTTACAATTTCACTGCATGGATATATCATTATTCTATTAACCACTCCTTCACAGTTGAGCATTTAGATTGTTATCAAATCTTTGCCATTATACTATATTAATTAGCCCCTGTTGCTCATTTATGTTTAAAACAGCCTAAATCTACAGCCGATTAGCACTCAACTGCTTTTGAATATGTGATCTTAGAAAGGTAAAGAACATGTATAATCATCAACTTTGTTTCATTAAAGGTATGTAATATTACTGATAGCTATTTTGTCAATACTTATTTTTATTGCCTCTAAGACTCACACACCCAGGAAAACTACACTATAAAACTAGATATAATGTTCAACATGGTTAATATAATGAACACTGCTGTATGATACATATGAAAGTTGTTGAGAGAGTAAATCCTGAGAGTTCTCATCACAAGGAAAAAAATTTTTTTTCTTTTCTTTTGTATCTATATGAAATGATGTATGGTCACTACATTTATTGTGTAATCACTTCATGATGTGTGTACGTCATATCATTATGCTGTATACCTTAAACTTACATAGTGCTGTATGTCAAATTACGTCTCAATAAAACTGGAAGAAAAAAAGAATTTTTAAAATTAAAAAAAAAGCTAGTTTCCATCTTGAACTTTATATGCTCATAGGAAACTACAGGAAGAAAATGCTCTAACACTGAATCATCTCTTCCATGAAAATCAGTCTCTAGGAGGATTATCCAATTATGAAAGATAAATATTTTAATGAAAATGAGAGGTGGTTATTCAAAAGAAAACAGCATGCTTAATTATAATAATGCTGCTAGGTATAGTTAATGACCCTATACACTAAGGAAGGTCGAACTTTAATGACCTGGACCACACCAAGGTCACAATTGGTAGCAGAACATTGATCAACATATAAAAGCCACCGAACACATGAAAGGAATTACAGTATATCACACATCAAACATTTTGGCCTGGTGCTTCCTTCCTCTAATCCTACTGGCAGGAAATGCTCTACATATCCTTTGAGGTGACCATACACATTTAAAAGTAGTCCCTTGTTAAAAAAGCTCTTGGATACTGCAATTTTCTCTAAAAGAGAAGAGCAACTTCTGCTCAGCACTGTTGCACTACATTTCTACTTGCAGCACAGAAATGGAGCTCCACTGATGAGGTACTGTAACTGCATAATGTAATTTCTTCTTTGAAGGGTTAAAAGCATAGAAAATAAACCTGGAAAAATATGTTTTCACATTTTATATGATATAATATCAGGCAAGTTGACTCATAAATGTTACAGATTTGACTATTTTATTATGGATATATGTAAATAAAGTTAAATATTATATAAGTAAACATGTTTTCACTTATATCACCTTGTAAGTTAGATTTTCACCAGAATATATTTATGACACTAAGAATAAATTTTAAAAGAATATCTTTTTAATATGCCTACACTTAATTGGAAAATGTACAAATGATTCAGTTACTATTCAAAATGAAGACTATGAAGTTGGAAAAAATTAGTGACCAACTCAGACTGAAGGATAACTTTCCCAGGAGGATATCTGTTGTGATATGATCTAGGATAGAAAAAAAGCATTTGATTTTATTGTTTTATTCTACATCATAAATATGTTTACAGCATAACGTAATGCTGTTTACCAGAATGACAGGATATTAGTAATTACTGTGTATTTCATTAATATCCATTCCGTCACCAAACTGAACCAATGACATTGTAATTCTGTAACTATGCATATTATTCTTTTCCCTAGTTTTTGGGTGATTCTTAAAGTTTAGCGGGACTATACCTCAGTTTTATCAGGTGTTATTTAAAATCACCTGGAAATACTGAGGTTGTGCTTCACTGAACATGAGCTTCGTGACTTCTACTCAGAACTTAACTGGAAATGCCAAAGACATGCTGTCCACAGTGTGTTTGATAAGCTGACATGGGACAGGGATTCTTTTCACTGTTGTGTCAGTTTATCAAACCCATACCTGGACGACGGTCAATTCAGTTAGAGAACAATAGAGTCCTGGAATACAAATAATTACTTCCTTTTGAAAAGCAATATACTATATAATGTACAAATGCCACAGACATATGCATATGACAATTTGCACTAAATAACTGTTGTAATAAATAAAATTCATAGCAATTGGTTCAAAAGCTCAATTATAACCAGAGTTATTAAGGTATATCCTTCATCAGAATTTGATGAACAGAGATGTTTTTTAGTAAAAAATTTAATATTAATTCATGGCACCTTTATTTTTTCCTTATATTCATTAGTGATTTACATGGAAAATATCATAGTGGATGAGTATACAATTTGATATTAAGGTATGACTAACTGAAGTTAAAAATTGCTTTTTAATTTTGATCAAAATCATTTATATCTTGAATTGTATGATTTGACATTGACTTGACTATGTCAAGTAGACTTATAGATGATAAACTATGTTGAGAAAAAAGTTGTCACAACTTAAAAATTCATTTTAACATTTAGTTATGTCAAAACTAATCTATGGCTATAGAGGTGAGAATAGTGGTTATCTTTGGAGCGCAGGGTACTGGATGGGGTGGGAATGAGGAAAGTTTCTGGAGTGCTGGGTGGATGTAACATGGCTACATATATATATATATATATATAAAAGTTCATCGTGGTTTACACGAATAATTAATGCACTTTCCTGAATGTAAGTTATAACTCAATAAAAAATAGATATGAAAAAAAAGTTCAGACCAGTAAAAAATTAGCTTTGTGCTGATTTATTTTTTTATCTATTTTTGCAATCACATTGGTGTTTTTCATTACCTTTGTCAATGTAGAATGATTTTCAGGCAAGTTTTTGTTCACAGATCAATGCTAGAAACGATGGGCAAGAAAAGTATTTCACGTTGAGGAAATACCTTTCTTCAGAACAGAGGATGCACAGTTTCCAAACAGCCAATAAGTATTTCTACTATATAAAACAGTTAGAATTGTAGTTTATTTCAGGGCAGTGACCTAGTGGACACATAATAAAGTAATAAGTAAAGATAAGTATATTTATTAATAGCTATTGTTTAACTTGGTACTTTAGAAAATAATAATTTCCTTTATCTCCTATAAAAATTAGAAGGATTTTGGTATAGTAGCATCTCATTAGTGGTTAGCAAGTGCTCTTACACAATGTGTAGAGGTATTAGTATTAGTATGTATTAGTCTCACATATTAGTATTAGTATGTATTAGTCTTACATATTAAATGAATGCATAGATGCTTGCTTCCTACCTTGCTTTCTAATTAGCTTCTATATCTGTGGAGGGGATAAGAAGGGCTTGGCTGAAAACAGCCACTAATTAACAAGGGTAAAATGGGTCTTCCTCAAATTGCAGTTACAAAACGAACACTGCAACTCACATTCACAAGTTTCTTAAAACTCCAAGCTGGTCAAAGATTTTTTTATCAATCAATCAATCATCTATCTCTCCTGTTTAATCCTTTTAGAATGTTGAGCATGGTACATTATATGAATAACTGTAAGAATAAACAAGTGGGCTACTCTTTATTTACAAGATTCAATCTTTGTTATTAATGAGGAAAAAATGTAATTCTTACTTTACATCAGACACTTAGTAGCACAATGTTTTACTTTTTTTTAAAGAGCTGTCTTGTATGTCAGTGGTTCTGGTGAACAGTCATCATATTCCAGAAACTCTGAAGATGTATCTGGAAGGTACGCAATGCTTTCTCTCAGGTGAATTTAAGCCCAGAAGTGTTTAGGTAATAATTTCACATGATGTTAGTGCCTCATTGAGAACACACAATCAGGAATGCACATAATAAGGTATTACATATCCAGCATACTTTATATAACCAGAATGTATTTAAAATAAGTATAAGATAGATTTTCCAAGTTCACGATAAAAAATTGTTATGATGTAAATCCAAACAAATTCTATTATTCTGTAGCTTTTTTCCAACATGAATTTCTAGAGGAAAGCACCAAAAATATCAATAAAAGAGTTAATACATTTAATATAACATTCTAAAATTTATGACAGTAGAACTTATAGTCATTTTCAACACCGTTATTGAGGTAGCTTTTGGCGGCAAATAGAAACACATTCATAGAAACCTACATCCTGCTACAGGAAGCCACAAAAGACGCAGTTACTTTGGTGAAGGCCAAACATAAATCCAAAGCCTTCACACTAGATCAACTGAAGAACACAACAGGGACTAAAAGTCTGCCAACAGTATTTTCAAACAAAGCTTTTAGGCAAGTTACTCTAAATACCTACTATCCCAATCTCTTTGATTTGCTAAAAGGGAGTTATTTGAAACCAACACTATGCATTACAGGATTAGGGACATAACGTCACTAGATATGAAACATGCCTTGCCAAAAACCAACACAATGGTTATTTTGAGAACATTTATATAGAAAGAAAATTAGGAAGAAATTAATGGTTGGGAGGGAGAGGGTGTAGTTTTGTAGATATTTGTAGAATTTAATCTTTACAATGTATCTGGGAACTACAGCTCAGTGTTAAAGCAGTTGATAAGCTAGGTTTTATGAGAAACTGTAGAGACACATAGAGGAGCAATACCATATCTTGAGCTGCACATTCATCAGGAATAAAGAAAGGTCATTATTACTATTTCCAGAAAAGAATAATTTTCCTGTTTTGAAATAAAATAATTTTTCAAAGCATATTGCACAACTGTTAATGAGGTTAAGCTCATCTAAAGGATGTTAATCTCATCTATGAATTTCTGTAGGTCATATGCTTCAATTGTCAATTGTTTGGGCCTACGTAAATTGTTGAAGTACTCATGTAAAACAAAATTTAAAAATTAAGTTAATGTCAACCATGAATTTCCTGGTCACATCAATTTAATGTTAGTTCATATTGGGAATATTAACCCTTTGAGAAGTCAGGACAACCATAAGAAGGTTAAAAATTACAAAAAAGATACTGTTAATGTTTTAATGTATGAAAGAATTGTGTTGCCATCTTGGATTGCATCAAGGTCTATTTATTTAAAACCTTTAAGGTACTTGACTCTTGATTTTTAGTAATCTATGATTTAAAAAAATCTTAGCACAGTGATTATACAACAAAGTCAATAAAAAATTAAAAGACATTTTATAGTAGTTAAAAAAAAATTCTGCTTAGTTTAACAAGCTTCCAGTAAACCTTCCACTTAGGAAACGTGCATTTTTTGTGTTGAACATTTATACTTCTGAAATATTACTCATAAAGTTAATTTTTATAATGAAAGTTAAAATTTCTCATCAACTAGATAAGAACAAAGCATGATTTTCCATTCTTCCTGTGTTGGTGGTGTCACATCAGGTTCACAGTGAGAAACTGAGAGGAACCAGTGTTGCAAAAGTTGCCCATAAAAAAGCAATAAAGAGACAGAAAACAAATTGTGTATATACTGCTGGAAGAACTCTACTAATGCAAGTCTTCTAAGAGTAAAAATGCATCAGCTCCCCTAACTTTTATATTTCTTTAAAGGTAAAATTCCATGAATTAAACTCCTACATATAGGGTACACCTGTCAGAAGCCTCATTTATAAAAGATGTCTAAAAAGTTTGCCAAAGTTACCATGGAATTTTCATATAATGCTTGTGGACAATTTTTAAGAGAATGAAATTCTCTGTGGAGAAAAGCTGAAACCCAATACTAGATTCAAATCTATTAAGTACTGAAAGCACTAAAAAGGATTAGCAAATGTCTACAAAAAAGAAATGGCTAAAAATTCAACAACTGACAAAGTTTTTAAAGAGCTATGGGATAAATTAGTCACAGATAAAATCCCATAAGGGACATCAGAAGACCCACAAATATTTAAGGCATGAACCAAAAGCTATAGGCAGAAGTTCACAAACGTCCAATTAAAAGAAGGATATAGTTCCCTCAAGTAAAAGATGAAAGTTTGAAAACTTTGTAATTAAAAATACTACAAAAGCAAAAAGTTCTGTTTTTAACATTTTAAAATTCTTTGAACAAACATAATACTTTGGAAAGAAGTATAAACTAAATTTTATTGTTACAATCACTAGTTTATTTTTTAAATCTTTTAGTATAGGTATTAAAAGACTGAATTTTTAGACTATGTGAAAGAGCAATGATATAGGGAGACAACATGTAATCTTAAATGGCTTCCAAATTCGTGCGTCTAATTCTGTAAGCCCTATTTTCAGATATGTAGCTTCAACACAGTATTTCTCGATTGCATAGGATTAGAGAGAAAAAGCCCAAGTTAGTAGAAACCTTCATAACATACATATTCAACTTGATATAATTTGGGTGTAGAAAAATACATGTGAACAGATAGGACGTAGTTGTTTTTAAAAAATAAAATCAGTTATTTTCTTCAACACAATTTAGAGAAAAATAATGATATGTAAGAATACTCTGGGAAGAAGAGAGAATTATACCAAAGAAAAGAGAATTTTAACTTACCTCTTTTTCTTTCATAACTTTGAGGTAGAACTAGAGTAATAACTAAATTATACTGAGGTAAAAAGAGAAAGATGTCTCTTATGAAATAAAAATCACAAAAGTATACTGAGTTCATTAATCAGCAAACCTATGTTAATATTTATATCTGGTCATGACCCACTTCAGACCTTATAACAGATGTGAGAAAAGGCTTGATGATGATCAAAATCATTAGCTAGGTATGCAAATGGGGAGCTATTTTCTGTAGATCTAATGCAGTGTTAAGTACAACCTAATGAAAATTCTTTTAATTTTCAAGTATCCTCAAGGACTGAAGACCTCAAACACTAGGGTTATAAGAGTTTTTACCATAAATTATGGCTATATATCTATAATATTAAGTCCATCTTAGCTTAGAATATTTTTTAGAACCTAAGGAAAATGCATTAAAAATGCACTAAACTTGGTACCTAATAGTTTTTTTTTCAGTTTACTCACTGTTAACAAGAAAGTTGTTAGAAAAAAACTATAGCATCTAAACAGTAATAAAATTTAATGGAGTATGAATGTGAAATTTCAAAAAAATTAAGTTTCAAACTCATACTGGTTAACTAGAGTTAGTTAAATTAAAGCCAGTCTGTCTGAAATTCAGTTACAGGCAGCATGTAGTGGTAAAGAGCATGGGCAATGGGAACTGGTTCTGTTCCTTATTTTATGTGTGACCCATGAAAAATTATTTAATGTCTACAGATTCAGTTTTATGTGTGACTCATGAGAAATTATTTAATGTCTACAGATTCAGTTTTTTGTCTTTAAAATACAGATAAACCTAATACCTGACTCTTAAAGTTATTGCAATTCATAGGTATTGCATTGAAAGCATCAAGCAGAATCCCTGACACACAAAAAAACACACAATAGATGTTAGCTATTACTGCTGCTACCACTATTACTTCTGCTGCTGCTACTATTATATTACAATTATAGAAATGTAGGTCAGACACTAGTATAGAAGGCCAAAGAAACGAGACATTACTTCTAAGTAAACTGATTATGAAATGTTTCAAAAAGAGAGCATGATTTAAGTGACACATTAAAAGACAGATGTGATTCTTAAAAAAAATTTAACTAACAATGCTGAACACCAAAGGAAAAGATTTTTAAAGAATCCATAACTGCACCAATGTAAAGATTTTATAGCAAAAACTCTTTGAAAGGCTAAGCTGGAAGAAAGCTTTATTTCAAGAAAGTTGAAAATTCATACATAAACAAAGGCCATAGAAAAGGACTTACTAAGCATTACTGGGGTAAATAAAATACTTAACTTGAACAAATGTCTTGTGTAAGAAAACAATTAGTGGTAAGATTTGAAATCTAGCTTGAGGTCAGATCATGGAGGAAGATGCACGTTGGGTTATAAGACAGGGATTCTGCCATGTTAAAAATTGAGCACTATGACAGATGTTAAACAGAGCTGCCATCATCAAATATGTGGTATGTTAAAGCCCAAAAAGCCTACAACATTTTAATTCATACAGCAATGCTGAACTGTGAATCACTTGGCCTTTGCAATTCAAATGGTAAGAGACAACACTTGAGCTATAATAATTTCAGTTTCCTATCGTTACCGATCTATTTGTTCCCACCCTAGTAGCTATTTCACTGAAGGAAACTCACATTTTCTCAGGTATAATAATGTTTTGAAGTCTTGGTCACAATATGTTCTACAAAAGTTAAGTTTTCACAAAGCTTTTTAATAATGGAGAATATTCTGTTGGTTAGAGACAAAAAAGTAGTCTTTAAAGAGTCTGCTGATCTATGCCGTCTTAAACAGTTAGTTCCAAAACAGGCAAATATTTCTGAATATGATGACACTGAAGGATGTCCACAACATATCACTGAGTTTAAAACAAATCCAAGTTACAGAGCAGTATGTCGAGTACAATCCATTTAAGACAGAGACAGTCACACACACAACACACACACACACACACACACACACACACAAATGGTCTTAAAGAGGTCAACCTAACTATAGGTTGGCAATATATGACAATAAAGTAAGGGAGCAATCAGCACTCAGAGTAAGCCTTGGAATTCCATTTTCTATGCACACACATTTTGTATTATTTATTTTTTTTAAATAAACACTATATTACACTTTTATTTAAAAAATTTTAATAATACTGGTTTATTAACAGATTAAAATAAAGGTAAATTTGGTATTTAAAAAGTCATTCTACCAACTGACTTGTAAATTATTTTTATTCCTATTTTAACTTTTCATATTTTAATTTGATAACAAGACGACTGAATAATGATAAACTAAACTGTAAACAATATTTTTTTAAAACTTGGAATACAAAAAAAAATTTTTAAAGGTACTTAAAATGTACTGAAAAAGTGATATATTTTACTTATATAGCCTCATGAATAATTAATGTTAACATTTCTATTCCCTTGGCTACTTTTAAAAAGAAAAAAATTTGAACAGAATTAAAGAACGCTTTTCTCTATTCCTTCCTGTGAAAACTACAAAACTAGATGGAACTTCTGGAATCATTCTTTCCTTGCATAATAATTTTCAAAAGACGCAGGACAGAATGCTATAAGGACACTTACAATAAAAATGGGACCATGAAAAAAAGTTTAGGGCACAAGTTCATAACTTCTGATTTTGCTTATTTCATCAATTTAGGCATTGTGGGAAGTGTTACAGACAAAGTAAAATTATTAGATTATTAATGTTATCAAATCTAGCAGAGCTTCACAATGTAATTTCACTCACTCAAATGATGTGGTTGAGGTTTTAAGTTCCATGGAGGGAGGTACCATGAGTTCTAGTCAAAAATATCTATTGTTGGCATCAAATACATTGTCGGCACTCAATAAATATCTGTTAAATAACTGAAATAATTAATCAATGTATATTTAATAAATAAATGAATTAAAGTAATGAATGAATTAATGCATGCAGACATGTAATGGAATGGCATAAATGGCTCAAAGATACCTACTGTTCTAATGACTGATATAGGACTATTCTATTTCTCATATGGAAAGCTATTTTTGAAAAATTATTTAAAACAAAAACCAAGTCAACTGCTTATAGATAGAATTCAGGATCACAGTCAGAGATTTTTAGAAAAGTCTTAGGAAGAGAAATAATATAAATCCAATGTAATTTTTCTTATAGCAGTTATCCTATAAAATGGTTAAGATCCTGATTGAGACCTATTTCCATTTTTTAATAAACAATCGTAAACACTATAATTAATGAGCTGCAGATGATGTACCAGATTTTGTAAAACATAAAGTTTCTAAAAATATATATAATCCATTTATATAAGAGTAAGTAAATTTATTAAATTCTTAATGTTTAAGTTACACATTTAAACATTTTAATTATATTTCTTTATAATCCCTATATTATTGTAATTTCCTTAAATCAGTCTAGCATAGGTAACTTTTTAAAAAGTCTGCCTTGGGGCTTCCCTGGTGGTGCAGTGGTTGAGAATCTGCCTGCCAATGAAGGGGACACGGGTTTAAGCCCTGGTCTGGGAAGATCTCACATGCCGCGGAGCAACTGAGCCTGTGAGCCACAACTACTGAGCCTGCGCGTCTGGAGCCTGTGCTCTGCAACAAGAGAGGCTGGAGCCTGTGCTCTGCAACGAGAGGCCGCGATAGTGAGAGGCCCGCGCACCGCGATTAAGAGTGGCCCCCACTTGCCGCAACTAGAGAATGCCCTTGTGCAGAGACGAAGACCCAACACAGCCAAAAATAAATTAAATAAATAAATAAATTTAAAGAGTTAAAAAAAAAAGTCTGCCTCTATAATCGTTTATCCTTAACTGTTTTTCTGCTTCTCTTTTAGCTTCAGACAAGAACCTGAATCATCTCTCAGGAAAAGAGGTTTTGCAAGATAAAGGAAAAATCTTAATATTAGGGCAGACTGTCTGTGCTTCAGAACTTTGGTATAAGTCAGGGAAATGGTTGAACACATCATAGAATAGGAACATCTCAGACTGAGTTGAAAGTCAACTGGGAGATTGTCTTGTCCAGGAACAAGCAGATGTAAGATAGATTAGTAGGCAAGGAGGAAGCAGGTAAAGAGCATAGATAGTTAAGAAAGGAGCTCATGACTATATACAGCTGGGCATGATCACTGAATAAATACGTTATATATGTTCTGTTGTTTTCTAGTGGATCAGATTTTCTTTAGAAGAAGAATAAAGTATGAATTCATATAAGGTATTAATAATTTAATAGAAGTTTTATTATTTTACATTTCCTGAGTCAAAGATTCTAAAAGTAACAAGTATCAACTGAAAGTTTGTAAAAATTATGAAGTTAAAAAAAGACTCCACTGAGTGATTTTGTTACGGAGTGGGTGGGAAAGCATGGGAGTGAAGGATACTCACTTTTTGTGGTAGAGCCTTTCATAATGCTTGAGTTTTTAGCATTAAAATTATTAACATTTATTAAAAATGTATTTTTTAAAAAATCCTCTTTGTTCAAAACTTTTGTAAACCATTGATCTAATTATGCTACACAAGGTGTGGTCCTTGAAGCAGCACATCAGTATGATCCAGTATCAGTGTCATACCCAATCATTCTTGGTAGAAATGTGGAATTTCAGGCCTCATTCCATACCTCCCAAGTCAAAACCTGCATTTTAAAAAGGTCTCCAGGTGATCTATATGCACATTAAATTTAAGAAGCACTAGTCTAATTCAACATAAATCATAATCCTCTCTAAGCCTTCCATGTAGTTGATCAGCCTTTGCTACATCAGCAATGGGTAGCTCAGTACCTCCTGAGACAGTCAACATTTTCAAAAATAAACTCCTGAACGCCACCTGCCCATCCCCCAAACTAAATCCTCCCACAGTCTTTCCTTCCCTCGGTTAATGTCATCCTTCTAGCTGCTTATGCCATACAACTGAATTAACCTTATCTCCTTTGTCTCAAACCCCATGTGCAATCCATCTGCAAATTCTCTTGGCTCTACCTCTAAAACATCTCCAAGATCTGACCACTTCCCACCACTTCCACAGCCACAACCGTGGGCCAAACCACCATCATCTCTTGCCAAGATCATTGCAGTAGTCACAAGCCCTTGCCCTTCCCTGCCTACAGTCTATTCCTCACATATTGGCCTGAATTATGTGTTTAAATATAAATTGAATTATGCCACTTCTCTGCTCAAACCCTCTTAGAGTTTCTCATTTGATGAAGAAATCAACCCCTTAATAATAAAAAAAAAACTTCGTATCACACATTCAGTTGACACAAATAATAGAAATAATCCTTAACCTTTAGAGAGATCAATATCAAACTCCCACTGGCTCTTTTGAACTGTGACTTCCTTTGTTTTTAAATATATAGTTCACCCCTTTTCTATCTTTGTCTATCTTTAGTCCCTGCTGGTGAGCCCTTCACTTCCTTCTATAGATAGACATTTAGTAAACAACAGAAGCAGTATTTCAAAACTGGGCATGTGTAAATTATTTTCCCCACAACTACATCTCACTCAAAGTAACAGCCAAAGTCCTCACAATGGCCTATGAGGTTCCTCCATAGTGTCTCTCACCTCACAGCCTACTACCTTCCCTGGGCACACACTGTTTCTCCTGCCATTGGCTTCTTGGGCACACTCCTGCTTCAGGATCCTGTGCTCTCTTGGTGAGATGTCCTCTGATTAGGGCCATGCTGTCCACCTCTAGCTTCCCATTTTCTATCTTCCTCCCTGCTGTATTGCCCCCACAGCATTTCTTAGAGTCTAATATACCAGATTATTTATTTACTTTATTTATTTATAAATGTCTTTCTCCTCCATTAAATTTAAGACCAGGGGTTTTTCTCTGTCTTGTTCATTGATCTATACTCAATATCTAGAATAGTGCCTGATGCACACACAGTAGGCTCCCAATAAACATCTGTCAAATAATGACTAATGAACAAATAGTCCCATTTATGATTAGACTTTTATAATCTGAAAGACCTTTATTTCACTGAGCTGCAATTAATGTCATTATAATATCCACAAATTTAATGGTCCTAGGTCTATTCTTAGCTTCAGAAGGAATGACACATGATAAGCCAAGTATCTGAAGAATGGCTGCACATCAACTAGGAGTTTTCTCATCTTCAAATTTAAGATCTTCAGTTATTTTGGTCTTCCTGTTTTCCTTCAAAGGTAATATGTCTTTTTTTTTTTTTAACTGGCTGCATTTAAGATTTTTCTCAAACTTCAGAAAAGACAAAAGCATCTCATCTCTCCTGAGATCTGTCTTAGGCCTTGAAACCTGTGTTGGGGGATGCAGATGCCGTTGCTCTCTCTCTCTCTTTGCTCAACATCTTGCCTCAACCCATCAGGGAGCAGTCTCTTTATTGTCTATCTTTGATTTTCAATCATTTGAACATGTACCTAGGTGTAGTTTTCTTTGCACTTATCTTGCTTGGATTGAGGATAGGCTTCTTGAGTCTGCTAGTTAATGACTCTTGATAAATTTAGAAAAGTCTCAAGGTCTACCTCTTTAATTACTCGTTTTATTCCATTCAATCTTTCTTCTACTTCTTGTACTCTCATTACATGTTAGACCATCTAACAGTGCCCCACATGTTTTCCATTTGTTCTCTTCCTTGTTCCTTTTTCCTTTTCTAATATTTTTTTCCCTCTTTGTGCTTCAGTTTGGATAATTTCTCTGAAGCTATCTCTAAGTTCACTAATCCTATCTTTTGCTTTGTCCATCTGCAGTTATGGCTATCCAATGAGTCCTTAATTTCAGATACTGTATTATTCAGTTTTAGGATCTAATTTAAATAGAGCTAATTTCTATGAAATCCTCCATTTTTCAACATTTTTCTTTACAGTATTAATAACAATTATTTCAAACTCCTGTCTACTAATTTCAAATCTCAGTCATCTGTGGGTCTTTTCCACTAGCTAAATTTTCTCCTGATAATGGGTCAAATCTTCCTGCTTTTTGAATATCTTTTTTCTTTTTTATCATGTATCAGACACCATGTATAAAAAGGCTACAGAAACAGAAATCAACATTATTTTCTCCCAGAGAAGGCACATCTATTCTCGCCAGGCAGCACGGATAAGGGGTGGATCATTTCCATCCAGTTGTGAACTGAACTAGGTTGGGGTTGGCTTGCAACTCTAACTAAACCCAATTCACCTTTGGTTTCAAACGTCTCAAGGGTGAGACGTCCTGTGTTTGTTGCAGGCCTTTCCCTACAATGTTGCACTGTTCAATAGAAATATAATGCAAACCACAATTGGGAGCCACCTACGTAAATGAAAATTTGCTGGCAGTTACACTGATAAAAGGATAAAAAAAACAGTGGAAAACAGTTGCAATAATATATTTAACTCAATATACCTAAAATATGGTCACTGCAATATATAATCGATATAAAGATTATTAATGAGATATTTTTCTTCTTAATTCTTCAAAATCTTCAGTATCTTTTATACTTACAGAATATCTCAATTAGGATTGCCACATTTCAAAAGCAGAACAGTCACATGTAGTCAGTGGCTACTGTACTGAACAGTGCACTTCTAGCGTGGCTTTGTCTTTTAAGGAATGTGAAACTTTGAGAAACTCAATTTCTTCTTGCCAGCTCCCTTCCACACTTGATACACAGAAAAAAGCACTGCGGAGGACTGACTGTATGTTTGAGGCTCCTCCAGATTCCAATATGTCACTCTAGCCTACGTGACTGATAAATGTCCCTTGATTTCTACTTCCCACAACAAAATCTCTCTGCTTATAGCCAGACGAAGCAAAAAGTTCCAGAGCTGAAAAGAGTACCCAGTGTCAAATGTAAAATAGATAGCTAGTGGGAAGCAGTCACATAACACAGGGAGATCAGCTCGGTGCTTTGTGACCACCTAGATGGGTGGGATAGGGAGGGTGGGAGGGAGACGCAAAGGGAGGAGATATGGGGATACATGTATACATATAGCTGATTCACTTTGTTATACAGCAGAAACTCAACACACTATTGTAAAGCAATTATATTCCAATAAAGATGTAAAAAAAAAAAAAAAGAGTACCGACTGTCCACTTACCTAGAAAGGGTATTTCTCTCTCTGAAATTTAATTCCTCTGGACCTTTTTGTGACATCAATTAATATTTTTTTCTTAAATCAGTTTTGTTGAGATATAACTGACATCCCATAAAGTTTGTCCTTTTGAGATGTACGATTCAGTGTTTTATTTTGTATACTCTCATTTTACTCATTATATATCATTCATTGTACCTCACTACTATCTGATACTAGAACATTTTTATCACCTCCAAAAGAAATCCTATACCCATTAGCAGTCATTCTATTTTCCCCTCCTAGCTAACACTATTCTACTTTCTGTCTGTATGTGTTTTTGTCTACTCTGGAAATTTCATATAGATGGAATCATATAATATGTGGCTCTTTGTGTTTGGCTTCTTTCACTTTGTGTTTTTCTAACATCGATCCATATTATAGCATATACTTCATCCCTTTCTATGGCAGAATAATTTTCTATTTTATGGGCATAACACGTTATACTTAACCATTCATCAGTTGATAAACCTTTCTGTAGTTTTGACTTTTTAGATATTATGAATAGTGCTGCTATGAACATTGGTGTGCATGCTTTTGTATGGATATATGTTTCAATTCTCTTGTGTACATACCTAGGAGTTAAATTCCTGCATCATATGGTAACTCTATATTTAACCTTATGAGAAATTGCCAGTTTTCCACAGTAGATGCACCATTTTACATTCCCACTAGAAATGTATGAGGGTTCCAATTTCTCCACATCTGTTGCCTTTTATATTATAACCATGCTAGTGGGTGTCGTTTTGACTTGTATTTCCCTAATGACTAATGGGGTTGAACACCTTTACATGCGCTTATTAGCCATTTTTATATCTTCTTTGCATATATATCCAAATCCTTTGTACATTTTTTAACTGGTTGTCCATCAATTATTGAGTTGTAAGAGTTTTTTACCTATTCTGGATATAAATCTCTTATCAGATAGGTGATTTGTAAATATTTTCTCTCATTCTGTGGCTTGTCACTTTCTTGATAGAGTCCTTTGAAGCACAAAAGTTTATAATATTGATACAGTTCATTTTATCTATTTTTTCTTTTGTCCCCCATGCCTTTGGTGTCATTTATAAGAAACCATTATCTAATCGGAGGTCACAAAGATTTACTCCTATGCTTCCTTCTATAGGTTTCAGAATTTTAGCTCTTAATTGTACGTCTCTGATCCATTTGACTTAATTTTTGTATATAATGTCAGGTAAGGGTCCAATTTCATGTGGATATATAGATTTCTGAGTACCATTTGTTGAAAAACTATTCTTTACCACTGGATTGTCTTGGCTCCTTTATTAAAAACCAATTGATAGTAAATGTGATGGTTTATTTCTGGACTCTCAATTCTATTATTGATCTGTATGTCTACCTTCATATCAGTACTCCACTAGCTTGATTATTGTTGTTTTGTCATAAATTTTGAAATCTGGAAGTGTGAATCCTCCAACTTTGTTCTTTTCTAAGATTGTTTTGGCTATTCTGAGTTCCTTGAAATTCCATATGAATAATTTTCCATATAGAAACTTTGCCAATTTCTACAAAGAAGCTAGCTGGAATTTTGATGTGGATTATGTTGAATCTGAAGATCATTTTGAGGAGTACTGACATCTAACAATACTAAGTCTTCTGATCTATGTAATTGGGATATAATTCCCGTGTATTTAGATCTTCTTTAATTTCTTTCAACAATGTTTTGTAGTTTTTAGAATGTAAGTTGTATATTTATTTTGGTAAATTTATTTGTAAGTATTTAATTCTTTTTGATGCTATTATAAATGGAATTGCTTTCTTAATTTCACTTTTAAAGAGTTCATTGCTTATTATTATTGTGAACTGATATTTACACAGTCGTTCCTTGGTATCTGTGGGGGAATGGTCCAGGACCCGCCGGGAATACCAAAATCCATAAATACTCAAGTCCCTTAGAGTCAGCTCTCAATATCCATGGTTCTGTATCCACGGATTCAACCAACCATGGGCTGTGTAGTATTTACTATTGAAAAAAACCCACATATAAGTGGACCCATGCAGTTCAAACCTGTGTTGCTCAAGGGTTAACTATATATTGATTTTTTATCCTGCAACCTTGCTGAACTAGTTTATTGACCCAAAAGTTTTCCAGAGGATACCTTAGGATTTTCTATATACAAGGTCATGTCATCTGCAAAAAGACACAGTTTTATTTCTTCCTTACCATCTGGGTACCTTTTATTTCATTTTCTTGCCCAACTGCCCTGGTTAGAACTTCTAATACAATGCTAAATAGAAGTGGTGAGAGCAGATATCTTGTCTTGCTCCTGATCTTAAGGGGAAAGCACCCAGTCTCTGACTATGAACTATATTAGCTGTGGGTTTTTTATAGATGCCATTTATCACACTGAGGAAGTTAGAAAAAACAAGACCGAAAGAAGAAACACAAAAGGCAGATTAAAAGAAAGAGGAAGTAAAAACATATGGAAAGGGAGCAGGAGAATGACATTACTAAATCACATAATCAGGGGGAGGGACTAAACGATAGAAATATGAATTTAAAAATAACTGAAGAGAATTCTAAAGAAATAGATTCTGAAATGCTCTGCCATTAGATAAGTATATGCTTTTGGAAAAACACATAAAAATTCTGTGTGCCTCGGTTTTGTCAATTAGAAAAAGAAAGTAAGGGCATGTATTCTGTAAACATAAAATAGCTATTATGTACTTTTTGTGTACATATTTATATGTATTTTGTGTGAGGCAGGATGTGAGGCACTGAAGATCTAAAGAGATAATGTACATTTTTAGACTTTATTTTTTGGCATTATATTTCTATATTCTATAAAATAAGTCAAACTATTAAAATAGTGAAATGGATTGAAATGAGATACAGGCAAAGAAGGTAAAAAGTAAAGAAAGAAAAAATATGAAAAGGGAAAAGGTAAAGAATGAAGAAAGATACAGAAAGGGAAGGAAAAATAAGGAAGGTCTGTAAAAATATACAGAAGTGAATAAGAAGAGAGACTGAGGGAAAAAAAGTTCAAGAAGGACAAAGGGGAGGAAGCAATGAAGGGGGCACAGGAGAGCCACATCTCCACAAATGACTGCTGAAGAGCCAGAAAGGGGAAAGGGTAGAGGAGGAGAGGAAGTATCTTAGTGGTTCACTTTATTGATGGTAATAGGGTCTTTTAATATGAAACATATTTCTTTCACCAAAAGGAAAGTAGGAAACTCTTTGAGGACTACTTAGCTCTGAGGTGGAAAAGAAAAGATAAATATACCTAAAAGAATTTCCAAATGTTAGAAAATTAAATTGTTTTCACCCAGAAAGGATTCTGCTGTAATCCTTTCTCTAGACACTGAGGAAGTCAAAATATGAGTTGTGATCTTGGCTCTGTCATTACTTGACTAGAGACAATTATTCTTCTGACTCCTCAGTTTCCTAACCTATAAAATAAGGAAGTTGGATTAGATGATTCCTAAGGCCTACTTCAGTTTTGACATCCTTAAATTTTACGTAAGTTAGCAAAATAAAAACTTATTTAAGGGATGAATACTATAAGCTACCAGAAAAAGTAATACAAGAAAGCAAGCAAGATATACAATTCAATGGCAAAAAAATGTCAACACAAATAACAGAAAAAATTGAGAAAACAAAATACCTAGGTCCACTTAAAGTAAAAATAGCTGTAACCCTCTAGGTGGTAAATGTATTACAAAAATCAGAATCTTTCTGAGCAGTAACATTTATTGGAGAACAGTAGAAATTTAGTTCTGATAAGAGTGAGAGACTACAACATCTGAAAAACAGACCAGCAGGAAAAATAAGACACTTGTTCATCTGTATTTCTGTGACTTTTCTCACTTGGCATTATTTGCAACTGTACTTTTATGCCTGGCAGCAGTGCCAACTTCAGTACGAATGATATATTATTTTTATCATGTTGATTACATGTGTTCACCAGTTTAGTTGTCCATATATGCTTGGTGTGGTTTGCAAATAGTCAATGACAAAATCCAGAGCATGGCATTTTCACAGAAAGTGTTTACTGTGAAATTTCTCCTTAGAAGTTTGCTTTTCTTTACAGCTTTGATCCATATGACACGCACAGTCCTACATTTCAAATAATGCCTTATAGTTAAGAAAATGCTTCATTTTGATACAGTATGACTATATTAGGATATGGTAGTTCTAGAGAGGACCTAATTTTCTCATGTAATTAGAAATTTGGTCAAATTTAAAGTCTGCTAAAATTTTCCAAACTGCGCTTCTTCAGTTTTATGGTGACTTGGTACTTACATTCTGTTATTCATCAACACTTCACAGAAATACTTGATTTGTCTGAATGAATTTAAAAACCCACAACTGAAGAAAATCAGAAAAACCTGGTTTTAAATATCAAAAGATCCCGAATGAAAAGTATTTCTACAGGCCACACTGAGCAAGTTTTATTGATCAGTGTACTTCTTTGCAGTATGAAATTGTTGCAAGATTGAACATAAGAAAATAAACTTACTGGTAAATATCTTTCCTGAGGACAGATCTGCCAAGGGGATTGTCAGCCTGGGGAGCCATAGCAACAGAGCCAATCTTCAGAACCATGGTGTCTTCTTTTGCTGCCTGATTAGCTGTAAAAGAAATAGATCAATGATGTATACAGTAGATCTGTATGCAACTTCATCTTTAAGGAAAATTTTTTGAATAATGGGATAGAGACAAATTAAGATAAGACCATAAATGAGAACAAGGAAAAATTTGTTTAAAATAGAAATATTTAATGCTTTTCTTAACTATTTCCTTTACATCCCAATAAGTAGTTCTCTGGATAGACAATTAAAATGGCAATGAAAAAAAACTCCACTCAACATGAAAACATGTGATATTAATTAAACGTAAGTAATATTGAAGCAGTATGTTTATCTAATTTCATGATCTGATAATACTACATCTTTCTCCCAAGTGATTTTCAGCCCTGGGGTTTCAACACTGCATTGTTGTTTACAAATATATTGAAGGATATCAGAAAGGCAGTAACAAATTCTCAAAGTTACTTGAATTTACACAATTAGTAATAATTACATACAACGCACGCACACACACACACACACACACACACAATAGCACGTTAGGCTGTAACATGTCAGCTTAATGCCTGCAATGGTGAAGAAAATAATGGCTGCAATGATAAAGAAAGAAAAAACCCAGTAATTGATTAATACGTAAGGACACTTCAACTTTCTATTCTAGGCACTTTTTAATTTTAATAATTTCTATAGTGGAATTACTTGAGAAATAGTAATTTCACACTTGTGTAAAAGTTCTGCTTCCTAATGGAATCTAAAGCTAAGTATTCTCAGAAAACAATAAAAGGTAAAAAGGTATATTAATTCTGATTCTTTTCTCTATACTGAAAAAAAAATTTTATCACATGTTCTCATGATAAAAAGCCCAACAATTTTTCTATAAGTCACTGGCTAATTTAATGTCTTTTTCTAAAAATTATTTGGAATGAAAAGGTGTTCTTGATGGCCCCATTAATTTACATTAAATTTTACTCCCTCTTCCCCCACAGATGAGTCTACTGTAGTAGCTGTTTAAAATTGTTAACAATATACAACTTTTTGGGTTGTGAAGAAAACATATACTAAAATTCATAATTTCTCTCAAAGAACAACCATCTGCCACAAACGGAACAGAAAAGGACTGGCTGCAAGACCTCAGGAATATCCTGAACAGAACATGCCTACAAAGGCATACAATCCATATTTCCCAAACTGTGGTGGCCAAAGAATGCAAAAGCTAAGAGATTATTTCCAGCTGCTTCAGCAGAACACTCAGTATGGTCTGACTTAGATTAGTCTAAAAAAGAAAGTCAGAATTAAGAAAATCAAGAAAAGTAAGAAGAAAGATATTCAGTGAGGAAAAGAAAGAACCAAAATAAGATGTACATAAAGGGAGAGGCAAAATGGCAGGGGAAGGGGAAGGACAGCAAAAGGGGAAGAAAGAGACAAGCTATCATAATAAATATTAGCATGTGGATGCTACAATAAAGATGGTATTTTTAAATGTCCATAGCAAAAAAGATCAAATAGAAAACTACTTCTCATGCAGTTGTACTATTTTCAAATGACTAGAGGTCTGGCTTGATTATAGGTCCTTATACTATGAACACTGTTTACATTTCATAGATCTTGCATTTTAATGCCACGCTTATCAAATAGTTCCATGTGGGTAAAAACCTCTGATTAAGCAGAAGGCCTCAATTAAATCAATAAATAGTAAGCCTGGAGAATAGAGCATACCACAAAAGTGCAATTAGTGTACTTGCTAACTGTTCTTCTAGGCTACAGATACTACCGACCATATGAAAGTCTGAAATGTAATAGAAACACTGCAGCAAATGAGGTACATATGGAAGAAAAATGACGTACTTGGTGTTACATACAAAGCCAGATCCAAGAACAGAATTCTGTTTCTGTTAGAGCCAAAACTATTCTCACTATATTAAACTGACTATGAAGTTATAATAATAATGATAAAAAGCACTTAATGCAGATCATCCACAAACTAAATTAAAACAATCAATTTTATTACAGAAAGTATTCAGCTTATCAAAATGTACCTTTGAGATATACAAAAAAATAATAATAATAGATATTTATGCAAGAAAGTGCCTTGAGTCATTTCTTTAGTTACTTTATAGTTGGCAAAAAAACAAGCTTCCCTTCTTTTTTTAATTTTGGTATTCTTTTTTTTTCTTTAATAAAAACGTAAAAACATTTGAAGTTTGCAAATTTCATACCAATACAAGCAAACAGTACCATTAACAGAAACAGCTGAAGATTAGGGGAAAGATGATGATTCCATATAGGTTAATACACATTTTGTATAAACAGCTGAACTGTGGTGGGAGTGGTGGTAGCTGTAGGCAGTGGTTGAAGGTGTACGCGGGCAAGACTTCTGGGTCCTTGCTCTGGCAAGGATCAGACAAGAGATGTGGTCCACCTGGTCAGAGCTCGCAGCTAAGACTGCAGTCAAAGGCAAGACTCCTGAGCCAACATCATGCACCACAGATCTTCTCTATTTCTGTCCATCCAGAACTGGAGGGTATAACTCTCCCTGACAAAGCCTATTCATGCTATCTATGAGAGGCCCTAATAATTAACTCTGGGCCTTCCAACTTAATATGAATGTTGGTAGGTAACGCAACATCTTACTGGTGAATTACTCTTCATGAATTTATCTATCCCCACCTTGAACTTAACTATATATATATATATATTTTTAAAGAACTTTATTGGAATATAATTGCTTCACAGTACCGTGTTAGTTTCTATTGCACAACAAAGCGAATCAGCCATATGCATACACATGTCCCCATGTCCCCTCCCTCTTGAGCCTTCCCCCATCCTCCCTATCCCACCCCTCTAGGTCATCGCAAAGCACCGAGCTGATCTCCCTGTGCTCTGCTGCTGCTTCCCACCAGCCAAAAATTTTACATTCAGTAGTGTATATATGCTGAAGCTACTCTCACTTTGCCCCAGCTTCACCCTCCCACCCCGTCATCAAGCCCATTCTCTATATGTCTACCTCTTTATTCCTATTCTGCAACTAGGTTCATCACTACCACTTTTTTTAGATTATAAATATATATATGTATATATATATATATATATATGTGGTAGCATACAGTAGTTGTTTTTCTCTTTCTGACTTCACTCTGTATGACAGACTCTAGGTCTATCCACCTCACTACAAATAACTCAATTTCGTTTCTTTTTACGGCTAATATTCCATTGTATATATGTGCCACATCTTCTTTATCCATTCATCTGTCGATGGACATTTAGGTTGCTTCCATGTCCTAGCTATTGTAAATAGTGCTGCAATGAACACTGTGGTACATGACTCTTTCTGAATTATGGTTTGCTCAGGGTATATGCCCAGTAGTGGGATTGCTGGGTCATATGGTAATTCTATTTTTAGTTTTTTAAGGAACATCCATACTGTTTTCCATAGTGGTTGTATCAATTTACATTCCCACCAACAGTGAAAGAGGGTTCCCTTTTCTCCAAACCCTCTCCAGCATTTGTTGTTTGTTGATTTTTTGATGATGGCCATTCTGACCAGTGTGACCAACTACGCACTATAGTTTTGATTTGTGTTTCTCTAATGATTAGTGATGTTGAGCATCCTTTCATGTGTTTGTTGGCAATCTGTATATCTTCTTTGGAAAAATGTCTATTTAGAGCTTCTGCCCATTTTTGGATTGGGTTGTTTGTTTTATTGATATTGAGCAGGCTGAGCTTCTTGTATATTTTGGAGATTAATCCTTTGTCAGTTGCTTCCTTTGCAAACATTTTCTCCCATTCTGAAGGTGGTCTTTTGGACTTGTTTATGGTTTCCTTTGCTGTGCAAAAGCTTTTCAGTTTCATTAGGTGCCATTTGTTTATTTTTATTTCCATTTCTCTAGGAGGTGGGTCAAAAAAGGATCTTGCTGTGATTTATGTCATACAGTGGTCTGCCTATGTTTTCCTCTAGAGTTTTATAGTGTCTGGTCTTACATTTAGGTCTTTAATGCATTTTGAGTTTATTTTTGTGTTTGGTGTTATGGACTGTTCTAATTTCATCTTTTACATGTAGCTGTCCAGTTTTCCCAGCACCACTTATCGAAGAGGCGGTCTTTTCTCCATTGTATGTTCTTACCTCCTTTGTCGTAAATTAGGTGCCCATAAGTGCATGGGCTTATCTCTGGGCATTCTATCCTGTACCATTGATCTATATTTCTGTTTTTGTACCAGTACCATACTGTCTTGATTACTGTAGCTTTGTGGTATACTTTGAAGTCGGGGAGCATGATTCCTCCAACTCCATTTTTCTTTCTCAAGATTGCTTTGGCGGACTTGAGGACATGGGGAGGGGGAAAGGTAAGCTGAGACAAAGAAAGAAAGTGGCATGGACATATATACACTACCAAATGTAAAACTGATAACTAGTAGGAAGCACCTGCATAGCACAGGAAGATCAGCTTGGTGCTTTGTGACCACCTAGAGGGGTGGGATACGGAGGATGGGAGGGAGGGAGACGCAAGAGGGAAGAGATATGGGGATATATGTATATGTATAGCTGATTCACTTTGTTATAAAGCAGAAATTAACACACCATTGTAAGGCAATTATACTCCAATAAAGATGTTAAAAAAAAAAAAAAGATTGCTTTGGCTATTTGGGGTCTCTTCTGTTTCCCTACGAATTGTAAGATTTTTCATTCTAATTCGGTGAAGAATGCCACTGGTGGTTTGATAGGGATTGCACTGAATTTGTAGATTGCTTTGAGGAGTAGAATCAGTTTCACAATGTTGATTCTTCCAATCCAAGAACATGGTATATTTCTCTGTTTATGTCATCATTAATTTCTTTCATCAGTTTTTTACAGTTTTCTGAGTAAAAGTCTTTCACCTCCTTAGGCAGGTTTATTCCTAGGTATTTTATTCTTTTTGTTGCAATGGTAAATGGGAGTGTTTCCTTAATTTCTCTTTCTGATTTTTTGTTGTTGGTGTATAGGAATGCCAGAGATTTCTGTGCATTAATTTTGTATCCGGCAACCTTACCACATGCATTGATCAGTTCTAGGAGTTTTCTGGTGGCATCTTTAGGATTTTCTACGTATAGTGTCATGTCATTGGCAAAGAGAGACAGTTTTACTTCTTCTTTTCCAATTTGGATTCCTTTTACGTCTTTTTCTTCTCTGATTGTCGTGGCTAGGACTTCCAAAACTACGTTGAATAATAGTGGTGAGAGTGGACATCCTTGTCTTCTTCCTGATCTTAGTGGAAATGCTTTCAGTTTTTCACCATTGAGTATGATGCTTGCTGTGGGTTTGTCACATATGGCCTTTATTATGTTGAGGTAGGTAGCCTCTATGCCCATTTTCTGGAGAGTTTTTATCATAAATGGGTGTTGAATTTTGTCAAAAGCTTTTTCTGCATCTATTGACATGATCATATGCTTTTTATTCCTTAATCTGTTAATATAGTGTATCACATTGAGTGATTTGCATATATTGAAGAATCCTTGCTTCCCTGGGATAAATCCCACTTGATCATGCTGTATGATCCGTTTTTGTGTGTGTGTGTGTGTGGTACGCGGGCCTCTCAATGTTGTGGCCTCTCCCGTTGCGGAGCACAGGCTCCGGACGCGCAGGCTCAGCGGCCATGGCTCACGGGCCCAGCCACTCCGCGGCATGTGGGATCTTCCCAGACCGGGGCACGAACCTGCATCCCCTGCATCGGCAGGCGGACTCTCAACCACTGCGCCACCAGGGAAACCCTGTATGATCCTTTTAATGTGCTGTTGGATTGTTTGCTAGCATTTTGTTGAGGATTTTTGCATCTATGTTCATCAGTGATATTGGTCTACAATTTCCTTTTTTGTGTGATATCTTTTTCTAGTTTTGGTATCAGGGTAACGGTGGCTTCGTAGAATGAATTTGGGAGTGTTTCTCCCTCTGCAACTTTTTGGAAGAGTTTGAGAAGGATCGGTATTAGCTCTTCTCTAAATGTTTGATAGAATTCGCCTGTGAAGCCATCTGGTCCTGGACTTTTGTTTGTTGGAAGGTTTTTAATTACCGTTTCAATGTCATTACTTGTGATTCGTCTGTTTATATTTTCTAATTCTTCCTGGTTCAGTCTTTGAAAATTGTACCTTTCCAAGAATTTGTCCATTTCTTTGTGGTTGTCCATTTAATTGGCATATACTTGTTTGCAGTAGTCTCTTATAATCCTTTGTATTACTGCAGTGTCAGTTGTGATTTTTCCTTTTTCATTTCTAATTTTATTGATTTGTGTCCTCTTCTTTTTTTCTTGATGAGTCTGCCTAATGGTTTATCAATTATGTTTATCTTCTCAAAGAACCAGCTTTTAGTTTTATTGATCTTTGCTACTGTTTTCTTCATTTCCATTTCATTTATTTCTGTTCTGATCTTTATGATTTCTTTCCTTCTACTGACTTTGGGTTTTCTTTGTTCTTCTTTCTCTAGTTGTTATAAGTGTAGTGTAGATTGTTTATTTGAGATTTTTCTTGTTTCTTGGGGTGAGACTGAATTACTATAAACTTCCCTCTTAGAACTGCTTTTGCTGCGTCCCATAGGTTTTGGGTCGTCATGTTTTTATTGTCATTTGTTTCTACGTATTTTTAAATTTCTTCTTTGATTTCTTCAGTGATCTCTTGGTTATTTAGTAGTGCACTGTTTAGCTTCCAGGTATTTGTGTCTTTTGCAGTGTTTTTCCTGTAACTGATTTCAAATCTCACAGCATTGTGGTCAGAAAAGATGTTTGATATGATTTCAATTATCTTAAATATTCTGAGGCTTGATTTGTGACCCAAGATGTGATCTATCCAGGAGAATGTTCCATGTGCACTTGAGAAGAAAGTGTATTCTGTCACTTTTGGGTGGAATGTTCTATAAATATCAATTCGATCTATCTGGTCTATTGTGTCATTTAAAGCTGTGTTTCCTTATTTATTTTCTGTTTGGATGATCTGTCCATTGGAATAAGTGGGGTGTATAAGTCCCCTACTATTATTGTGTTACCGTCGATTTCTCTTTTCATGGTTGTTGGCATTTTCCTTATGTACTGAGGTGCTCCTATGTTGGGTGCATAAACATTTATAATTGTTATATCTTCTTGGATTGATCCTTTGGTCATTATGTAGTGTCCCTCCTTACCTCTTGTATCAGTCTTTAAAGTCAATTTTATCTGATATGTGTATTGCTACTCCAGCTTTCTTCTGATTTCCATTTGCATGGAATATCTTTTTCCATACCTTTACTTTCAATGTATCCCTAGGTCTGAAGTGGGTCTCTTGTAGACAGCATACATATGGGTCTTGTTTTTGTATCCATTCAGCCAGTCTGTGTCTTTTGGTTGAGGCATTTAATCTATTTACACTCAAGGTTATTATCTATATGTATGTTTCTATTACCATTTTCTTAATTGTTTTGGGTTTGTTTTGTGGGTATTTTTCTTCTCTTGTGTTTCTTGATTAGAGAAGTTTCTTTAGCATTTGCTGTAAAGCTGGTTTGGTGGTGCCAAATTCTCATAGCTTTTGCTTGTCTGAAAAGCTTTTGACTTCTCCATTGAATCTGAATGATCCTTGCTGGGTAATCTTGCTTGTAGGTTTTTCTCTTTCATCTCTTTAAATATATCCTGCCACTCCCTTCTGGCCTGCAGAGTATCCACTGAAAAATCAGCTGATAACCTTATGCGGATTCCTTTGTATGCTATTTTTTTGTTTTTCTCTTGATGCTTTTAATATTTCTTATTTGAATTTAATTTTTGTTAGTCTATTTAATATGTGTCTTTTTGTGTTTTTCCTCGGGTTTATCCTGTATGGAACTTGCTGTGCTTCCTGGATTTGGGTGACTATGTCCTTTCCCATGTTAGAGAAGTTTTCCACTATAATCTCTTCAAATATTTTCTCAGACCCTTTCTTTTTCTCTTCTTCTTCTGGAACTCCTAGAATTCGTATGTTGGTGCGTTTAGCATTGTCCCAGAGGTCTCTGTGATAGTCTTCAATTCTTTTCATTCTTTTTTCTTTATTCTGCTCCTCGGCAGTTATTTCCACCATTTTGTCTTCCAGCTCATTTATTCATTCTTCTGCCTTGGTTATTTTGTTATTGATTCCTCTAGTGTATTTTTCATTTCAGTTATTTTGTTGTTCATCTCTCTTTGTTTGTTCTTTAGTTCTTCTAGATCTTTGTTAAATATTTCTTGTATTCTCTCAATCTATATTTCCATTCTATTTCCGAGATTCTGTATCATCTTTCTCATTACTCTGAATTCTTTTCCAGGTAGATTGCCTATTTCCTCTCATTTATTTGGTCTTGTAGGTCTTGTACCTTGCTCCTTTATCTGTGACATATTTTTTGCTGTCTTTTTTTTTTTTTTTAATGAGTGGGATTGTGTTTCTGTTTTATTGGTTGTTTGGCATGAAGCTTCCAACACTGGAGTTTGTAGGCTATTGGGTAGAGCTGGGTCTTGGTGCTGAGATGAGGACCTCTCTGAGACCTCACTCTAATGAATATTCCCGGGGTCTGAGGTTCTCTGTTAGCCCAGTGGTTTGGACCTGGAGCTCCCACCACAGGAGCTTCCGCCTGACCCCGGGCTCGCGAACCAAGATCCTGCAAGCCACATGGGGTGGCCAAAAAAAAAGAGAGAATAACAAGGTAAAAAATAAATTTAGACTAGGAAACTGACAGATATGTTAGAAAGTATATAAAAATAAAAATATAGATGAATCAACAACCGGAAGGTACATCAGTACCACAATAGGAAGAAAGAGGAAGAGGGGGGAAAAAAACAGTGTGTGTGTGTGGGAAGGCCTTGGCTGTGGAAGGCGGGGCCTAAGCCAGGGCGAGGTTTGGGCAGTGGGTGGGGCCAATGCTCAGGACCACAGGGCAGGAAAAGGCCATGGGGTCCGTGGGGGGTGGGGTTTAGGCTCAAGAAACAGAAGAGGCCCAGGCATGCCCTCCACCCCTGGTCTCAGAGGGCAGCGGACCTCACCTGGGAGCCCAGCAGGCTTCCTGAGCTCCAACGGGCAGGGCAAACACGCTCCTCTCCTCTCCTGCTCCTCTGGTCTGGGGTCTGGGAGGGCCCCTCCCGCCTGCCTCTCCTGATCTCCCCGGCCTCCCTCCTATGCCCCCAAGGACCCACACAGCCTGGAGGGGGCTTGGAGGGCAGGGTATCAGCCTGGGAGCTCAACAGGCTCCCCGTGCCTGAATGGGTGGGGCAATCGCCCTCCGCTCCTCTCCCGCTCCTTCCCAAAGGCCCCTCCCACCTGCCTCTCCTGTTCTCCCCTCTGCCTCCTTCCTATGCCCCCAGTACCCACATGACCTGGAGGGGGCTTTGGAGGGCAGGGGATCTGCCTGGGAGCTCAGCAGGCTTCCCTGGCCTGAGTGGGCGGGGCAAATACCCTCTGCTCCTCTCCTGCTCCTCCCACCTGCCTCTCCTGATCTCCCCAGCCTCCCTCCCTCCTATGACCCAAGGACCCACATGGCCTGGATGGGGCTTTGGAGTGGGGGGAACCGGCTTGGGCGCTCAGCAGGCTCCCTGGCCCAAGTGGGCCAGGCAATTGCCCTCCACTCCTCTCCCGCTCTTCCTGGAGAGTCCCTCCCACCTGCCTCTTATGACCTCCCCAGCCTCAGGGGTGCCGATCCTTTCTGGCCTCCACTTCTCCTCCCCTCTCAGTCCCCCTATGTGCTACCGGTTCAATCTGGGGTTCCTCCCATCCCCTTGGGCATCAGAGTCCTCCACTGGCAGCCAGCAGGCACCCTGGTTGTGGGGAGATGCTAACTCCGCGTCTTCCCACACAGCCATCTTGACTCCACCTCAAAGCTTCTCTTTTTTCGTTTACTTCACCTGCATTTACTAGTTGGACCAAATGAGGAAATGTTCCCTCTAGAAGCATTTTCAACACGAAAATGAATGCCTTCCTTCTTTGCTTTAACTGTATTTTTAAAAATTAAGTCTCATGAGGAACTACTCACTCTAGAAGACTCATTAGATCTAAAACTCAGTCCTCTGTTATGAAATAAGTAGCTCTAGCTGGAAGCCAAACACCTGTAGATTCAGAATCTTGATAACTGCACATAAAGCAAGCAATATTCAAGTCGAAAACCAGACTTTCAATATCACTTCTTTAAATATTAGAATGTTAAATATAATTTTCTTATTGTTAAATGAATTTTAAGATGAACTATTATAAACTTTTACATTTTCTGTAAAATGAAACATGAGTCGAAAGATTTTATCTTTTCTTGAGGCAAGAGTATGTATTGAAAATGAAAAGGCTATGAACTCTGAAATTATGAGCTTGTATAAGTAACCAAAAGCTTAAATAAGGAGCAGAATTTTCATGTAATTGTCAGACAAAGTCAGACTGTTGATCATAACTAAGTTTCCTTAAATTCAACATAAAATAAAAGCATTTTAGAGACTTCAACTTTTCCTTTAAGATTCTCAATATAAACTCTACATAATAAAACATCTGAAGTCTCAAGTTTTATAAAGCCAGAATTATACTGACAACCCTACACAAAGCCATCAACAAAAGGTTTTATTAGTTATTGTCATACTTGCAGTTGAAGACAGAGAGAAGGTTCAATAAATGTGTAACCTAATGATTATGTATATTAATGGGAAATGTAGTTGCATCTAGTTTACCAATCATCTCTGATCAACAGGCACAAATTGCTTGGAGATAGTTTTATAAAATAGTTCCTGCTGAGAAGTATGATATAGGAGCATTTTAGTATGCTATCACACTCAGTAAGACATAATTTACATTTGGTTTAATTAATCTGATAAAAATATTATGACCATTTGAATTAAGAGTAGCAATGCCGAAAGATAACGTGTCAAAAAAATCTAACATAATATGTCAAAACCTTTGAATTTTTGGCATGCATTTTTATATACTTTTTTGTGGATAGCCACATAGTTTGGCAATTCATAACATCTCAGGTAAATACAGATATGAGAACAGGTACAAGTAAAGATATGTACATGTAGATATAAATATAGATATATACCTAGAGAGACACACACACAAACACACACACACACACACACACACACACACACACACACACGGCAAAAACACCCCAAAACTGAAAAGACATATGCAATACAGTGTAGGTCAAACAAAAGGCTTAACACAAAAAGCTCTTAACAAATGATGAAGATGAGCAACTCCTTAGAAAAAAAGTGTACTTTTCATTAATGAGACTGAGAAAAGACCAAAAAGTTTCATAAACCTCTGTTAGAATGACAGTGTGGAAACAGTATACACTGCTACAGCCATTTAGGGGGGCATTTTGACATCCCTTAATATTTTGAAGATATTTATACCCTTTGATCTAGCAATCCTTTTGCTAGGAATTTATTTTATATATACTCACCCAAGTCATGAAAAATGCCACTAAAAAGGTGTTTATTACAAAAAGTATTCACACAAGCAAAGGATTAAAATTAACCAAAAGTCCACAGAGAAATGTGGCAGACCATATTTTCCAAAGATGGCTATAACAAGATCCCACCCACAGCCTCACCGCATACTCTTATTCAAGGTTACCTGCTTAGCAGGTGCTTAGGGATCAGAATTTTGAACTTATACCTTAAAAATCCCACCACAAGCACCACCAAAAAAAAAAAAAGAAAAAAGCAGCTTTAAAAATAAAATAGCAAGAGTTTAGAAATTTTCTTGCAATTACAATCAATTGGAGATTCTCCTAGTTATAGCAGCCAAATGGGAAATTTAAACGAACATCAACAAAACTGTGTGATATATAGTATTAGTCATGAAACATAACTAATTGGTCATAAAACAATAAGCCAACAAATGACAAACAAACAAAACAAATGCACACACAAGGGAAATAAAGCTGTTCCTTTCCCACCCTTTTCTCAAATAGCCAGATCTGTATTCCTTCAGACATCTACACAAATCAATGAAACACAAGAACCTGTTTCAATAAACCACCACTGAGTATGACATAAAAATGAAGCTAGAGTTAACCACGGAAACTGCTGACCTGTGTCTCATTGTGAAGGTGCTCAGCACACAGGTACTACCACCCCTACTAAGAGGGAGCTCCCATTGCTCTTCCCGTTGACTCAACTATGCCTGCACATCAGTATTGTTCAGAAAATACCATAAATCCTGTCCTAGTCAAAAGGGCTTCCAAGCAGATTGATGGTTACTCAAAAACACAGAATCCTAAACAAAGAACTACATATAAGCCAGCAATTTCACTCCTAGGTATATATCCAAAAGAATTAAAAATGGGCTCAAACAGACGTTTGTATATAGTAGCATTACTCACAATAGCCAACCCAACAGTGGAAACAACCTAAGTATCTGATAGAGACTGGATAAACAAAATGGGGTGTATCTACACAATAGATATTATTCGGGCATAAAAAGAAATGAAACTGTGATACATGCTACAACACGAATGGACCCGGAAAACATTATGCTAAGTGAAATAAGCCAGACACAAAAGGACAAATATTCTGTGATTCAACTTTTATGAAATATCTAGAAGAGGAAAATTCAGAGAGACAGAAAGTAAATTAGAGGTTACCAAGGGGGAGTTACGGCTTAATATATAAGGTATAGAGTTACGGTTTGGGGTGATGAAAACATTTTGGAAATAGACAGTGGTGAAGGCTGCACAAGATTGTCAATATAATTTATGCCATTAATGCAGTGTGTGGTGTGTTTGCTAATTTTTTAAAGCAATTTTAAATTCTCTTAGGTATACAGAACACAACATTTGAGTTTAACAAAACAACTGAAAGTATAAGCTTTACTAGCAAAAGACCTAAAGAAAAAAAATCTCATATTTCTTACTCTAGTAATTAGTAGTAATTACTTACTCTAGTAATTATATTTTGATATAACTCCTAAAGATTTAGTTGTAAAGTGACTATAACATATTTACTCTTTTTAAAATACACCAAACTGCAACCTACAACCTGCTACCATATTACAAAAAGAAAAACTAAAGTCCTTAGATGTAGGTTATTGAAAATCAGAGCAAAAAAAAAAAAAATTCTGAAAACATACCTTCAATACTTGGCTGCATTTCTTCTGTTTTTGGAACAAAAATTCTGATTACACTTGTGTTGATATAAATCAAAGGTAAATTGCGTGAAGTCAGCGTATGGGTCCTCATGGGCTGACCAGGAGATTTTCTTTTCTCTTTTTGGGTCCTTGGTAGTTTTGCTTGAAATATACTTGCAATGGCATTAAGTAAAGGAAAACAAAGGACAATATCAAAGGCTTGTGCTGAAAGAAGTATTTCATGAAGAAAATGAGGGGAACCATCTGTTAAACCTTCAGGTAACTTATGAAAACTTCTTCGCTCATTTCTTGATGTTAACTTGTGGCGAACATTTTTTGTTACAGCTTTTGTATATGTCAAAGAGAGAAATCCATGCTGCTGATGAGAGCCATCTAGAAGTTTTGCAGTTGTCTGTTCCAGAAAAAGGAAATCACAATACATGTTTATTAAAAAAAGGGGAAAAAAACACAAAACAAACTATTTGAAAGCAGAAAACAATCTCGGTTGATACTTTAATCTTTTATCACGTCCACACTTTTTTTTTCATGACTGGTCAGCTGTTTATTACAAATAAAAAAATAAAAGCATACTTCTTAATGAGCACATTACTGATCAATTCCATAAACAGGGCAAAAGCCTCTAAGACAAAATGACTGAACTTGAAGTTAGGAATCCTGAATTGTAGTTCTAGATCTTGAGTGAGGTAATTAACCTCTTTGTGCTTGTTTCTATAATTTCTACTTTTTCTGTAACGTTCAGAATTTAGAACAGATCGTATCTAGATTTATCTTTTCATTCTTGATAATTTTTCATTAAGAGTAGTAATATGCCGTCATAATTTGGGTCAGAGAGGGGTTTTCTACGCACGCGAAATTGAAATACCATGTTATGTATTTCCATTTGTGAAATGGAACCAATAGTTTTCCTGAACCAATTAATGTACATAAAATTCTAATTTGCATATTACTCAAAATAAAATTAGACTTAAGTTGTTATATTCCACATTCCCAACCCCTCTTCCCAAGGCCTGATGAAGATTTTTAGGTATTAGAGTCCAAAGAGTGATGTTAAGAGAGGAAGTGAACCGAGGAAGAAGAACAAGAAGGAAATACATTCACATAAAAAAGAAAAAAGTTAGAAGTAGCAAAGCAGCAATGTGTTTGAGCCTGTTATCCCATCACTAGTAAACCTCTTCTACTTCCATTTTCTTCCTCTCATTTTGTTGCCTATCACCTAATGAAAAGAAAATAGTATGAAATTCAGTTTTTACTGTTACTTTTGTTTTTAACCTGGACTTTATAATGAAGAAAGGTGAGACAAAATTTAACTTTGCATATGTTTTTTTCTCAAAGTTAATTTTCTCCCCATTAAAAAAAACTTGGAAAGCAGGCATTACATGAATATGCAATATAATCACTTTTCATATAATTGTCCTGCCCTTAAAGCATTTTTTACTATTTCCAACTTTCTCACTGCCTCTTATCTAACTTCCCTTTCTTTTTGCTTTCTACACTCAAAATCAAAGGAAATACAGTAAAACAAGAAAAAGTGATCCCAGTCTTATCGCTATGATGCTAGATTGCAGGCAACAGTGGATGGAGAAGGGTGCTGTGGTATGGCCCCAATGGAAGAGGCCACAGCAACAGTGTCTCTAGGTGTCTCAACCAGGAATTAGGGTGGGGAGGGGTAGAATCAACCACTAATCTAAATAACCCACCTCAAATCTTAATTAATGGCAACATTTGAATCCTGGAAATAGTATAAAAAGTGTTTCAATGTATAAATGTTTTGATTTGGGAAAGATATTTTTAAACATATTGAATGTAGGTACTCTTGAAAGGTCAACACCCATGAGAGCAAGTGTGTTGAACTGCTATATCCCTAACTCCCCTAATAAAAGGCGGGAAAAATTAAAGAATGAACGAATACTAACTGGAGTTGAGATAATATAAATATTACTTTTCATGTAGTAATAATCAATATTTTATACTATTTAAAGTGAAAAGTTAGAAAGCAATGATGATTACTGAAATGTTAAGAAAATTTAAAAATTTAGAAAAATTGATAAAATTTTAAAGGGCATTAACATGGTATCTTAAATGGGAGTGAAATCCAAAAGGGAGGGGATATATGTATATGTATGGCTGATTCATTTTGCTGTGCAGTAGAAGCTAACACTGTAAAGCAACTATACTCCAATAAAAATTAATTTTAAAAAACTCAAAAAAGGGGCATTAACAATAATTTTGGTTTTCTTTCATGAATACATGTTAAAATAAAGAAAGTTCCTCATGGATGCTAATGAACAATTGAAGAGAAGAAAATAAATATAAACAGAGCTTCCATTAACATAAAAAATTTTCCAGACTAGACTAGAAAAAATTCAAAATCAGAAACTAGTATTTGCTATGCAAATACAATGTTAAACACTAGATCTAAGAACACAATTATTTTAAATATTTGGCTAATTTTTACACTCTTTTTAAAGATATATGTCTTAAATTCCTTTTGAGCTACAGAAAAGGGGAAGGAAAGAAATACTAGTTTACACATGCTAAGAAAATGTCTAATAATGTTTGCACTGATTTAATAGTTTCTTAAGAAAACTGCTATTACCATTGTGATAATCTGCTCTTAACATTTAAAAATTACATGCATTTTTATTGACTTTAAAAATGTCACTTAAAAGAACTTGCTTAATAACATATTCAGATATTTTGTACCACTAGGGAAAAAAAGGTTCTAAACTTCTAAAACCCACTGATATACAGTCTACCGTTCATCTTCCGTCCAGTACATGACAGACGTACAGCCTTGTCCAGATATAACAGGCACCAAATAAGGTACTTGGAGTTAGTTCTGAGAAGGAAATGGTATAATAATAGGGAAAAAAAGCAATGTAAGGAAGAATCATAAAAGGAATGACAAAAGCAGTATGGTCAACTCTTGATCATTCAATACATGTATAATTTAACAAGCATATTCAACATCCTACTTTGATTTTCTAATGCTGATGGTAAAAGTAGTTTATATTCACAAAACCAGAATGACAAATAGCATACTCAAGTAACCCAGAAACAAATTATAGTGAAAACCAGTCTATGATTTAAGAATACATTATAGTTCATTTACAAAGTGAATGATACAGAGGAAGATGAAAATCAAGAGTTGACTCTATGGATAGTTCAATTCCTTCTCTGGGTTCCTGTTAATGGGAGTTCTGTAGCATAATTTAAAAATGATTTCTTACAGAAGGAAAGAAGCCAGAGCAATTACTGAAAGGGTCCTGCTTGCTGATGGGTCGAACCAACAAGGTGCGTCTGTTCAGCTTGTCAGTACAGGAAAGGAAGACACCTCCACATTGCCCCAGAGACCAACACTCTTCCCCAAGGCTTGAGGTGATGGACAGGAGCAAAGAAGGTGAAAAGACAAAAAGCAATAAAAGCCATAAGCAAAAAACTCTGGATAGTTTTAATTCTGCTCAAGTTTGCATAGGTTTAGGTTTGAGCCACTGCTAGGTATGGCCTCTGCCTGGACCATCTTCTGCAAAAGCATTGTTAATGGAAGTAAACAAAAAATAGTTGCTTTTAATGTAAATGACTACTTTTAATTTATAATAAAGAACAATCCAACATGAACTCACTTATGAATAGGAAAAACTTCTAAAAGGTCAACATAATAATACATTAATGGTAAAGTATATTAATAAAAGCAATCCTACCTTTGTGTTATTGAAAAATTTACTTAATTGCTCTAACAGGAAAATGGATACAAAACACAAGCAGCTTAAAGGAAGTAATAGTTTTATTTTATAATGTAATATTGGAAGAAAAGGTCAAAAAGAATTTACTGAGCTCTAATTCTTGTAACCATTAGTCCCGTTGCATGAAAGAACAAAGAAAAACAGTTTATAATATATTTTTGAAAAATCATAATTACTAAATGAGTCTCACCACAGGTTTTTCTTTGCACTGTAGAAATACTCCTTCAAAATGTCCTGACTGCCAACCTTCCCCTGGCCTGGAAAACATAAGTTCACCTTATCTGTTCTCTTCAATTTTTCTGAGTTAAAAAAATTGAGCATATATAACTATTTCAAGTAGTTCTGATGTAAACAACACTACACTGAACTAAAACGTGGATCTGACAATGCAATCAATAGAACAATTTACATTAGCACCACACCCTGGTAGTTCTTCAGAGAAGCATTTGTCTTAATGATAAATTCTATATTTACGAAGGTTATTTTTCTTTCTCACCCATGAGACTCTAAGGTCCATAAGGACATGGTTTATGTCTATTTTTGTTAAACACTATATTCCTAGTGCTTAGCATAGTGCTTGGGACATAATATACATTCAGTAAATATTTTGATTAAATGAATGAATAAATTATCTAAATATTTAAAACTTACATAAATTTAACAGTAAAATCATTGATAATCTAGAACATAAATTGTAATATTCACATAATCAAGAAATGATTTCAGCAATAAAATAAAATTCATGTATCACTTGCTAGGATCATTTTGATATAGAGATATACCATTCAGAAGAAACTGAAGAGCTAACCATTCCATTATCAAAAATCAATTAATGATTCACTGTTACTACAACAAAAACAATTATCATACACTTGGTAAAATAATACTATTATAACAGGTCTTAATATAAACCCAACAAAATATTTTGACCATCACAGTTATGACATAATTTTTTGGCTGTGACAGAGTTGAGAGCTGTTTACATGAACAATATGATATGTATAATAAAGAATGAAAGTTCGAATGTTTTTAATGCAGAATTAGAAACCCGTTAAATAAAAAAGACTTCGGGGCTTCCCTGGTGGCACAGTGGTTGAGAGTCTGCCTGCTGATGCAGGGGACACGGGTTCGTGCCCCGGTCCGGGAAGATCCCACATGCCGCGGAGCGGCTGGGCCCGTGAGCCATGGCCGCTGAGCCTGCGCTTCCGGAGCCTGTGCTCCGCAACGGGAGAGGCCACAACAGTGAGAGGCCCGCGTACCGCAACAACAACAAAAAACACTTCGGCTTTTAGAGTATATAATACATCAATAAAGGTACAGAAACATGTGTACTTCTGCAGACACTTAATTGCTGAATGAATAAATATTATGAATCCAGGAAAAAAAGGACTGTAAGGCTGTTTCTTTGCCAAAATACTATGAAGTAGAAAATACGATGCTGTTTAAAAAATAATTTTACAAAAGCATGTGTGAGTTTTATGGTATGTGAATTACATTTCAGTTAAAAAAAACTCAATTCCAGGGTAGTGTTATAAAACAAAAAAAACCTCCTAAAAGCATTCGTATTTTTATTTTGGAAAAATTAATAATAAAATTGCTATATATCTTTATGAAAATATCTAAAACATTACTTTTTTACTACCATTACTTATTATTATAAACAAATCATATTTACTTATAATCTACTTTTGGTAGAAATTTATTAGGAAGGAAAAATGTGATTCTAGGAACATCCACCACATGTTCATTAATCATCTGTGAGATAAGAAAAGTACTCAAAGTTGTAAGGAACATGAGATGCTGCTCCATTTCAATCTATGGTATAGGGAATGGATGAGGAGTATTCATCAAAAACCAGAGCCATTAACTGTGTCCCAGACATCTTGGCAAATATACAACATGCATAACAAATTGTGAGGTGATTAGTAAAAGCAGCTTATTTCATTTAATATGGCAGTGTGGATATTTATGAACAGATTTGCCTTCTTAGAAAGCAAAACTTTATTATATTCCATATATGAATGAATACCAAGTAAAATTAACCAATATATCTTTTAAGAACCATCTTTGGGAATATGTACAGTATTTTTTTAAAAATTAAGGAATCAAATTAAAATATAAAAATTCTTTTATAGACTTTGTTCAAGGAAAATATAGCTTTTCCCATATTCATTATTCATTAATTACCTGCTTCTATAGTGATCAATATTGAAACTTTCTATTTTACATTTCACTTTGGTGTACACATCCTGGACATCTATGGAAGCACTGAGATCTTCTAGTTCACTGACCATACAAAATTCTGCAATAAGAAGCAAATATTAATATCAGTATAGGGTTCACAATCAATATTAAAACTTTCTATTTACATTTAATGTTAGCATGTATATCCTTGACATCTACAGAGGGACTAAGACTTTCTGTTCATTAACCACATAAGATTCTAAAATAATAAGGAAAATTAGTATCAGTATAGGCCTCAAAATTAAGATACGATGCTTATTTCAAAACAAGGGAAATCCCAGTTAATGTATGAAGTGCTACATCTAATATCAGTCAACAGTCTTTGCAATACATTTAGTGATATGACCAATGAAGAAATTACCTCATGGCTTTTGAAGTGAATTTTAATACAAATAAGACAAAATTTAGGTATTATAGGCAACATGTTAGTATTACTAATAGAAATCACTTGAGTTAGACTTAATGATTGATTTAAATGCCAATGATAAATAAAACTAAGTCTCCAATTTCTTCTAAAAATAGTGTTTAATATTTTATCTTTTCAGTAGAAAAGTAATCCTGTACCTGTGCCTTTATTTTCAGGATCTGGAGCAAAGAGCTTTATAGTAATTTTGGGGAGCACCCACTGCATCCACAGACTAACACGACCACTGGATCCACCAATATTACTTGTAGTTTGTTCCAAGGTAACAGAATCGGAGAATGGTGAATCATCAACTGCTTGTACAGAATCTCCCTGGGATGAGGAATAACAACAATACTTTGTAACATAAATAAAAATAACTAAAAATATATAATTTAAAATCTGCAATTACTGCTTATAACTTATCATATATGATAATGCAAATCATATAAATGTTTATATATAATGCCAGTAATATAAGCATACACTAATCATACGGTTTTCATAGTTACAGTGTACATGCATGCCATTCCAGTTCCTCTAAATGAGTTAGGATCATACCAATGAGTATTTCCTTATAGAGTAGCTATAGCCAAGGGTCAAACTGGGCTCTATTTTTGGAAATAAAGTCTTACTACCTCACAGCCACATCCACTCATTTATCTATTGCCTATGACTACTGATTAGCAGAGTTAAGTAGATGCTTTAGAGCTGCTATGATCCACAAAGCCTACAATATTTACTATCTTGTCATTTATGGAAAAAGTTTGTCTATCCCTGCTATGGTGTATTTATGTATGAATATATAATAACCATAGTAAAACACAGCATAATCACCATAATTTAAGAAACAGCAAAACATTCATCATGCCTCACATATTTTAATATTAAGGAGACATTTAAAAGCAGATTCGACAACAGATTTTTTAAATGATTTATATGGTTAAAAGTCTCTTAATTAGAGGTACAGAGCATGAGTGTGTGTGTGTGTGTGTGTGTGTGTGTGTGTGTGTTATGGTTATCTTTACAGAAATATATTCAGCAATTTATACATATCCTACAGAAAGGTACAATAAAAATGATAACAATGAAACAAAATGTAAGTAAAATGAGCAGGTTTTTGATAAATACCTCTTAGCTCAAGAAATTTTCCCAGGTTAATATTCAATGTTTTGCACATTTGAGATGGTATTATTTTGTAATTTGATGTACTTCAGAGTGTATCTCCAGCCCAATAAGAGGCAGCTGAAGCCCAAGAATATAACCCTTGGATTACAGACCTCAGCCCAGAAGAAGGGAATCTTGCAGCTTCAGAGAACCTGCCATACATGCTGGCCCCAAACCTTCATCAGAGCATAAGCTTATTCAGTTCAACAAATACATACTGAATTCTGGATATGTATAAGGTCCTAAATTTGGTACTAATAAACTTTCTGTAAAAGGTCTGTTGGGTTGTTTTTTAATCTTTTCGGCAGGTGAAAATAAATCCTGGTTTGAAGATGAACAGCTTCAGTCTCAAAGGCAGGAAGAGATGGTGCCAGAGATAGTGATCACTCACTCATGTATTCTGTTCTTTTAGGATTAGCTACCAAGTATTTGGGTTTTTTAAATCCCAACTTTGCTGTCCATCTAAAACCTTCAAAAAAACTCCAGAACCTAAACTCATTCTCTGTGAACTGATCAAATACACCAGAGCATGCTTACTTTTTTAAAAGATGTATATATATATTCACGTACCAAAATGTTCATTGCAGCTCTATTTACAATAGCCAGGAGATGGAAACAACCTAAGTGCCCATCATCGGATGAATGGATAAAGAAGATGTGGCACATATATACAATGGAATATTACTCAGCCATAAAAAGAAATGAAATTGAGCTATTTGTAATGAGGTGGATAGACCTCGAGTCTGTCATACAGAGTGAAGTAAGTCAGAAAAAGAAAGACAAATACTGTATGCTAACACATATATATGGAATTTAAGAAAAAAAAAATGTCATGAAGAACCTAGGGGTAAGACAGGAATAAAGACACAGACCCACTGGAGAATGGACTTGAGGATACGGGGAGGGGGAAGGGTAAGCTGTGACAAAGTGAGAGAGAGGCATGGACATATATACACTACCAAATGTAAAATAGATAGCTAGTGGGAAGCAGCTGCATAGCACAGGGAGATCAGCTCGGTGCTTTGTGACCACCTGGAGGGGTGGGATAGGGAGGGTGGGAGGGAGGGAGACGCAAGAGGGAAGAGATATGGGAACATATGTATATGTATAACTGATTCACTTTGTTATAAAGCAGAAACTAACACACCATTGTAAAGCAATTATACCCCAATAAAGATGTTTAAAAAAAAAAGATGTATATATATTTAAATATTAGTTATATGTACTTAAGCTTAGTTTGATAGGCAGCATGATGCATTGAAGACAGTATAGCCATTCTTTGTTCCAATTACACCAAGCAAAGCAGAAAGCTCACTGCTCGTGATGTTTTCATCTAAATGCTTTTCCAAAACTAAGTGGCCCTAAATCTGCTAAAATTGAAATTCCTAGAATTTGAGAAGCTATATAAAAATTCAGGTTTCTGGTTAGCTGTCTAAAGTAACACATCTAATGAAAAGCACAAACTAATCCCAGAAAAAGATACATTTTAGAAAGTCAAATTCAATAAAAGACAGCATAATGTAGTCAGTATGCCTTTCTCTATGGATTGGGTCTTAGAGCAGAAGAATTCATAAATTAAATTCTCCCTCCAACACTTAGAAGAACATTATAATCCCAAGAATGGAAATTGTAGGGAAAAGACCATCTCAAATCAATGAAACCTTGATTTTTAACACTATTAAGTATACTTAGTAGGAATGCTAAGAAAACTGTGGCTTCAAATTTAATAAGCAAGCACTCCTGAGAAAAAGTTTTACTCTCCTTCTTCATGCAGTTTCAATTTTCATTTTGGATTTACAACACTTGGTGCGGTATTGTTAAATATGTTTGTGCATTAATTTTCTGCTCTATTTCTAAATCTATAGCAAAAATTGAGCCAGAATTGGAGACGCTGAACTATTTTCCCACACCTCTTTAGCCAAGGTCTAAAATATACAGTTCAATTCTTTCACCATTTTGTCGCAAATTGACCAAAATACTGAGTTTATTATGCTAGCTGAATTTATCTTTGTTCATCTGGAAGAGCAAACACTTCAGCCCTTCATCCTTGGCCTGCTTCAGAGCTCAGGGATGATCATACTTTTGGCCACACTGCTACTCTCCCTTATCAAAATAACTCCAGCATTCTTTTTCAATCACAAAACTTCCCAAAGGTCTAAACACTTCCACTGCTGTTTGTACTTAAGTCAACGATAACAAGTGGACTGCTGTGGTTTCCACTACCTTTGCTCTCACCATTTCAATGTGAAGGGTGGGAAACACGAATAACTGTTTTTAAGCTCACTACTTAAGCCTGCCACTCATATTTCCCCTTCTACCACCACTGAGATCGATATTCAGGAAGCTAGAGCTATATCCACTGAAAAGTATACTGCTCCTTATCAACATGTCAACATAAAAAGAATTACTCGTAGTTTAAAGTATAAGTCATCCAAGGATCATATAAGCAAATACTTCTCTTCTACTTAACACAAGCAACTGTTAAGAGCATACTTTTTTAAACTAGATTCATTTATGGTGAATTCTTTATTGTTGAAATAATTTAAAAATAATAGTTCTTACCCAACTCAGCAACAAATACCTTAAATAGTGTTTTTAAATTTTATGGACTTTTGGAATGCAAATATTAATTAGAAATTTAAACATACAGATACATAATATAAATAAGCACAACAAATGTAAGGTGACCTCAGATAAATAGGTTATATTTATGTAATAAAACTATTTGCATAAAAAAATAAGCCAATAATTGAGAAATTAGAGACATTTTCCAGCATGATTATTTTGAAATAAGAAAAGCATGACAACAAAATATTGTGTTGATTCATATGTGAAGGCTAAACAATAACCTGCTTTGATATATGTATTATATATGTATGTTCTTTCAACAGCTACTCAATTAATTAGATGATAATCTAAATGCTAAGATTTCTACATTTTGAATAAAAGTTTCTCCCTAAATGTTGAAGATAAAATCATTTAAAGATAAATATTTAATGAAATAAGTCTATTTTGAGGAAGAGATTTAAAACTATTATAAGACATCCTTAAAATATCAACTGAGTAAAAAAGTTCAAACTAAACTTACTTTCTAAAAGGTTGTCTAGAATAATAATTTGAGGTAGATTGCTGCTTAGGTTAACTGCACTTAAATCCCTGAAAAACTGACAATAGTTTTGCTATAGCAGTTGATGCCAAACAACTTCACTTTTTTTTTTGAGATACAACTGACATATAATATTATAATAGTTTCAGGTATAAAACATAATGATTCGATATTTATATATATTGTGAAATGATCATAGTAAGTCTAGTTAACATCCATTGTCACACAGTCATAAATTGTTTTTTCTTGTGATGAGAAATTTTAAGATCTACTACTCTCTTAGCAACTTTCAAATACACAATACAGTATTATTAACTTCAGTCACCATGGCATACACCACTAGGGCTTATTTATTTTATAACTGGAAATTTGTACCTTTTGACCACCTTCATTCATTTTTTCCCCCCAAATTTTCACTTTGGATTTAACTGAAAATAAATGCATTTTAAATAATTACTGGGGACTAAGAAATGAACCACTTCATGCCGGATTGTTTTCTGGAAATATATATATTTATAATTGAAGTATAGTTGATTTACAATACTATATTAATTTCAGGTGTACAATAGAGTGATTCAATATTTTATAGATTACACTGCATTTAAAGTTATTATAAAATACTGGCAATATTCCATGCTATACAATACAGCTCATACTGGATTTTTTTGAGAACCAGGCTGCTGAAGTAATTTTAATTCCAGAATCAATAAAATATGCAATTCGAGTTTTGCCATGACCCTCTAACCTCCCAACATTGTTGGTTAATCTGTCAATTTTTACCTTAGGTTGAGTTATAAATCTAGCATTCATTCATCATTTTAGATTTTTCTAAAGCTTTAAAATTATTTCTTTAAAATGCTGTGAATAAGGATGACATTATCAAAGACATTATACATATATACAAGAAGTTAAAATGAAAAAATGCTTAATGGTTTGCCTAAAATCACAACTTAATTGGAGGGATTTAATTTCATCAACACAATATAGCTATCCATAATAATTGTCCTTCCTACATCACCTTTATGGAAAGTACTGAAAATCCAGAAGTTCAAAATAACATTTTATATAATTAGAACAGCTTCCAAAAGACTTAACAGGGCTTCCCTGGTGGCGCAGTGGTTGAGAGTCCACCTGCCGACGCAGGGGACACGGGTTCGTGACCCGGTCCGGGAGGATCCCACATGCCGCGGAGCGGCTGGGCCCGTGAGCCATGGCCGCTGAGCCTGTGCTTCCGGAGCCTGTGCTCCGCAGTGGGAGAGGCCACAACAGTGAGAGGCCCGCGAACCGCAAAAAAAAAAAAAAAAAGATTTAACAGTTTATGTACTTAACCTTATAAGGGAAATATGTGAATGTGTATGTATTTGTGTATTGTGTATCTATTTGCTTTGTTTACTTGTTATTAAAACAAATCATCAAAATGTTAGCACTTTCAAAGGCAGTTTTTATTGTTGGGCTATCTTGTAAGCAAAATGGCATAAATATTTCAATGAACATGATTATATAGTGTTTCACTTTCCTGAACATCTCCCTGAACACAAATTTTTGACAACCTTAACTAGCTGAAATACAGTGAAATATGTTCTACAAGTGTACAGGTTAAGCCTTACCTTGGGCCCATGGTAAGAATTAGCGTGCCAGAGACATCTTGTTTTATACCAAAATTTTTGCTCACCCTTCTATGTGATACAGAATTTTCTCTGGGAAGCAGCAATGCAGTGATGGGCTAAATTTCCCAGTGTACCTATATATTAGGTGTATACACATATCCATCCCCGAAGTTAAATATTATAAATTCTGCTAAAGATAAAGGACTAAAATGCTTAATTTCTTTTAAAAGCTGAATATTATTAAGCTAAGTATCCAATTTAAGAAATTAGAAAAACAACAGAATAAACCCAAGAAAAAATATCTATCTTAGCCTAAGTAGTGGAAAAATGTTACCCTTGAGACTTTTTAAACACATCTCTGGGTTACATGTAGGTTTGAGGGCTTGATTTCATACTACCGAAATGTTTCAAGAAACATCTAGCTACGAAATTAACAGTAAAGGGGTCCCAGGCTAGTGATGGCCCTTGGAGTCCCTCAGAGAAGGAAACACAGAAAATCCCTATTGGGGAACAGGCCCTCATACACTATGCAAGAGTCTCATAAAGTCGCACTAGTGAAGAACTCCCAATAGAAGAGCACATAACACATAAAGAAACAGTCTACAAGAGCAAGGGTTAAGAATACAACAGTAGGATTAGACTCTCAAGAAATTCAGATAACAGATCTGATAAATAATATAAAAGAATTATGTTTAAAACAACAAAAGACATAAAAACAAACAGAAAAAATAAACTCAATATATGCTTTTATGAATTCATATGAAAATATATTTGTAGTGACAATGAATGTATACATCTCTATGCCCCGTACTATAATAAATCAGATTTAATTTCGTCAAAATGAGTTGACTTCCCAAATTGTTTAACATCCATATATTAAAGAACAATGTGTTTAAAACCTACTCTGTACCAAGCAGTATTGCTTGGTACAGAGTAGGTACTGGTTGCTCAAATTAGGGTTATCCTATGATGATAAAGATAATAGGTGACGGGTGATAATAGAAAATTTATAGTTCACATCCAGTATGGCACTGAAACAGTATAATCATTATTTAACACTGTTACTTCTGAACCAATATAAACCTCTCAGTGTAAATCATTTTACGTCCAACCCATAATGTTTGACTTATCACTTATTTCAGATGAAAAGAATAGTATAAAAGTACAACTAATGTGGGAACAGAAAAAGTAACAGTGTCAAATTTTCAATATGTCTTTTGCTATTTGAACAAAATCTGTTAGTGCTGAAACATGCTAGAAAGTTTCCTTAACAGAAAATTATTATCAAAAAAGAAAATTATGTTCAACTTGAAAATATTGCCTAATATTTAAAAAGTTAAGTGAAATATTTATTCAACATATTACTGGAAGTCTTAGCCACAGCAATTAGGCAAGAAAAAGAAGTTAAAAGCAACAAAATTGGAAAGGGAAAAAAGCAAAATGATCTCTGTTTGCAGACAGCATGACCTTATATGTAGAAAATGCTAAAGATTCAACAACAAAAAATTTTAGAACTAATAAATGAATTCAGCAAGATACAAACCCACATCTGTGTTTTTGCACAATAACAGTGAACAATCAGAAAAGGAAATTAATAAAACAATTCTGTTTAAAATAGCATCAAAAAGAATAGAATACTTAGGAATAAACTTAACCAAGGAAGTGAAAGACTATAAAATATTGCTAATAGAAATAAAAGAAGACACAAACAAATGGAGAAATGTCCCATGTCCATGGATCGGAAGACTTAATGTTAAAATGGGAAGTTATTGTTTAACAGGTACCACATTTCAGCTGGGAAAAATTTTAAAAGTTTTGGAGATGGTTGACGGTGATGGTTGCACAACAATGTGAATGTACTTAATGTCACAGAAGGGTACTCTTAAAAATGGTTTAAAAAGGTAATTTTATGTTGTGTATATTTTACCAGAATAAAACATTTGACATAAAAGCATTAACTGGGACATAAAGTCATAATTGCACAGTATCAAAAGACAGTGTATTTGTTTAGCATCTATAAAAACTATGTTTATTAGTTTCATTTTATACAGCCTGGGCTACCAGAATGCCATAAAACATCTTTATTTTACCATTAAGTATTACTTTATCAATAATGAGTAGTATAAAATTCATTTTCTAGGAATACAGCAATACCATTGTTGGAGTTGGGAACCTGGAACAAGATGCTTGCCTATATTCCCTTTATTATGATGACATTAGTGTATTTTGTCTATCCAGTCCTTACCTCTTTTCTAACAATCTTCTAAGTTAAAACTTCTTCTATATGCAAAGAATGCCTAAACTAAGACCCAGTTTGGAATGAGGTATGTGTTACACACAAGTGCCTTTTCAATTAGGATTACCTTGTTGATTATCATGGGAATATACAGTGACTGTGAGAATTTCCCCACAAAACATATTTTTCTAGATAATAAAACAAGGGGGAACACTTCCCATATCATTTTGTGAAGACAGTGTGATCATGATACCAAAATACAACAAAGATATTATGTAAAAGAAAAGTAAAAGGCCAGTATCACTCATGACTATGATACCAAAACCCTAAATAAAATATTAGCAAACACAATCCAGCAAGATATGAAAAGGAAAATATATTACATCTAAGCTGGGTTTGTTCCAGAAACACAAGATCAGCTTAATATTTGAAAATCAACCAAAGTTACTAGTCACCTTAAAGGAATAAAGAAGAAACAAGTACTGAATATATAATCGTATCAACTGAATAAAAGTGCTAAATAAAACTGCCAAATAAGTGTACTCCTATAACAAAATGGTCAAGATTTCTAAAAAGAAAACTAAAATCTTATTGAAATTAAAGAAAATACAAATAGAGGAATGAGCCACATTCATAGAGTATATGGACAAACTATACATACTCAGTTAATATTTGTACTAACATATTGAGAAAAATATTAACATTATCCCCACTTTTAGAGATAATGAAACTAAATCACAGAGGTTAAATAACGTGATCATAAACTGCAGAGATTAAAAACTCAAGTTGTCTGATTCCAAAGTGACTTCTATAGATTCCATTAACTTAGAATCACACTCAGATGAGCTGGACCGTCCCTACTTTGTGTGACACTAACTTCAATTCACTGCATCTCAATTTTCTAGTAAATGATCTTCCAACAATCCCTTTCAATAGTATAGCTGTAAATTGATGGAATTAAGAGAAACATCTTTCTCACTTGTCAAGCTCTGCAAAATTATTATACCAAAGTCAGAGGAAGGCAATTCTTAAAGCTGACAAAGTAGAGAGTCTATGACAAAAAGTGGGAAGCAGCACACAGAATTTAGCTAGTTTTCCCCAGGAGAAAAAAAAAAATACACCTTAGAGAAAATAAATTACTAGCATTCTATTTTTCTGTTTTCAAGGTTACTAGGGAAACTAAATAAATGACTTCTAATTTTCACTTTTTTCCCTTTAGTACCACATTTTTTGGCAAAACTTTGAAATACGCTTGAATACAGTTAGGGATAATATTAAATGCCATTTTAATTCTATACCGTTCATGCTGGTACTAAGCAAATCTCATTAAAATGACAGAAATGTGCTCTTCTGAGTAAGAAAATCAGTACTAAATAAAGTATATTTAATGATTCTGCATTCACTTTCCTCTACCCCCTAATTTCTATACCAAATAACTCAGTTATCAACATATAGAGCTGGCCAAAAAGTTTTTTCGGGTTTTTTATAATATCTTATGGAAAAACCCAAACAAACTTTTTGGCCAACCCAATATTTCAACAGGTAAAGAAAAATTAAAATAGCATTTCTGGTATTAGTTTTGAAATGGTTTGTCAGGCACAGGTCATATAAAATGCATATAATATCTTCAGGGAAAAATTACTTCATTAAGAGTTAATCAACCTTTATTCACCAATGTTCATAGTAGCGTTATTCGTAATAGCCAAAAGGAGCAAATAACCCAGACGTCCATCAACAGATCAATGGATAAAAAAAGTAAGCTATATACACAAATGAAGTAACACTCAGCCATAGAAGGCATTGAAATTCTTATACATGGATGATGTATAAAACATTCTTCTTACTACCTGGATGAATCTCTAAAACATTATACTAAATGAAATAAGCTAAACGAATACTTATGATTCCTCTTATGTGAGACACCCAGAATAGGCAAATTCACAGAGACAGAAAGTACAGCAGAGGTTACCAGGGATGGGGTTGGGAGGATGGGGAGTCACTGTTTCATGGGAAAAGAGTTTTTGTTTGAAATGATGAAATAGTTTTGGAAATGGATAGTTGTTATGGCTGTGCAACACTGAGATTATTCATTTAATGCCACGAAATTGTACACATAAAAATGGTTAAAATGATAAATTTTATGTAACTTATATTTTACCACAATAAAAAAAATTTAGCAAAAAGAGTTACCAATGATATTGAGAATCTAATATAATATGTACAAGGCAGAATGAGAAAAACAAAGATTCCAAAGACCAGTTCTTAGTACTCAATGATGTTAAAGAAATTTAAATTCAAGTAACATGGCACACTAAGTTGAAATGAATGTTTTCCTTTTCTACTACAAAAGCACGGAAATTCTAGATAAAACACAAGAATTTGTTTTAATACATTAAAGTGCTGTATATCTTTTCTTTGGTCTTGTAGACCTACTCTTCAATCATTAATACCCTCTCTACCTGGGAGGCTAATCTATGGGAACAATATGTACAAATATTCTTGTCCTCTGGTTTCTGGTCATTTTCAGCTAATGAGGAACATGGCAGGAGATAGAAAGGAGGGAGGAGAATGAAGTCAGTATTATTCCCTGTTCTCCCTGCCCGTAAGCCTATTTATGGCAAAAACATCCCAGTGTTACTAGCTCCAGGTACTGTACTATCTCCTGTGGTTTCCCTTCCCAGTCAACACCTTTGTCCTTATGAGAATGTCATCTTTTTCTAACTAATATAACAGTTAAACTTGAAATAAATAAAGGGAAATCTCAAGATGTCAGAAATGAAGAGGAAACACAAAGTCAGGGTAACGACTGGGAACTGAGTCATTACAGACTCAGTTTTCCATTATAGATTATTACAAGATATTGAGTATAGTTCCCTGTGCTATACAGTAGGTCCCTGTTGTTTACTATTTTATATACAGTAGTGTGTAGATGTTAATCCCAAACTCCTAATTTATCTCCCCTCCACCCCATCCCCTTTGGTAACCATAAGTTTGCTTTCTATCTCTGTGAGTCTATTTCCGTTTTGTAAATAAGTTCATTTCTATCATTTTTTTTTAGATTCCACATGTAAGTGATGTCATATGATATTTGTCTTTCTCTGTCTGACTTACTTCACTTAATATGGTAATCTCTAGGTCTCACTGCAATCCCACTCCCGGGCACTTCTCTGGAGAAAACTCTAATTTGAAAAGATACATGCATCCCAATGTTCATAGCAGCATTATTTATAATAGCCAAGACATGGAAGAAACCTAAATCAACAGATGAATAGATAAAGAAGATGTAGTATATACACAATGGAATATTACTCAGCCATAAAAAAATGAAATAATGTCATTTGCAGCAACATGGATGGACCTAGAGATTATTATATACCATATATTTAAATTTGTATGCAGACAGTTCTGTTGCTTACATGATAGTGTTGTCCACAGAATGTCTTCTTATAATCAGAAGATTATTAGTCAATGATTAGCAAGAGCAAAGGGATGCTAGAGCTTCCTGGGAATGCCAAGTCAAATAGGCATAAAGGCCTATTATGGATTATAACAAAATACATGCATAACCTCTCCACACTGTCCTCCCTAGCCCCATTCATTAAGTAGTTTCTCCAGTAAGAGGACACGGTTTTATCTCCATTCAGTCCGTAACACATTTAAATATACAGGAAACTTCATGAAAATTAGAAAAACATTTTTTAAATGGAATTTAAAGGATCACAGTAACATATCTACCATGTTGGAACTCAAAACAAAAGGAATAAAAATTACAAAGGTCATTACACACAATTTTACCAGCACTATAAACAAAAGGAAATGGGAAATGAAAGCCTGGGCACAAATTCTGACTTCTGGATGAATTAAACGACCACAGATTTAATCACAGATGAAGCATTCATACAAAAAGGAGAAAACAATGACTATATTTTCTGATGTCATCATTTACTGGCTAATTCTCAAAGAGGTAAATTTAAACTCAGATGCAAACGTAGTTAATCTTGATCTCCACATAAATATTTTCTTGAGAGCAAAAAGAGAAATTAAACATGAAGTGTTCAATCCACGAACACCTTCTAATTTGTAAAGTTAAATCAAAGTCTTAACATTGATCACCATATCAAAATTGTCTACACAAAAATCTTCCTGCCCTTTATGGAAAACAAACCTAAATTATTTTAAGATATTTCTCAGGGAACAAGCTTCTCAAGTGATTGTAGGTTTCAAATCCATACCAGACTGCTAGCAATCACTCACCTCTTTCTTTCCTTAACCACACTACATAAACAAAAGAGGGTACATTTTGAAAATATTTACCACATTTTCCCCCATAACTCTGTTACCTTATGTAAGCTGCTTTATATGGTCTTTCTGGAATATTAATGTGAATCTTCTGCATTAAGATTCTTTCACTTTCAGATCTTTTTCACACAGATCAGATTAAATCCATACCTAATACAAAACTAACAAATCCACTAGAAGCATTTTCATTATTTATCTTTATAACCCAATCAGAAAAAAACCCTCAACATTCTAAGTTTAAATTAATTGCAGTCATGTAAGGAACTTATTTTTGAAATCAGAATTAATTTTTTTAAGTGACTGAGAAAATGTCTCCCTTGTTAATCTCTCCCTTTCTTAACTTCCTCACCATTCTTCTAGTCTATCACATTTATTATATACCTACTAAAACAAAATTGATACTAATGCCTTTTTCACTTTTGAAGATCCATCTCATATGTTACTGCCTTTGTAAAATACCTACAGATCCCATAGAATGAATTTGTTAATAATTTCTCTATAATTGCAGGGCATGCTCATCTCTATTACATCTTATAATCAGGGTCACCATGTCCTTCTGTATAGGTTGGACACTACACAATTCTAGAAAGCACCATTCAATCTGTACTTGTGTGAATGGCAGGCTCTAGATGTATGACAAACAGGTGTGACCATTCCACATGAGCCCTGTCTTTTCTGGGCTTGCAATGTTTTCTTAAATATTTCTTTCTAAAAGACTACTCCCAAGATAGGTACTCATTTTCATCTTGACGTTCCAATGAATACAGTACTTAGTGAACAACTGTTTAATGAAACACTCTCCTTTCTGCCAAATGTCCACAATATTTAACTTCATTTATCAATTTCACTTGTACTAGCTTTGTCTAGCAATGTATCACCCCAAGCTTTGATTACTCTACCAAAGTATTTCACAAAGTGTATTTTGTGCAATGTTAACATGTAGGCTATGATAAAGGGGTCTTTGGTTAAATGAGTTTGGAGAGTACTGCGTTGAAGAAAGTCAAAGTTTTCTTTACTGCAAGAGCTTTTGTATTCTAACAATATTAATAATCTCCAAGAAAGGATTCACTGTTTTTACCCTAAAAGGATATGTCCCATTGACTCCATAAGGGCACATTCCTAGATTTTCATTTGGGGGGAAAAAAGTAATCCTATCACTTAGGTCATTGTGTTTCTTAAGATTTGGAATGAGCAGGGATACAGAAATTATTTATGCAGGGGTCAAATAGATCTACTCCAGCATGTGTTTATGCAAAAACAAAAACATAACTTCTACCTCTATTATATTACAGTAGTTCTCAGTGGTAAGCCTCTATGGAGTGTTTCAGAAATGTATTAGGGTATTTTTGGTTGACTCAATGATTGGGTGTCACTACTGGAATTTAAGGGTTAGCAGTTAGGGTATCAAGAGGTCCTATGATATATAGGACTGTCCTGAAAAATGAACACTATCTTACAGACAATGAAGTAGGTAAAAATCCTGTTTATAAGTCAACATTTGAGCATAAAACTGAATTCTGTTTTAAATCTAAACACAATATTTTTGCACTTATGCATGATTTTATTTATTAAGAGTTCCAGAAATGCAACTACTGAAATGAAAAGAATAAAAACTTTTGTTTTAAACTTTATCAAGTTTGCCATTACCTCAGGAAATCACAGCAACAACAACAGTACCAACTTGTGGTATTTAACAAAGACCTGCACAAGTCTATATGCGGCAGACACACTCACAGTAATTCTATGTACCTGGCTACTTCATTACAACTTCTAATGTAACCATGCCTGAGCATTTATATATTAAAATAATAATTACTATACCTTAAATTAATTTCCTTTACTCCTTTATATTTTATTCAAAATACTAGATATTTTTGAAATTATATGTATATGTAGGTCATATTATGTTTATTTTCATTTCAGGATAGTAAAGGGGGCTTTATAAAACATTTGTTATTAAAAGGGGCACTGGCACATTGGGTGAAGTTATGGTGTTAAAAATGAAAAGAAAGGCTTCTATGATCAGAAGGAAGAGGAGAGAACTTTGGGTCAGACAAGACTGAAAAATCACTAACCTAAAGATAACAAAGGCACTCTGGTTCTGAGCCTCTTTTGTATCAGCTTCTACATTTCCATACTTCTGAGGAACCATACATTTACTGTCTCAGTTTTTGCCATTTCACAGAACCCCTACTGTCCTGAACTACCCCACTAACTACTAAAAGTGATTAAAATACTTGGACCTAAAAGAAACAGTAATACACAGCCACTGCTACCATAGCTCCTCACGAACCTTCTAAACTCACTAGCTTCCAGAGAGGTATGGTCATCTTCATTCTCAATCCTGATACAAAACTCTGTGGTATATATACCACCCTTCATTCAGTAACAGAATTTTTCAAAAACACTTACCTCAGTAGTAGTTCCAATGTCAGCAGATGGGCTACATGTGCTGGTATCTGGAGGAGCTGTGCCTATACTGCTTCTAACTGGAGAACTAGGGACAGGCCCCACTATGGACTCCGGATAAGCTGAAAAAGAACTGAGATTGCCTCTCTTCTGAATCTTATTCCAGACTTCATTCATGATATCTGTTAGCTCATATAAGAGCTGCACCTAAGCAGAAGGGAAAAATAAAAAGGAAAAACAAATCTTTCAACTTCTGGTCACAACTGACTAAAATATTAAATGTGAGAAAATGAAAACAAGTCCAGGGAAATAAGAATATATGAAACAAAAATCTATCATTGTATCACTGATCATGGTATTATATCATAACCTATAATCTGTGATATATAATTATTATATATTATATATACTGTAATTATTATATATATGATGACTATTTTGTCATGATACCACAATTCTGATGAGATATAGAGAAAAATAATTCATATAAAAATATACAATATTAAACATTTTATCATGAATTGAATTTAGGAAATATAATTAATTTATTCATACTTTTAATTTGCCACATAGTCACATTTTGATATTTTATAAGCAATTTAGCATTTCTGTGGGAAAATAATGCTAATAAAATAATGCTAATAAAACAGCTTATTATGGTACAGTAGATTTCTTTTAATATATGACTAATAGAACAATCACAAAGAAATGCCTTTTAAACAGAGGTCAGGATCAAAATTAGAAGTCAAATATATCCTAGTAAACATGATTATTTAGTTATACATGAAATAATTACCATTCTTATTTCTAAATTATTTACACATTTAAACTTTCTCTATTTTCTGAAGAATAAATCTGAAATTGGATTTCTTGCCCAGCAAAATAAAGTAAAAAAGAAAAATATAACACAGAAGAGTAAAAGGAAAATGTTACATATGAGACTTTTCTATAGATAAAGAACATAAACTATCCAACCTACTATTCCCCTCAGATTTGTCATTCCAATATTCAGAAAAAAAAATTGTTTAACTTGCACGTTGTTTGACTAAGTTCTAAGATATTTACATAAGATTTCATAAATAAGCATTAATCATGGAATCTGTATGACAACATATTGCCATATACTGTATAAAACAAGCCTAGGGGGAAAAATGCAAACACAATGTATAAGCAAATCCACAGCTGGATACCATATTCTGCTTGCCATTAAAAAAAAAAAAAAGAAAGAAAGAAATTCTCATATTTATAAGAAGTTTCAGCCTCAGGACACATCCAGATGATAAAGCTGGCTTCTTATGTGGGCAGAACAGATGCCTAAAAACAGTGTTGTCAATCCTTATTTGATATAAAACAGTATATGGGTTACAGTTTTCTCCTGCTTTTTGTGTGATGAAGTCTCAAATCTCAGGTTATAGCTCTTTTTGTTTAAAAAAAAATCTAATGGCTAGAGATCCTACAAAAAAGCTCTTAGAAAAATTTTAGTTCATATTCTTTTGTCTTTCATAATCATGAGTGTTTTCTAAAAAGAAACCATTTTGTTCCAAACCAAATTTTTAAAAAGATTATTTTACTTTTTCTTAAACAATTAGAACTGACAAATAAGGAAAGCATAAACAGTTTCTAAATACTTTCAAAGGCATAAAGTTTATTTACCTAAGAGAATTGATGCCGCTTTTATTGTCACTACTTCTGGTTTCCTTTAACTGTTACCATTAAAAAATTGTATATGAATGTCACCAAGTACACTGTGTATTCAGCATGCCAAGCAAACACTGACATAAACTTTAAACGTATTATTATTTTCAAAGAAGAAAGCTGCTATCACAGAATCCAGACTTCACAAATTCAGAGGTTTTAAAAAAATAGAGCAAAAATGCTGAAGATAAATGTTCAACTCTTATCCTTCAAGCTGTACTGAAAACCATGCCAACTAAAGCCACAATGAGCTACCACTACCCACCTATTAAGACGTCTGAAATTAAAAAGCATAACCAGACCAAGTATCAGTAAAGATGCAGAGCAGCTAAAACTCTCATTTACTCTGATGGAATGCAAAATTTAGAATACAGTTTGGCCATTTCTGAAAAAAACATATACCTACCACGTGAATGAGCCATTTCCTAAGTGTTTCCCCAAGAAGAATTAAAATCTATGTCCACACAAAGACCTATATAAAAATGTTCACAGAAGTTTTATTTGTAATAGTCTAAAACTGGAAAAAATCTCAAATGTTAACTAATAAGTTAACCAACAATACAACAGAATACTTAGCAATAAAAATAAATTAGAGATTCATGCAAAACCAAGGATTAACCCCAAAATTATTATGCTGAATCAAGGAAGCTAGGCAAGAGAGAGAGAGAGAGAGAGAGAACGCAAACTGTATGATTCCATTTATACAGAATACTAGCAAATGAAAATTAATCAATAATGACAGTATCAGTGATTGCCTAGGATTGGGGGAGGAGTAAAAGGAAGGATTACAAAGGGGCACAAAGAAACTTTTGAGGATGATGGATTAATGCATTATCTTGATTGTGAAGATGATTTGATGGGTATACATAGTCAAACCTTATCAAATTAGATAATCTAAACATGTGCAGTTTATTGTATTTATGTCAACCCCAATAAAACTTTTTAAAAAGATCTCTAAAAAATAAGCACCACGTGAGGCAGCTTTATATGGGTTATGTATGAAGGTGATTGAATATCAATAATATTTTGCATATCAAATACTGATTGGATATGTAAGATATTAAATATTAAAAAGTAATATTTTATTGTTGAAAAATTAACTGCACATACATTTTCTCATTTAATCTCATAACCAATCAGAAAGAAGACTTAATTGGACTGAAGAGGCTGAGACAAACCTCAAGGAAATACATTCTTGAAGGACAGATAGGATTTAAGTGGGTGCAAAAAGCCATTCCAGTCATAAGAATACCAAGAGCAACAGCCAAGTACAGGAAATGAACAAGACATGACAAAGGGGCCATGACAAGTTTTGCAGCATATTAGGAGAGTCAGATAGAAGAGAAAATAGAAAGGTAGACATGAAGAAGAAAAACCATGGATATACAATGTCAATGGAAACCAAGCAGGAATGGAACTTCAACAAGCAATTACTGATCCATGTTGAACAAAAAAGAGCTCTAAGTGAATATGAATTTAGAAAGGCTATTTCATTTGGCACACAGGTCGTTACTAATCATTAAAATTCAGTTTCAAAAGAAAGAGTTTTTGCCAAAAACAAAAACATCCTTTTCATACAGAGCATTACACTTAGTCTACTTTTGTTTGAAAGATAAAAATAAAAATCAGGAGCTCAGAGAAATTAAAAATGGGTGATTTGTCTAAGACTACAAATCCAGTTTTATCCGAACTGAATGCTTATGTTCTTAGACAGTAATGCCAAATTCCATTAGCTTGGTGAAAACTGAACTTACAGCAATAAAAACTATGACAAAATGGATAGAAAAGGAGCATAAAAAACATTATTTCTCTAGTTTTACAACTTAAAACCCAAAAATGCAAAGATACTTTTATGTTTTGGGGAATGCCTTATAGGTAGACAAAAATGTATCAATTTATTGGTAGAGGGAAAATTAAAATTTTATTATATTAAAGAAGATTCCTTATTAAAGAAGATTCATTTAATTTTGGAATGAACACAATTTTTAAGGTCTGAGAGACTAGTGCCTAAAGACATTAAAGAGAATTGGGTAACTTTAGTAAAACACTTAAGATAAAAGGCAAGGTTGGTGCAAATCACTCCTAGGAACAAATTCTCTGAATATTCAACCAGGTTAAATACTTACAGCGTCTAAGGCTTTTAATGGCAGTGAGTTCCAGGAACTGACACAGCGATTTAGGTCTCTATAGTTGATACAGAGATCTACAACAATGTCAGACATGACAATAAATTTGGTCTAGGCCTGCCCTACATATAGAGCTTGCACTATATTTTAGAGTATATAAACTAATTGAGGGCTCTGAGCAATAATGAACCAAATTAATTGCTTACAAGAGCAAACACTTCTGACATCACTCTAACGAATAAACAAAAGAATGGTACTGAAGTAGGAATTACTTGAATGGAATCAAGCTTATACACTGGCTATAATCCAAAGTTCATAAAGCTTCTGACAGTGTATGTGAAATTTAGTGGGCATATACATTGTTCTGGGGAAAAGGCTTTTATAACATTCTCAAAGAAGTCCATGGCACAAAAAAGGATAAGTACTTCACAAAAAACACAAATAAGAAACAAAAAAGCCCCCAGATTAATCAGTGAGAAACCACTCACAAGAAAGAGGTTTATTTTGGGTCATTAATCTTAAAAGGAAAAGTAAAAATAGTAAAAGAAATTTTAGGAACTTATATGCACATGGATATTTGGGCCCACGATACACTATAAGGCAGGACACCCAGAAAATAAAAAGAGACATATAGATATATTTCACTAAGGAAGATTAAACGTTTTTGGCCAAAGATGCCATAAAGTTTGAAGGCAAATAACTGCATTACAGATACAGAGTTTGTATTTATAGAATATAAGGGAGGCTCTTCAAATTGCTAAGAAATTTAATAGAAAAATTAAGTAAATGATATGAAATATCAACCATAAAAAAGCAAATTCACTGGCCAATAAACACTGAAAAATCTGTTCATCCTTATTAATAATCAGGAAAATACAAATTAATGTAAACAACATGAACTGTCAATTCACAAAAGAGCAAACTCAACAGCCAATAAACATTTGAAAAGTTGCTCAAACACCTGGTTTCATTTCCCTTCAGCATGAAGGATTTCCTTTAGGATTTCTTGTAGTGCAGTCCTACTGGTGACAGATTCTTTCACATGAAAAATGTCTTTATTTTGTCTTCATTCATAAATGTTATATATTTTTTTACTTAGAATCTTGGGTTGAGAGGCTTTTAATTTTCTTAATTTTCACGATTTAAAGATGTTCTTTTGATCACTACAGCTTCTTATGAGAAGTAAGCTAACAAAATCTTGGTTCTCTTGCATGTAATGTGTCATTTTTTTCTCATGATACCTTCAAGATATGCTCTTTATCTGTGGCTTTCAACAGTTGGATTATGATGTGTGTAGGCATGGCCTTCTTCATGTATTTATCTTATTAATTTTTCTCCCCTCATTTCTGGCCTACATGTAGTACTCAATAAATATCTGCTGAATTCACTTAGGAAAAAAAAAAAAATCAAGTCATCCTTTGTAATTCTGACAGAACCCAGAGGGAGTCTGGAAGGCTAAAGCAACCCACTCACAAAAAAGAGATTTGGAGTCTCATGTCTTACCATTAAAATTTAGGTTAATCTGGCACACAAGGATATAAAAGAGTACTTACTCCTTACTTTTTTCTTTGAGTACATGTTGATTCTTCAAAGTCGTATATTGTTTTGTGACTTCCTGTCCCTTCAGGAATACCGCTACATTCCACCAGGGATATTCATACCAATTTACATAGAGGATCTCACATTTTATATCAGAGTCAATCTAAACTAACAAAATGACATTCATATACCATTTGAGAGTTTGCAAAGTATTTTCATAACTATCTCACTTAAACTTCCCAACAACCTGGTGATCAACTTTGGATATAGCAGGTGCTAACAATTTTACAGAAGTTGGTTTATCAGGACTTATCAAGAAGATAAAGTAGAATTAAGTGAATAAATAAAATTCATTATACTTTGGGTGCAAAGGGATTCTCAGGGCATGAGGTTCATTCAGTCTTGGTTTAATTCTCAGGCAAGAAAAAAAAAAAAGGCCCTTGGTATTTGGCGAGAAGCAGCAAGGAGCCCGTGGGAGTCAAGTGATCAAGGAAAGGACAAAAGGAAGGAGCAGACATAAGAAGGTAATACCAGGCCAAACATAAGTTCTATTTATGTGATGACTTGGCTTAGAACTGGTTTATATTTAAACAACAACAACAAAACCTGAGCTTAGTTCTAAATAAGGTGAATATCTAAAGAAGATATCCCAGAGCTCTAGTTTTGAGCCACAGTCTTACATTTAGTAAGACTCAACAGAAATCACCATACTATTGAGTATCTCAAAGTAAAAGAAAAAAACTTTTTTAAAGATTAATAATAGTGGAGTCCCAGGCTAAAACCATAATGGGAACAGAATTTATTCTCAGCTGGGATAGCTATGGATAACCAGAACATGTAGAGTAGGACAATCCTCCCAAGGCTATAATGACTCCTAAAATAAGTCTCTAAAATATAATGTCTCTGGTAGGTAACTCCAAGTAGTAGTTAGCTGTCTATTATATAGGAACTGAGCTACTACTAAATATAAACTATGAATAAAAATTTTTTTCTTATTATCCTCAAAAGTTTCTTCATATCCCTTTGTAGTCTATCCTTCCTACCACCCCCTTCTCCTTCCCTCTCCCTGCCCTGACTCCAGACAACCAGGAACCTACTTTCTGTAACAATGTAGTAGTTTACACATTATAACATTTTATATAAATGGAATTATACAGTAAGTACTCTTTTTTGGTCTGGCTTCCTTCACTCAGTGTAATGACTGCAATATTTTTTCATGATCTTGCATTTTATCAATAACTCAGTCTTTTTTATTGCTGAATAGTATTACATTGTATGGATAAGCCATAATTTGTTTAATTTGTTAAATTCACTTACTGATGAACATTTGGGTTATGTTTAGTTTTTGGCTATACAAATAAAGCTGTTAAATACATCCATGTAAAAGTCTCTGAGTGGATATACATTTTTGTTTCCCTGAAGAAATACTTAGGGAAGAATGGCTGGGTTGTATGTTTTTTCCCCCCCTCCAGGAACTTCAAAGTTGTTTCCAAAGCTGTTATGTAATTTTTACATTCCCATCAGTAGTATACAGAGTTCTAGTTGGTTCATAATACTCCATCTTTTAAATTATAGCCAATCTAATAGGTATGTAGTGGTATGTTTTCATGTTTTATTTTGTTTTTTCCTGATGAATAATGATGTTGAGTATCTTTTCATGTGTTGACTGACCAGTCACACATCTTGTGTGGTTCTAATCTTTTCCCCATTATTTGTATTCATGTTATTTTATTTATTGTTCTTTGTCTTCAGGTTACCAAGTAGAAAGGATTCCATAAATATTCTGGTAACAGTTTGGTAAATGTGTTGCTAATACTTTTTCCAAGTGTCTGGCTTTCTGCTATCTTAATGTGTCTTTCGAGGAGAAAATGTTTTTAGACTTGATTATGCCCAATATCTAGATCAATTTGGGGACAGCTGCCATCTTAACAATATTGAATCTTCTAATCTATGAACAGGTATCTTGCTCCAGTTAGATGTTCAAGTTCTCTCAGCAATGTTTTGTGGTTTTCAGGGTAGAGGTCTTGGACATCTTTTGTTAAATTCATTTCTGTATATTTGTTGGCACCAATATAAATGGAACTGATTCATTCCATTTTCCAGTTGTTAGCTGCTAGTACAGAAAAATACAATTGTTTTTTATATATTTATCTTGTCTCCTACAACCATAATAAGTTTATTAGTTCTAGTAATAGTTTCTTAACTCCTCCAGGATCTTCTGTAAAATATTTGATCATATGAAAATAGGGAGAGTTTTACTTCTTTTCTTATCTTTGTGTCTTTTATTTCTTTTGCTTGGTTAATTGCAATGGCTAAGATGGCCAATATGACAAAGAACAGGTGATAGAAGGAGGCATTCTGGGCTTTTTCTTGATCTTAGTGGGAAAAAGTTCAATATTTTACAATTAAGTGTGATATCTGGTTTCTCAGATATGAGTTATTATTTAATGTCCAGATATTTACAGTTTTCCTAGTTATTATTGATTTCTAATATAATTTGACTATGGTTAGATAATATACTTTACTGATTTTAATTCTCTTAATATAATGAGACCATGTACACCTGAAAAAAATGTGCATTCCATGGTTGTTGAATATAGTATTCTATAAATGTCAATTAGGTCAAGGTGAGTTCACAGTATTTTTCATATCTTCTATATCTCCAATTATTTATTTTTCATCTAGTTGTTTTACAACCACTGAGAGAGATGGTATAAAAATTTCCTAATATGATTGAATAGAATTACCTGTTTTTTCCTTTAATTCTGTCCATTTTTCTTTCATGTCCTTCTTTATCTCTGGTAATACTTTTTCTTTTTGTCTATTTTATTTGATATTAAAATAAATAAGTCCATCCTTCTTATGCTGTTTGTATGGTGTATTTTTTCCTATGCATTTATTTATATTGTTTCTTTATATTTTAAGTGCTTCTCTTTTAGGCAACGTATGCAGAGTCTTGCTTTATTCCTACCCTAATAGGAGCAGTTGGACCAGGGGTCAGAAGACTTTCTGTAAATGGTCAGATAGTAAATATTCTAGACTTTGTGAGCTACATAGTGTTCTCCCTTGCTGTTACTTAATTCTGTGGTTGTAGCATGATGGTAACCTTACACAGTATGTGAAAAAAAGCATGTGGCCAAATTTATCTGCAAGCCTTAGTCTGCTGAATCCTGGTCTAAACACTCCCAGTTAGGATCATAACATTTAATGTAATTCTTGCTAAGGCAGGATCATCTCTACAATTTTATTTTTTGTTTTCTGTTTCCATCCTCTGTTTTATGTAACTCTGTTACCACTTCTTCACTTCTTTAGATTATTTGAATACTTCTTAGTATTTCATTTTAATTCATCTATTGGCATTTTGGTTAGTATTTCATTTTAATTCATCTATTGGCATTCTGGTTATATCTCTTTGTATTTTTGCTTTTTTTTTTTTAGTAGTTATTCTAGGAAATTATATGTAGAAAAACTTTCACAGTCTACTTTTAAATTTATACTGTACCACTTCATGAGATATTTAGAAATCTGACAACCACTCGGTCCCCTTAGCCCATCCCCCACTAACCTTGATGATGAAGTTGTCTTTTTTTTTTTTTTTGGCTGTGTTGGGTCTTCGTTGCTGCTCACGGGCTTTCTCTAGTTGCAGTGAGCTACTCTTCCTTGTGGTGCGCGGGCTTCTCATTGCGGTGGCTTCTCTTGTTGTGGAGCACTGGCTCTAGGTGCACGGGCTTCAATAGTTGTGGCACGTGGGCTCAGTAGTTGCGGCTCGTAGGCTACAGAGCACAGGCTCAGCAGTTGTGGCACACGGGCTTAGTTGCTCCACAGCATGTAGGATCTCCCTGGACCAGGGCTCAAACCTGTGTCCCCTGCATTGGCAGGTGGATTCTTAACCACTGCGCCACCAGGGAAGTCCCAAGTTGTCTTGTATATTAAATCCACATACATTGAAAGGTCTAGCAGACAGTGTTATGGATTTTGCTTTCCACAGTCATATGTATTTTTTTAAATAGTTAAAAAAAAAGATTTATCAAGCTATTTATCATTTCTGTTGGTTTTCCTTTATTTCTGAAGATCCAAGTTTTCATTTGGTACCACTCCCTTTTAACTTGTAGAACTTCCTTCAGTATTTCTTGTAAAGTAGAGGTGCTGGTGACAATTTTCCTAGTTTTCTTTCATGTACAGTGTCTTTATTTCACTTTAATTTCTGTGAGACATGCACACTGTCTTGACAGTGTTTTTCTGTTAGCATTTTAAAGATATTGTTCTAATGTCTTCTGCCCTCTGTGGAGTTTTTTGTTTGTTTTTTTTAATATTTACTTATTTATTTATTTGGCTGCATTGGCCCTTAGTTGCAGCAAGCAGAATCTTCATTGCCACATGCGGGATCTTCGTTGTCACATGCGGGATCTTTAGTTGCAGCATGCAGGATCTAGTTACCTGACCAGGGATTGAACCTGGGCTCCCTGCATTGGGAGCGCAGAGTCTTAACCGCTGGACCACTAGGGAAGTCCCATGTCCTCTATGGTTTTTAATGAGAAATCGGCACTCATTCAAATTAAGCCATATATAATGTATCTTCTTGCAGCTGCTTTCAAGATTTTTAAAAAATTTATCCTTGGTTTTTAGCATTTTAATCACAACGTGTCCAAGATAAACATGCTTGGGACTGGGTAAACGTCATGAATATGTAAAAGCCTATCTCTTTCTGCAAATTTGGGAAATTTGTACAATTATTTGTTAATATTTTTCTGGCCCCAGCTTTTTCTCCTTATCTTCTGGAATTCCAATTACACACATATTTGAACATTCCGTCCCACAACCACTGAAGATTCGATCCTATTTTTAATATCTTTTCTTTTCTGTTTTCCAAATTCATAATTTCTATGCACAATGTTCAAGTTCAATGACTCTTCTGTCACATGCAGGTCACCTCTAAGCCCATATGGTATGGTTTTTTCTTTCAGATATTGTATTTCCAATTCTCAAATTCCATTTGATTGTTTTTTTTGTTTTTTTTTTGCGGTACGCAGGCCTCTCACTGTTGTGGCCTCTCCCATTGCGGAGCACAGGCTCTGGATGTGCAGGCTCAGCGGCCATGGCTCACGGGCCTAGCCGCTCCACGGCATGTGGGATCTTCCTGGACCGGGGCACGAACCTGTGTCCCCTGCATCGGCAGGAGGACTCTCAACCACTGCGCCACCAGGGAAGCCCCATTTGATTGTTTTTATACTTTACTTCTCCATTGAGAATTCTTACGTTTTTCATTCAGTGTTGCTTTCCTTTACACCTCATAAAAAAAAATTATAATAGCTGTTTTAAAGTCTTTTTTGCAATTCAATTATTTAAAAACCAAATTGGGAACATTCATTTATGTTGTTAGTTTTTGCTTTTTTTCCCCCAGCGTATATAGAATAATCAGTGGGACTGATGGGCTGAGATGGGCTTCTGCTGCTATGACAGAACTAAATCTATTTTTTCCCTTTTAACAGCTTCTGTGATAAAGGATCTAAAGAAGGTGAATCTGTTTCTCTATAATCTGTTTGCTAGAGCTGCCATATAAAAGTGCCATAAACTGGGTGGCTTAAAACAACAGAAACTTATAGTTTCATGGTTCTGGAGATCAGAGAGTCCCTACTCAAGGTAATAGCAGGGCTATGCTCTGGGACTCAGGAGAATCCTTCGTTGCCTCTGGTTCTTCTGGAGGTAGCCAGCAATCCTTGTGTTCTTTGGCTTGCAGCTGGATCAGTCCAATCTCTGCCTCCATTCACATGGCACTCTCCCTGTGTATCTTCACATCAACTTCCCTCTGTGACTATCTACTTCCAAATTTCCCTTTTTATAAGGATATCAGTCAACTAGATGAGGGCTCACCCTAATGAATTCATTTTAGCTTGATTACCTCTGTAATGATCCTATTAACAGATAAGGTCACATGATGAGATACTACAAGTTAGGAATTCAACGTATCTTTTGTTGGAGACACAATTCAACCAACAAATTTTCCTTCCTCTAGGAAATGCATTTCAACAACCATCAGCAGTAGCATTCAAAGAATAATCTAAGAGGAGTTAAGTCATTTCATAATTATTCTCTTCTATACTACTATGGGTCATAATAGAATGGCAAATGGCCATTAATATGGAATATTTACTATTGTTCAAAAGAATTTACTACTGATTATAAAAGAAATTACTTTCATAATGGTGGATAAGCTATTAGTTTAGTATAACTGCCTCATCATAATTCTAACTGTATGTATTTTTTAATAAGGCCATCACCAAGATTAAATTAGCAGGTCCGATCTTTTCAAAATGCACAAATATATATGAAAGTTAAACCAAACTGTAGAGTATACAGTAGGTGGAGCAAGGCAGAGAGAAGAGGGGAAAGAAGGAGGATGGTTTCAGTAAGGAGGCTCTATAACATATGAATAATATTTGAACCCACTTAAAAAAACACACTTTAAAAACTAGCTCGTCACCACTAATGCTGGAATAAACAAAGATTTATCGACATTGACCTAACAGATCCAATAAAGCTCTAAAAAGTATTGTTTTAAAAATATAATTTCAAATACTATTCAACGTTGATAATCTGTGTAGAAAATATACAAGAGTCTGCTTGAGGTCAAAGAAACAAGTATTAAATTATATGTAATTAATAATTTGTACAAACCCAGGAGATCTGAATTCATACTAAATTATAAAACTGTAGAATATAACATGTTTGGCCTATCCCAACTGGAATGTTAAAGGATTAACAAAATGCCTTTTTTAAAGAGTAAACAGTGCTTTTTTTCTTTTAAATACTGCATGTTGAGCAAAAGAAGTTTTGAGTGAGAAACTGATCAGAAATTACATTTGATCACTTCAATAGACTCTTCCAGTCTGACAGTAAAGTAGTTCTTCACCGTTTAAAAAACTTTACATCTGCAACTGATTTCATTCCATCAGCCAAAAGATGCATTTATGCTGCCACCATTACATTTTCAGAAGAGTTTGAATTACAAAACTTGAGAGAACTTCAAAGCAATACTTAATCTAACCATTCTGATCTTGATGGCCCTGTTAAAAATAATTTAAGACACTTAATAGAAGAGAAACCCTTCAACAAAATGAGTAACAATTGTTCTTAAATCACATTATTTTAAATTTCCTTTCATAAATCAAATGTACCAACCTGGGGGTTCGAGCATTTTATCTCAAGTGACTCTAGGTCAACATGCAGACAGACAACAAATGAATGCCTCATATCAGGTCCTGTAGCGAGTAGTTTTTGAGATGTAACAGCTAGAGTAGAGGTACAACCCATAGGTTCCACTAGGCAAAGTGTCACTTGTTTTCCAAAAAGGGTGTATATGCTGAAATGATGCAAGCTGATGGTCCAAGGAAAGGCATCACCTGAAAATGGGTATAAAAGTGGGTAGGGAGGCACACAAACAAAAATATAGTTAATTGTCACTCGATAGTAAGGTATCTACTGTTAATATTTGAAATATAAAACAGTTAATATGGCATCATAAATAGCGTATACTGTATCCCAGAGACCAACATGTTAAACAGTTTACATGTTATATAAGAGTTACCTTTTAAAAATGTTTATATTTATTATAACATACTACTATATCAATAATGTACATTATAAAACATACAAAAGTAGAAATTAAGGAAATGAGATAAAAATATAAATACAAGTTCTAACTTTTTCTTCCCTCACCCTTGTACTAGTGGGTTGTACAGTGCAACTGCTGGGATGTATGCATTATATCTTGGAGACCACAGAGAATGTGTTAAATTAGGAAAATTAGGAAAATGAACTAAAGGTGACCACAGATCTGACTGCAGAATAAAAAAAGAATAAACAATTTACTATGGTCTGTTGGACCATCTGCATCAGAGTCATATGGGTGCTGATATAAAATACAGATTCCTGGTTTCTACTTCAGACCTACTTAATCAGAAATCTCTGATGGTTAAGACCCAGGACGCACGTACATATCTTCAGTTGGTGATTCTTATATATGTTATTTTTAAATCAAGTATATTTTATTTAAAAATAAAAGTACTCACATTTCAGAATTAAAAGCAAAATTTCTTTCATTGTTTTAAATTTTTTCCTTTTATTGATTTACCAGAGAAAAAAATTGTTAATATAAATTTATGAGATAAAACTATCTTTTTTTTATTGTGGCTATAGATAAAATACTTTGTGAAATAGCATTAAAAATGTACTCAGTATTAAAACATTCGTAAATATTCATTACTGGGATGCCAATTTGATGGAAAATATGTTCCTATGACTTGTATTTTTGACTTTGCAATTCTACTGGCACTTGATAGTATAGATAGTATAATACAGACTTCTTTTTAAGTATCTAGTTCTAAAACAAATTGAAAATATTTATCTTTTAATTAGAGAGGTACTAGTGTCTCACTGAAAATAACTTAGAAAATATAATATAAAAAGAAAAAAATCAAAACCAGTCATAATTCACCTTCCATCTTGCTACTCCCAGGAATACGCACTATTAACATTGTTATTATTTTTCCTTCAAGTCTTCTTTTTTCCCCCCTGTAGTGTGGGACACGCTCACACAGAGTTGGAACCAGATCACATCGTACTATTAGGTTCATGTTATTTTTTAGCAAGGAAAAAAATACCAAGTGAATAACTAAGTAGATCATGCTATAAACATACATACTAAAGGAATATAAATAAGTATTTGAATTGTGAATGGTGATACTCAGGGGATGCTACAAGATAGATTCTCATATGTTTGAACATTCAAAATGTCTTGATCAAGTAGTTAAGAAAATTAAAATCAGAAACTTTGAAATTGAGACCTGGATAATAAAATAAATCTAGCTACATAGCAGTCCACAACAACTTGACTGGAAACAATGGAAACTGCATAATAATATGTGGTCAGCATCGTGGTACTCTGCCTGTCTTAAGACTTAAAATATTTTGCCCCCAGAAAAGAATGACAAACTTTAAATCATCTGTAACTAATTCTGAAATTATTTTAAAACCTACACAAAGTTCCAGGCTATTTACAAAATAAAGGCTTTGCCAAATTTGTCTTAAAATACTTTGGAATGATTTCAGGTTACATATTTTAAAATCTGTAGTGAGCTATACATAGTCTTTCAAATTTTATGTTATCCAAGAAATGTTAAATGGTGATTATGTTGGGTAAAAAGCACCACATTTAAATTCATGAAATAGAAAAAAAGAATTCCAAATGACATTGGTACTATCTCAGATATGTGTCTCTGCTTCTTCTTTGGAATCAAACCATAACCTGAAATTGGGTATACCATATTCTAAGTCTTAAACAGAACCTTTTAAGGTAATATTTTACGTCCATTTATTTAACAAGCATATCATCTATTTTAAAAAGTACACTCTATCTAGAAGAGCTTAACATGTAATGACAAACATTCCCACAATTAATCACTGTGAAAAAATTATCAAAACATAACACATCACTACCTGCACACCTATTCCTTTTACACACACACACCAAAATAAAAAGCACCTCATCTATTTACAACACTGGCAATATACTGTTCTGAGAACTCCATAAAATATGCTCAGATATCCATGACGGACCAGGATCATGTACTATTCTGAGAACTTCAAGACTAGTATTTTAACATTAATGACAAAGTGCTAAGGCTATAAAATGAGTCTTTCATTTTAGAAAAATTATTTATTGCTGGCAGAATTCAGAAATAGTCAAATTGTCTAAAGAACAAGAAAAAATAAAAACAAAGCAGGAGGACTGAAAATTTCATTTCTGTGTGAAACCTCTATATTATTAACAGAGAAAAGAATACCAATAAATTAATTCTCAAAAAATGATAACCAAACACTAATGAACTTCAGATGAGTTAACGTAAAAGAAAGTGAATATGGCAAAGCTTTGAGACAAAATGAATAAATAGAATTCAGTGTGAGACTATGTGATACATGTGTCAACAGTGGGGGAGAGGGACCCTGATCATATACATCTAATTTACAGTCTTCAATACTGGTGGGCAGGGATCAATATTCTGCAAAGAGAATTGGTCTTTCCCTTTCTAAAGATGCTGTGCTTTATTATAGGAAAAAGTATATATACTTTGCACCAAGGTAAATCACCTTACAAAGATCAATATGGAAAATGAAGAAAGAAAACTGTTCAATATTAGAGATACTCCCCCTCAGTTTTCTTTCTTTCATAACCTTAGTCATTACGTGTCTTTAGAAACAAACAAAAAGGTGTCTTTCCTCTTCTTCTTAACTCTTTTCCCTATGTCCCACAATCCAGTATGTCTCAGGCAGGTTTTTATTTCAAATATGAAATAGTGTAATGAGGAATATTTTACTGCTAATTGTGAGGGTTAACAATTTGGAAACAGATGCAGTGTATTCTACAAACATAAATGAGCCAAAAGTGCTGACCCTGTTTCCCCAAACCACTTAGCACTAAACTGATTTACAGACAGTTGAGATAAAGGGTTTCTTTAATTCTACATGATATTAATTTAAGCAGTGGGAATGTTCGAGGAATGAAGGCATTAAAAAAGATATAAAGCATAATCAATTCTCCTGGCAGAGGAGAACTGCTGAAATGCCTGGAAGAGAAGGAAATGAAAATGAGCAACATATAGTTTTATTTGCTCTGTAACCAAATTTCTACTTTGGAAGAAAATACTGCTTTGTATTAGGAAATGTAAAATGTATTGCATGTATAAAATAATAAAAATTAAAAATATATTAAATTTATATAAATATATAAAATTTATACTGAAAAATATCATGATTATTAAATCATGATAAAATAGATAATTCATTTCAAATTTGTGAAATATTTTCTTCATATCTAGAAACCCAAGCATTCAGTGCTTGATTCACTTCTTTAATCCTTCCATAGGCCTTTGTGCATATATAAATGTTTATAAACTCAGCATGTATTTAAAAAAAAAGGGTGTGTGTGTTTCCCTGGTGGCGCAGTGGTTAAGAATCTGCCTTCCAATGCAGGGGAGACGGGTTCTAGCCCTGGTCCGGAAAGATCCAACATGCCGTGGAGCAACTAAGCCCGTGCGCCACAACTACTGAGCCTGTGCTCTAGAGCCCGCGAGCCACAACTACTGAAGCCCACGCACCTAGAGCTTGTGCTCCGCAACAAGAGAAGCCCGCGCACAGCAACAAAGAGTAACCCCTGCTCGCGGCAACTAGAGAAAGCCCGCGCGCAGCAACGAAGACCCAATGCAGCCAAAAATAAATAAATAAAATAAATAAATTTATTTTAAAAAAAAAGCATTCAGTGCTAACTAGTATTCACGTCTGAATATTACTGCTTTAATCATAACTTAATCATCAAATTTTCATTAGTGTATAAAGAAATATAATACTGTTTTTTAAAATTCCTTAAAACTTATGACTGCAAATATAAACAAGGCAAAACCAGAACAATTATTGCTTTTAAAACTAAAAGTAACCTCAAAGACTAGTGCTGTCCTTCAAGCAATTAAAATATCAGTAATTACAGTTTTAAAAGAGGTGTCGAAATTATAGCAATGCAGAATTTATTTAAGGTCATATGATCAGCTAACGAGACATACCCTCAGTTGCTACAGCTTGTCAAGATATGTTACAATTAAACATTTTCTAAAGTGACTTACCACTAACTAATGGCACGTCTTACCTCACTTAAATTATTACACAGACACTTACATAATTAAGGAAACATTATCATAAAATATTTCTTGGGTCTCATGACTCAGTGATATGATATATGGATTATAACTTAAAAAATAAATATAGGGTAGTTTAAAGATCCTTATTTTTAAATGCTATTTTTTGCTTCCTGATTGTTTTCTACTTTAGCTTTTTCTTAAATAAATGAATAGCCAATTTATTCCTCATTAAGCTTTTTATTGAACATGTACTTTACAAACACCGTGTCCTCAAAACTTTAATAACGTAAAAAAAGTGATTAAGACATGATTCCCTTTCCAAAACATTTTCAGCTATATACATTATATTTACAAAAATAATAAAAAATACTTATAATCATTTACAACACAAACATCCTAGATAATAAATTCACTTATCATTTCCCTTAACATAACACATAGTACATGTAGACATTTTAGTCAATTTGAGTTAAATCTATTACCTTCCCAAGACTTCTGTAAAAGAACTGTTTACTGCTATTAGATGAAAGTCAAGACTGACTAATGCATAAAAGCTTTGCCATGTTAACCTTCCTAATAAACGAGTATTTGTTAGGAATAAAAGATACACATTTGTGTATTCATTTTATATTACTGACAGAGTATATCAATTTACTTAAGTTGATAAACTGGTTTACTGAGTGCATTAGAACACTATGACACTGCCTCTACAGCATGAGCCTGGATTTTGCACCAGGAGACTTAGGTAAATATCCTAGCTCTAACTATCCCTTAGTATTAGAGGAGAAATGCTAATTCCTAATTCCTCTGCTTTTTCCACATGAAGTGCTAAGCCATCTCATGCCTTTTCCTTCACAAGAACTGAGTGGACTATTTCATTACAGTAAAAGAACCAACTTAGTGACAAAAGAAAAGATATAAGAATAAAGATCAAAGAAAAAGCAAAAAAGTTTTTTTAAAAAAGGTAAAAAGTAAAGTCCTGATTAATTTCACTTCTTTCATTATTTGGTATTATTATTTAAAGAAGTTTTTTGGAAGACAGGAAGTTCATAGATGACCCAGGGACCCTTTCAGTTCAAGAAACTATTCCAAATACTAAATTAAAGAGTTTGCGGACTTCCCTGGTGGTCCACTGGTTAAGACTTTGCCTTCCAATGCAGGGGGTGCGGGTTTGATCCCTGGTCAGGTAGCTAAGATCTCCCACACGTCTCACGGCAAAAAAAAAAAAAAAAAAAAAACCATAAAACAGAAGCAATACTGTAACAAATTCAATAAAGACTTTAAAAAAAAGTGTGATAAATGAAAGAGTCTGAATCAATGAATTGTATTGTATTTCGTGAAAACCTCATACAGAAGGGAATTATATGGAAGAAAACCTGAGTCCTGGTGATCATGTTTATCCATAACTTTGCACCTCAAGTACGGTTTCATTCCCTGGGGCTCAGATGAACCACTTTAAAAACATGCTAAAGCTGACAGGTATGACCAGGGACTAGCTGTGAAATTAGGAATAGAGCAATTTTTGGTATTGAAAATAAATGTTACTCTGTAGCACAAGATTCTATCATGTTATCAGTGCCAACTGATGGACAATCTAGGTCAAACAGTTACCTAAGGATATAAAAAAGGAACAAAGAAGTCAGGTATGTGACAATCTTACAGATTTGTAAACTGTCAGAGAAAAGGTGACAGGTTAAGTACAGGTATAGATGAGAATACCTAGTAAAGCTATAAATATGAAGAACACCTATCTTTAAAGAAAGTGTAGAGGAAAGGAGCCCATGAATGATATTCAAAAGGAGTAGCCACTATCCACAGAAAACAAATCAAGGAAAGTGGTTATCCAGAAGTTAAGAAAGAATTTCAAAAAGGAATCAATGAACATCAAGGATTAAAAGGTTTCTATTGGATTTGCAAATAAGAGGTTTGTTCTGTTAACTGAGTAAGCTGAAAGAAATTTTAGCATTTTTATATGACAACAAGGATTAAATAAGGAGGTTATAATTGATGAAGCAAGTTCCGTAAAAATGTAGTGCATAGCATATAGTATGCACTCAATAAATATTTGCTTTATGAAGGAAGGAAGGAAAGGAGAAAGGGAGGGAGGGATGGACTGAGATGGATAAATGAATAAAAATGGCTTGGTCCTAAGCAATATCAGCAGATGAAAGACTTAATCCAGGTAAGGTAGATTCATTTGTTAAGTATTTACTGAATTAAATATATGCTAGATATTATTCTAGGATCTAGGAAAAGAGCAGTGAACAATATAATCTCACTGTTCTCATGGATCTTGCCTTCTAGTTGTGAAAAGGATAATAAACTAATAATTAAATGACATATAGTATGTTGATGGTCCTAGATGTTCTGAAGAGCACTTAAGCAGGGTAACAGAACAGGGCGCTGCCACTTTAAGACAGGATAGTCCAGAAAAGCCACTCTGATAAAATGACATTCCATAGAGACATAAGGCATGAGGCTACTTGGGAAAAAAGTGTTCTAGAAGGTGAACAGTAAGTGTAAAAGTCCTGTATCAGGACCCTGTTTGGATGGGAAGTTGTCAATGCTTTCATTAAGGAAATAAGGAGGTTGTATGCTGTGTAGGGGAAATAATCAGATATCCTTGAGGAAAGTGGTGAAAATTTATAATAGCTTTTATAGGGAGTGGAAAGGTATTAAAGGAAGTATAAAAAGTTTACAAAATTATCAATGAGGGCCAGAAGTCATTTTTTCCCAAAAAACTGTCAAGAACTTCAGAAAAGAAGCTTAAATGTCAAATAGTTGGAACGATCCAAGGCTACACTTCCTTCCAAGAAACTGAGAATCCACAATATCCAAAATATATAAAGAACTCATGCAACTCAATATCATAAAAACAACCTGATTAAAAAATGGGCAGAGGATCTGAATAGACATTTTTCCAAAGAAGACATACAGATGGCCAACAGACACAGGAAAAGATGCTCAACAAAACTAATCATTAGGGAAGTGCAAATTGAAACCACAATGAGATAACATCTCCCACCTGTCAGAATGGCTATTACCAAAAAAGATGATAAATAACAAGTGTTGGCGAGGATGCAGAGAAAAGGGAACCCTTTCTGCACTGTTGATGAGAATGTAAATTGGTACAACCACTATGGAAAACAGGATGAAAGTTCCTCAAAAAATTACAAACAGAACACCATACGATTTAGCAATTCCACTTCAGGGTATTTATCCAATGAAAACAAAAACACTACTAGAAAAAGATATCTGCACCCCAATGTTCAGAGAAGCATTATTCACAATATCTGAGATATAGAAGCAACCTAAGTGTCTATCAACAGATGAATAAAGAAAATGTGGTGTAGGAGGAGGATATCAAGCTGGCAGAGTAGGACACCGAACTCATCTCCCACAACGAACATATCAAAAAAATACATCTACATGTGGAGCATCTCTCACTGAAAACAAACTGGAGACTGGCAGAAAGGCTACTCTATAACCAGGGCTGTAAAGAAAGATCCACAGGGAGTCGCGCAAGAGGTAGGAGAAGCAACAATCAGGGGGGCCTGTACTCCTAACAGGGGACACAGAAGAGGAGGGTAATATCAAGGGCTCAAAGATCCTCCCCGGGGAGTAAGTGGCTTGTACCACATTTTGGACACCTCAGTCCTAGAAGCCAAAACCAGGAAGACAAGTCCCCTTAGCTGGTGGAAAGCAATGGGACTTAACAGAAGAAACTAAGACTCTACTCCTGAAGAATGCATGCGCAAACTTGCTAACTCCTTGAAACAAGGCAGAGGAAGCAAACTGAAACTGCCCAGGGCTCTGGTGGGTTTCCTGCGACAAAGTGCTCCTCCTGCCTGCAGCAGGTGCCTGCTCCTGCCCCTCTTACTCTGTCTGGCTCAGCTCCCTCCAGGGCAATGGCTGACACTGCCAAGGAAAGTACGCACCTGGGGATGGAACCAGTCAGACCCTGCATTGCATCTGAACAGGGCAAGAGCAGACATTACTGGCACTGACAGAGAGTGGTGGATTACGAGCCATCTGGAGCTCTGATTGCTGTGTCATGAACGTTACAGCTCAAATGGCACTCCACACTGGGAACCCTTCTCCAGGCCCTCTTTGTTCCAGCAGTACTCCCTTCTGGGGCAAAGGTGTCATTGCCAGGAGGGAGTATAGTACAAACTTAGAGGGAATGGAACCAATTCAGACTGACCTTCAGGGCTTCTTGTCCAGCATCTGGGAATCCTACCCTACCCACCCACATGTGGATGATGACCACTGAGCACAGGAGAAGCTCCAAGCTCACACCTGGCTCTAGTGCTAACAGCAAAAAGAAAAGCAAATTTAAAAATGAGGACAGTTTAAGGAACTTCTGGACATCAGCATACTAACATTCATGACATAGGGGTCCCAGAAGGAAAAGAAAGAAAGGGGTCAAAAATGTATTTGATGAAATTATGGCTGAAAACTTGAACCTGAAGAAAGAAACAGGTAACCAGATAGAGGAAGCACAGAGAGTCCCAAACAAGATGAACCCACAGTAAGACACATCATAATTAAAACAGCCAAAGTTAAAGAAAGAATTCTAAAGGCAACAAGAGAAAAAGAATCACATAGAAGGGAACCCCCATAAGGCTATCAGCTGGTTTTTCTGTGGAAAGTTTGTAGGCCAGAAGGGAGTGGCAGATATACTGAAAGTGCTAAAAGGGAAAAATCTACAACCTAGGCTATTCTACCCAGCGAGGTTATCATTCAGAATTGAAGGAGAAATAAAAAAACTTCTCGGACAAGCAAAAACTAAAACAGTTCATCAGTAATAAGTGAAATGTTGAAGGGTCTTTGCTAAGTGGAAAACAAAAGGTTACAAAAAGAAGAATCTATAGGAAAGGAAAAATCCCACAAGTAGAAGCAAACATATACTAAAGGCTGTGGATCAACCACTTAAATAAGGTAGTACAAATATTAAAAGACAAAAATTGTAGGGACTTCCCTGGTGGTCCAGTGGGTAAAACTCCACACTCCTAATGCAGGGGGCCCAGGGTTGATCCCTGGTCGGGGAACTAGATCCCACATACATGCCACGACTAAGAGTTCACAGGCCGCAACTAAGGAGTTCACATGCCACAACAACCATGGCACAACGAAGATCCCATGTGCTGCAACTAAGACCTGGTACAGCCTAAATAAATAAATAAATAAATAAATAAATTTTAAAAAATAAATAAAGACAAAAATTGTAAAATCAACTTTAGCTATAATAAAGAGTTAAGGGATAAACATGAAAATGTAAAATATGACTTCAAAAACAAAACATGGGGGATGGGTGTAAAAGATGTAGATCTTTTAGAATGTGCTTAAGTTTAAATGACTACCAGTTTAAAACAAATAGATATAGGTTAACCTATATGAACCCAAAGGTAACCACAAATCAAAATTCTACAACAGGTACACAAAAACTAGAGAGAAAAGAACATAGGAATACCACTAAAAAAAAAAAAAACAAACAAACAAAAAAGAAAATCACAAAGGAACAAACTAAAGGAAGAAAAGAACAAAGAAGAAGTACAAAAGCAACCCCAAAAAACTAAGTAACAAAATGGTAATAAGTACATACCTATCAATAATCACTTTAAACATCAATGAGCTAATAAATGCTCCAAAAGACACAGGGTGGCCTATTGGATAAGAAAAACAAGACCCATCTATATGCTGCTTATAAGAGACTCACTTCAGAGCTAAAGATACACACAGACTGAAAGTGAGGGGAGGTAAAAAGATATTTCATGCAAATGGAAATGATAAAGTAGGGATAGCAATATACTTATTAGACAAAGCACACTTTAAAACAAAGTCTATAACAAAAGGCAAAGAAGGGCACTACATAATGATAGAGGGAACAATACAAGAAGAGCCTATAACATTTGTTAATATATATGCCCCTAATATAGGAGCACCTAAAGACATAAAGCAAATATTAATAGACATAAAGGAAGAAATTGATCATAATATCAATACAATAATAGTAGAGGACTTTAACACTCCACTTACATCAATGGACAGATCACCCAGAAAGAAAATCAATAAGAAAACAGTGGTCTTAAATGATACATTAGACCAGTTAGACTTAATAACTATCTAGAGGATATTCCATTCAAAAATAGAATACACATTCTTTTCAAGTACACATGGAACATTCTACAAGATAAATCACATGCTAGGTCACAAAACAAGTCTAAACAAATTTAAGAGGACAGAAATTACAGCAAGCATTTTTTTCCTGACCCCAACAGTATCAAACTAGAAATGAATTACAGGAAGACAAATGGGAAAGACACAAACCCATGGACATTAAACAACATGCTCCTAAAAAACCAATGGGTCAATCAAAGAGGAAATCAGAAAATACCATGAAACAAATGAAAATAAAAACACAGCTTTCCAAAATCTATGGGAGGCTGCAAAAGCAGTTCTAAGAAGGAAGTTTATAGCAATAAAGGCCTATATCAAGAAACAAGAGAATTCTAAAATAAAAAACTAACCTGCCATCTAAAGGAATTAGGAAAAGAAGAACAAATGATACCTAAAGTCAAAAGAAGGAAATAATAAACATCTGAGCAGAAATAAATGAAATAGAGATGAAAGAAACAACAGAAAAGATCAATGAAATCAAGAGCTGTTTTTTTGAAAAAATAAACAAAATTGATAAGCCTTTATTTAGCCAGGCTCATTAAGGAAAAAAAAAAAAAGAGAGTGAGAGAAAGAAAGAAGATCCAAATAAACAAAATGAGAAATGAAAGAGGAGAAATTAAAACCAATATCACAGAGATAAAAAATCACAATAGAACACTATGAACAATTATATGCCAACAAATTGGACAAGCTAGAAGAAACAGATAAATTTCTAGGAACATACAATCTTCCAAGACAGAATCAGAAAGAAATAGACAATCTGAACAAACTGATCACTAGTATAAAATTGAATCAGTAATCAAAAAACTCCCAGCAAACAAAAGTCCAGGAGGTTCTGCCAGTGTAAGGCAGGCCACAAAAACTAGAGGCACTGCTGCCATGGTCAAAAAGAGGTCACCTGATCTGGAGTAGTGAACAACAACCACACCCAGAAGTCTTGTCGTTGAAATGATGATCTCAGTAATGGTTGAACAGGGAGGGCCAACAGCTCTACTAGCCTGCGATTGTGAATGTGACTGGGGAAAGCATATTCCTGACTGACGTGACACACAAGCACAGTGGATGCAGAAGAACTGAGTTATCTGGACACTCCTAAACAACCATGAGACTACACATATGTATAGAGGACATGTGGAAGGGCTCAGAGGAAAGTAAAAGTTTGGCAGGTATGAGAATGGCCAGAACACTGAATACACAATCCTAACACATATAGAGATCTATTAGTAGAGGACAAAAGCCTTATTTGAGAACTACCTCTGTTCAATTTTGGCTGACCACTAAGATAAGAAGACATAAGGGTGATACCTAAAAAGCCAGGGTTCAAATTAAAACCAAGAATAATAAGAACAGAACAAAACCGAGCTGAGACATCAGTGGTCACACAGTTAGGAAGAAACAGATTTAGCCCAAGGAAGTTACTTTACAAAGAAGCAAACTTGCATAAAAGAACAACAACTTTCCGGGGAAAAAGAATACATATGCACACACTTAAAATTCTGAATATTTTAAAAATTTTAGGCAAACACAGAAATAGGAAAGTGTACCCTATTTCAGGAAAAAAACCACAGTCAATAAAAACAGTCTCTATGTGCCCACAGATGTAGCATGAAGCATAACAAAGGACAACAATTTAGCTATTATAAATGTGTTCAAAGAACTAGAGAAAAAGATTTTTTAAAATTCAAGGAAAGTATGAAAACAATGAATCAATAATCTCATAAGGAGAAAGAAAATACAAAAAAGAACCAAATCAAAATTTTATTTGATTTATTTATTTTTATACAGCACTTATTAGTTAACTTTTTTATACAAATTAGTGTATATATGTCAATCCCAATCCACATCAAAATTTAAAGTAGAAAAGTACAATGACTGAAATGAATAATTTAGTAGAGAAGCTCAATAGCAGATTCATGCTGGCAGAAGAAAAAAACAATCAATGAACCTAAATACAGATCAATAGAAATTATCCAATCTGACTAGGGAAGAAAACCAAAAGGAGACCAGGAAAAACAGATAATCCCCAAACGACTGCCTCTGGGAGGCAGAAGAACGTCCATGCTAAAGAAATGTACTTCGGGATTGTGTTCAAGTCTATTCAAGTAAGCATTCAACATCTCTCATTATATACAAACACATAAGAATAGCCAATGCTATCAGGATCTTCAGGATCTAGAAAAACAGGCAGGGCACTTGGGGTCATTGAGGTAGCCAGGGAGATCAGTCAGACCAAGATTTGTCCAGAGTCCAGAGACAGTGGTCTCCCCAGGATGCAGGCACCATTCTCACTCAATCTGCCATGTAAAGGTCTGTACCATAAGCCTTTCCTTGTTGGCCTAACAGAGGAGCAGCATCAGCCATCCAACAAATCCAAGACGTGACCCTACTGGCAAGGAGAGCATCTAGGAAGGCAAAGCCATCATGTCCTTGAATCAAAGCCTAAGTAAACTCTTAGGATTTGTCTTAAGTCGCAGCTTTCCTTAGAAGCTAGAGGTGTGAGTGTTTAAATCCCCCACTGGCCTGTGGAATCTAATGCAGTGCCCCCACCCCCCACCAACCCCACTTCCGGCATGGTATAGATACACTTTCTGTACCTGTGCATTCTGCTGCCACGTGAGTAAAACTCCAAGATTGGAACAATAAGTGTGTTAATGCCACATACTGTCCTTAGAAGTCTTGTGGCATTAACGGAAGGGACAGGCGCAATGGTGGACATGAAATTACCCCTCCCAGAACCTCCTCCACATCAGCCTGTATGGGAACTAGCCCAGCATATCTGTATTCCACAGAATGCCCCAGAGGGGGTCTACCTTTGCATCTCTCTCCTGCCTGCATAGCACACTGATCTTTAACATTTTCAGTAACTCAGAGACATCTCTGGGACTTTCACATAGCTCCTGTCAACATGTCGGGCTGTTAACTACAAACTTGATTTTGATGGCTTGCTTTTCAAGAATAATTACCCTGTACCTGAAATGTTAGCCTATTTACTGCTTGTGCAAAAACACGACAATAAAATCAATGTTCTACAATTCCTGAAAGTGAAAAAAAAAAAAAAAAAAAAAAGTATCCATCCTGAAAAACAAGAAAAATGTATTGAAGAAAAAATTAACAGAGCCTCAGAGAGCTGAAGTGTACTAACCTAAAATGGAAGGCCCAGAGGTGAGAAGAAAAGAGCACAAAAATATTTGAAGAAATAATGGCTGAAAAATCTCCAAACTGATGAATAACATTAGTACATACATCCAAGCAGCTCAACCAAGCTCAAATAGGATGAATACTGAAACATAAATACCTATAGATATTATAGTCCAATTGTTGAAAACTACAGAACAAGAGAAGTTCTTAAAAGGAGCAAAAGAAAAATAACTCATCACATATAGTGGAAAATCAATATGTTTAAAAGTTGACTTCTACGTGAAATAATTGATTCAGAAGGCAGTGGAAAATCACATTCAGATACATGAAAGGAAGTAATAAACTGTCAACGAAGAACTCTACATCCAGAAAAACTATGTTACAAATATTAAGGTGAAATTAAAACATTCTCTGATCAACAATGGCTGAGAGAATCCATTGCTAGCAAAGCTGCCTTATGAGTAATACTAAAGTAAGTCCTTCAGGTGCTACTTCAAATCCATGGGAGGAAATGAAGAGTGCTGGATACGACAAATAAGTGGGTTAATATGAAAAATTCTATATATGTATTACTTCTCATTTCTCCTCTCAAGTACTTTAAAAGGCAGTTGACTATACAGAGCAATGAATATAACACTGTATTGCTGGGTTACGATACATAGAGGTGTGATATATGTGTGAACAGAAATGAATAGAGAACAGAACTATGTTCAAAAATTTTTTCCATAATTTATCAGAATTAAGTTAAAATATATCTGAGGTGGAGTGTGACAAATTCAGAAACATAATATAATCCTTAGAGCCATCACAAATTAATACATAGTAAAAAAAAAATCAGTGGAGAAAATGAAAAAATGATATGCTAAAATACATACCTAAAACAAAGAAGGTATTAAAAGAGACAGGGAACAAAAAACAAGACAAGCAGATAACAAATAGCAAGTGACCAATTTAATTAAAATACATCAACATTACATGAAATATAGATGGTCTAAACCCCCCATTTAAAAATAAGAGATTGTCAGACTGCACAAAAAAATCAAAATCTAACTAAATGCTGTCTAAAAGAGAAATACCTGCATTCAAAAACATAACTATGTTTAAATAAAAAGGATGAAAAAGATATACCATAAAAACTATAACCATAAAAAAGTTGGAATAGCTATAAAAAATAACAGATAAAATAGATTTAAGAAAATACGTTTTATACAGGCAGAGATGGACATTTCATAATGATAACAGGATCAATATTTTAGGAATCCGTAACAGATATATGCACATATGCATCTAACAACAGAGCTTCAAAATCTATGAAGCAAAAATTGACAGAATTTAAATAAAAAATGGATGACTAAATAAAAATACTTGAAAATTTCAATACTCTAGCACTTTCAATAATTGACAGAATAACTAGACAGAAAGTCAGTAGGGTTATAGAAGAACTGAACAACAATATCAACCAACCAACCTAACTGACATACATAGAATGTTGTACCCAACTACTACAGAACAACCATTCAAGCACACATGGAACATTTTCCCAAACAGACCATATGCTAGGCCATCAAGCAATGCTTAATAAATTTAAAGGGATTAAAATCATACCATATATGTTCTAGACCACAATGGAATGGAACAGACAACTGAAAACCAATAAGAAAAAAACCAACGAAACTAAAAGTTGGTTCTCTGAGTAGATAGCAACCTGATAACCCTTTAGCTAGGCTAACCTCAAAGAAGGAGAGAAGGCACAAGTAAAATCAGGAATTAGAGAAGGAATATTACTATTAACCCTAAATAAATTTAAAAGGTTAAACAACAACCCTTATAATGAACAATGCTATTATATCCTCACAAATTAGACAACCTAGACTCAGGGACAACTTTCGAGAAAGACACAATTTATTAAAACTGACTAAAAAGGAAATAGAAAATTTGAACAGACCTATAACAAATAAAGAGACTGAATTATTCATTTAAAAATTTTCCACTAAAAAAAAAGTCCACCAATTCCACATGCCTTCACTTGGCGAATTCTATCAAATATTTAAAGAAATAATGCCAATACTCCACAAACTCTTCCAGAAATAGAGGAGGAGAAAAGACTTCCCAACTCATTCTATGAGGCCAGCATTACCCTGATATAAAAACCAAAGACACTGTCAGAAAACTATAGACTAAAATCCCTCATGAATACAGATAAAAAAATAAAAAGGTAAACCGTGTTCGGCATCATATGAAGAGATGACGCGCCATAACCAAATGGTCTATATCCCCAAATACAAGATTAGTTTGGGGGAAAGAGGAGGGTGGGATGAATTGGGAGATTGGGATTGACATATATATATATATATATATATATATATACACACACACACACACTACTATGTATAAAATAGATAACTAATGAGAACCTATTGTATAACACAGGAAACTACTTGGTGTTCTGTGGTGACCTAAATGGGAAGGAAATCCAAAAGAGAGGGGATATATGTATATGTATGGCTGACTCACTTTGCTCTACAGCTGAAACTGACACAGCAGTGTAAAACGACTATACTCCAATTTAAAAAAAGATTAGTTTAATCAATTAATTATGTAAAATTGATTAATGAAATATATCACATTAATAGCATACAGTAGGGGAAAAACACACATGATCACCTCAATAGATTCATAAAAACACTTGATAAAATCCAAAACCACCTCAGCGTAAAAAGTCTCAATAAACTAAGAATAAAAAGGATCTTTCTCAACTTCATGAGGGGCATCTATGAAAAATTCACAGTTACCATTGTATTTAATGGTGCAAGTCTAAATCCTCTTACTTTAAGATGGAAATGGATTCAAAAAAACGTTAACTTCATATAAAACACTCATGATAAAACAGTAAGAGAAAAAAACATGACTGAAAATTTCATCAGGCATTATTATCCTAATTTTATAATGAATATAATCATTATACATAATGAATATTATATGTGTATTATATGTGATAACAAAAAGTTGAAAGATAAAACAACCCGCACTCCACAACAAGAGAAGCCACCACAATGAGAAGCTTGTGCACCACAACAAAGAGTAGACGCCGCTCGCCGCAACTAGAGAAAGCCCGTGCGCAGCAACAAAGACCCAACACAGCCAAAGATAAATAAATAAACTAAAAAAATAATAATAATCACTTCTTTATTTTAAAAAAAGTGGTCATCATCAAGGGATTTTTATTTTCTCCTGTATATGTTACTTGCTTTCCAAATTTCCTTTAATGAGGGCATTATACTAACTTAGATAAATCAGACAGAGAAAGACAACTACTGTATATCACTTGTATATGAAATCTAAAAAAGCTGAACTCAGACAAAAGAATGGTGGTTACCAGGGGCTGGAGGGTAAGGATACACACACCCTACACAGATTGGAGAGATATTGCTAAAGAGTGCAAACTTGCAACTATAAGATCTGAAGATCTAATGCACAGCATAGTGATTTTCAGTCAACAATACATATTACACACATCAAAGTTGCTAAGAGACTAGATCTTAAATGTTCTCACCACAAAAAAGAAATGATAATTATGTGATCTGATAGAAATGTTAGCTAACACCACACTGGTAATCATATTGCAATATATGTGTATCAAATCAGCATGCTGTACACCTTAAACTTACATAATTTTATATGTCAACTGTATCTGAATTTAAAAATTCCCATTAATTAGAATGTTACCTTGGTATCATTTAAAAACCATATTTTTAAGATCTTAAGGCAACGTAAATTATAGTTTATTTTTAAAAGGTGAGCAGGATATTGGATCTGCAATGTAAATTATATTGTTAAGGCAATGTAAATTATATAGTTTATTTTTAAAAGGTGAGCAGGATATTAGATCTGCCATATTGGTTTTTGTTTTTAAAATAAGTGTTTGTGTGGGAGGGTGGAAAATGCAAAATTGATTAACAGGAAATAAATAAAGTAAGGTTCCTTGTCTAGCCTTTAAAAGTTATAGAACCCAGAGGTAAACAAATGATTGAGCAGGATGAATGTGAGCTACTGAGAAGAGAACAATGTCTGTAGCAATTATATTAAAAATGTTTAGGCAGTCCAACAGCTTAACTTCATTTGTTATACATGTATGATGGCTTCCAAGAAATTTATTTAAAAACAACACCAACAAGAACAAATCTCAAGCTCTTTTCTGAGCTTCCTCTTTTACCCAGGCAATCTCATTTACATAGGGTTTAAGAATTAAAGTCAAAGACACTGAGTAAAGCTGGGAAAAAAACTACTGCTATAGTACATCATCATCTTTCAGAACAAGTGGAAATTACGATTATCAAACTATGATATTTTAAAAATATCTATACTGTAATAATACATATGAACAACTAAGGTGACCAGAATTACATGGAAAAAATAGCCCTCATGTTTTTCATAGATGCTCAACAATTTTCACATCAGTTTCTATTAAAATTCATTAAATCCAACAATAGCAGAGTTTTAATTTATAAATGATCTTTACATTTCAACTTTGTCAAAATATTTTATTAAAGTCACAGGCAACTCTTTCAAAAAAGGAAAAACAAACCTCTGCTAGGCACAGGGTAGAAACCCATCTGCTCAGAGGTGTGAGCTAGATGTAGCAAATTACATCTGCAAGCCTCACTGCAAATGCTCTCTAATGAAATTCAAGATGGTGATTTTGACCCACACACCCTACACAGATTGGATCTGGCTATATTAGCGATCATCTCTCCCTTCTCATGGCAACTGAAATCAGATGACACATTTCAACAAACAGTTCCTCATTTTGAACTTTGAAGTCCAAGTTCAGTATAGAAGGCTCAAATCTATAAAGTGAGAATGCTTTTGTTCATCCTATTGATCATCTTTGTAATGCTAAAGGGTTTTTTTTTCATTTTGTTCATATCATAATGACTAGATCACTGTATTTTGAATCTAAACAACTAGATTCAAAAATAAAGGTTTAAATAGAAATTTAGAACTCCAGTATGATAACCAAGCAACACCAAAGACAAAGAGCAAGAGAAAAATAACTTCACAGGAGTTATGAATCCAAGTTAAAAAAAAAAAAAAAGATAAAGAAAGTTTTAATTGAAACCACGGTCTTCATAACCACCAGGGTCAAATGGTGAAACATCAAAATTTTAACTAAAAATTCAAAGTTGTTTCCTACAGTAGAATACAGACAATGCATCATTAAGTTCCATTTTTGCTTAAATTATCCTGACTTGGTTTCTGTTGTGTACAACCAAAGGATATCAAGATATATATACATCTAAATACCATCTCTCTTTTCCGCCTTTCTCAAATATTTTTTTAAAGACACTGGAAATTTGTTATATCAATTTTTCACTTTCTGTTTAGTCCTTAAGGCACCATCATCTGACCTGCATTAACACTATTCCTCTGAAAGTACGGTGATAAGAAAAACCAATCATCCAAAATCGTCAAATCCCTTTCACATCTTTTAGTCCTCATCTTATTGGGCATCTCTGCTACATTTAAATGACTAGATTGTGTGTCTTCCATGACACTACTGCCTCATGGGTTTTTCTGTACTTACCTTATTCACAGTTTTCAACATAGATTATTTCTTTTCCTTTTCAGCCAGTGAACATTAGTGTTCCCCCCTTTTTCTATCTGGATTATACTTATTTGTCTCTACATAAGTGATTTCAGGTGATCACATCTTTTTTCATGGTCTTCCCTGCTATCACATTGTGTATCTCTAACAGTGATTCCTCTTTTGAGCTCTAGACCCATATATGCAACAGCTTATTAGATATATTTACCTGAATGTCCCACAAACACTCTACAGTATGTGCCAACCTAAATTCATCCTTCCCAGCTTCCACACCCAAAACTAAACCTCTTTCTTCATTTGTAATCATAATATTAACCATATAAATGTCTACACACATCCAAGCTAGGAACCATGGAGTTATTCTACACATTTACTTCTCTTTCACTATCTATAACTAATCCAGTCACAAAGTTTTGCCAGTTTTTTTGTTAACTATTTCTCTATTCTTTCCCATTTTCTCCATCCCTATCACCACCATTCTGGTTCTGACAGTCATGTTTCCAGACAACTATAATAGCTAGATGCAATATCTAATCTCCTTGCCTCCAATTTTCCTATCTTCCCCTGAGCCCATGCCCTCTCAGAATCCCACCAAATCCATCATCTACAATTATCAAAAAACATTTACTGAACAAAAATGAGTTGAACATAAAACAATAATAGTATTGGAGAAGCAGACTAGAAAGAAGCGCAATCGGAAGGTGGTATAGATTTAGATACACTGCATATCTGGTTGATCATGAATGATTGAAAATATTTATCTACATTCTGAAACCAGCAAAATGACACTGAGAGAGAAAAAAAGCATTATAACTCAAAATGAGGATGAGAACAGGAGAGGACAAAACAGCAGATAAGTAATATCATGAAATTTTTAAACATATAAATATAATAGATAAATAGCAAGTGACTGAGGCCCAAAGAGATAAACCATAAAGGATCAATCTGATTCATGACAACCATCCTTCAACAGGTTCCAATACTCAAATATGTCTGAAAAAGAGAATGTGGAATGACACTGAAACCAGGAGGACTAGTTGAAAACTGAAAGTGAACAGACCTCAAGATTCTTTCTCAATCTATGCACAGGTATAAAGATAAAGAGTAAACTACTTTTTACATGTATGCATCAAAGGGTTATACTCAAATATTTTTACAAACAACATTTAAAATGAAGAAAAAATATATACTTATGGTCTTTCATAAGTTAATATCTACAGATTTTTAATGCCTGAAGAAGTTTTAAATATCTTGAAATAATCTCCTTTCCTCAAGGTAGGTTTGGCCAATGAGAATAACCAGGTGGTTAAAAAACTGAAACCTGAAGTAAAATTTAGGTTTCAATGTTGATTATATAGTCACTCTATAGTCTCCTAGGGAGTATGAAAAATAGACTTTAGAAGTTTCTATTTGATTCTAGTCCTCTCCATCTGGTGTATGATATTTTTAAAAGTTGAAAATAAACTAAGATTCTAACTCATCAGTTCTGGAAAAAAAATCAGAGAATATAATAACATCTTATGCTTTAAAGATGGAGACTTCTGTAGTTCTTAAGACATTCATAATATATTGGAAAAACAAGATAAGAATAAAACAATTTATCAAATGAAAAGGACAAACAGTTGAAGTTGGCAGGAACGCTGCAGGAGTAAGAGGGATTTGAAAAGAGTATTGAAGAGATAACAAATAGTACGGTAGTACACATCAGTCCTTTCATAAAATCCATTAAGGGGGGGCTATAATATTGTCATAACATCTTTAACCTCACTGGGGGATTCTATTTCCAGAAACAATGGTAGATTTCATTCCCTGAATGACCCTTGCACTAAAAACAAATGAAAATGATGAATGTATTTATAAAATGTTTATATGTAACACATAGTATGATTAAAACTTATATTTGTTTACACACACAAACACGCGCACGCACACACACAATACCTCCTTAAAATCATTAATGAGTTTCTCCAAAAAGTAAAGACTATTAATGCCATGGAATGAGAGAAGCCAGAAACTCAGAGGTAAACAAAACAAATCGCTTGAGGCATTTCAAAACTGGTGAAATTGAACATCCTTGCTCACAAGTAAGGCTGATTAAAGAATTAGACAATAATATAAAATAAATGATTCATGTATCAAGAAACACAAAGAAGCCTTGAAAATTATGAATAAAAAGGAGTTTTAAAAATCAATCAAGGGCTTCCCTGGTGGCACAGTGGTTGAGAGTCCGCCTGCCGATGCAGGGTACGCGGGCTCGTGCCCCGGTCCGGGAAGATCCCACATGCTGCGGAGCGGCTGGGCCCGTGAGCCATGGCCGCTGAGCCTGCGCGTCTGGAGCCTGTGCTCCGCAATGCGAGAGGCCACAACAGTGAGAGGCCCGCGTACCGCAAAAAAGAAAAATAAATAAATAAATCAAAATGAAAAGAATATCATAAGTAAAAATTTAATAAAGTGCTACAAAGTTCAAAAACGGGTAAATTAATTTATGGTTTTAAATGTCAAGATGCAGTTTGAATCTGAAGAAAGAGGTTCGCAAGGAACTAGAGAAGATCTCCTGGGTGCTGGTAATATTTTTGATCTTGATTCAGATGTAGGCAACAGGGGTAGGTTTATTATAAAATGTATCAAGCTGTGAACTAAGAGTTGAGCAGTTTTCTATATGATATATTTGAATTCTATAAAAGTTTATTCAAAAAATTCAATGAATAACTGTTTAACAGCATATTAGACCCAGCTTTAAAAAATTAATGAAACGGAGGATCAGATTAAAGAAATTACTGAGAATGCAGGTCAGCAAGTCAAAGAGAAAAAATATAAAAGTACAAAGAAGAGACAAGAATAATACAGTAAAAATGTGAAAAATTCTAAAATATATGTAAGAAAGAATAGGCACAGGCAATATCTGAAGATATTATGCCAGAAAACTTGCAGAACTCATAAAAGACACCAACACTAAAACTTTAAAACACAAAGATTTAAAAAATTCTGAAAGCTGCCAGAGAGGAAGGACAAAATACCTTCAAAGAAACACAAACTGCAAGTGGACATTGCAGATAAATATTTTCATTGTCAATAGGACAATGAAAAGCAAGAGTCAGCACAATGGAATTTTTAATGGGTCAGACAAAAATAACTACCAACAAAGAAATTATATATCCACCAATATATCTTTCAAAAAGGAGGGCAAAATAAAGACATTTTCAAACAAACAAAATTAAGTTTGCTAACAACATATCATCACTAAAAGGCAAAAGGAAAATGGTCTGAGATAGAATAAAGGACTGAATTGTAAGAAGGAATGTCTAGTAAGGCACTAGTATAGGAGTCCACAAACATGGCCCATGACCAAATCTGGCTATCAGATTTTGTAAATAAAGTTTCAAAGAAACACAGTCATGTCAGTTCATCAACATATTGCCTATGGCTGCTTCTGCACTCCAAAGCAGAGTTGAGTAGTTGCAACAAGACCACATAACTGGTAAAACTGAAAATATTTACTATCTGGCTCTTTACTAAATAAATTTTCCAAACCCTGCCCTGATTATATATATATGCAATAAATATAAGCAATTATTTTTTTAAGTGATAAACCATTAATCCAGAGAGGATGATTGAATTAAAGTATTTTAAGACCTGTGTGTTGTTCAGTAGCAGAGTAAATAACTTGATTTAATGCATAATTTAATAAATTAAATATGCAGCTTAATATTTCTAGGACCAGAGCTGACTTTGAGGAAAGGGTGTTAATTTCTAAGATTGAAAGAAAAACAGTTAAGGAATACTTTCCAATATAGCAGGAGAAAAAAGGAATTAAAATAACATATATTACAGTATAAAGGAAAAAAACTGTTATTTAAACAACTAAATAAATTCAAACAAGATAGTGAACAGATAACAGGAGAAATGGAGGATGGGAGAAATGGGAGAAAATATTTGCAAATCACATATCTAATAAGTGTCTAATATTAGAATATATAAGGAACTCTTACAACTCAACAATAAAGAGACAAATAACCCAACTAAAAAGTGGGCAAAGGATTTGAAAAGGGACTTCCCTGGTGGTCCAGTGGGTAAGACTCCGTGCTCCCAATGCAGGGGGCCCGGGTTTGATCCCTGGTCGGGGAACTAGATCCTGCATACATGCTGCAACTAAGAAGCCCACATGCCACAACTAAGAGTTCACATGCTGCCACTAAAGAGTCTGCATGCTGCAAGTAAGAAGGCTGCATGCCGCAACTGAAAATCCCACATGCCACAACGAAGATCCCACGTGCCGCAACTAAGACCCAGTGCAGCCAAAATAAATTTAAAAATATTTTGAAAAAGAAAGGATTTGAATAGAAGAAGAAAATACAGAACAGGATCTACAAATGGCCACTGAGCACATGAAAAGATGCTCAAAATCATTAGACATTACGGAAATGAAAATCAACACCACTAGATACCACTTCCCACCCACTGAGAAGGCTAGAACCAATAAGACAATAACAAGAGAACAATAATAAGTGGTGACACAGATATGGATAAATTAATATTGTAAATCAACTATACTTGCACATAAAAATATGTGAATAAATTAGAACCTTCATTCATTGGTGTGGGATTGTAAAATGGCACAGATATTTTGAAAAACAGTCTTGTCAATTCCTCAAAAGCTAAAGCACAGAGTTACCAAATGACCCAACAATTCTACTATATATATCTAATAGAAATTAAAACATATATCCATGCAAAACAGTGTACAAGAATGATCATAGCAGCATTATTGATAATAGCCAAAAAGTGGAAACAACCCAAATACCCATCAAGTAATGAATAAATAAAATGTGGTATAACCATAAAATGAATTATTATTCAGCCATAAAAAGGAATGAAGACATACATACTATAACAATGGTTCTATGAAAGAAGTGAAAGATGGCTTCTTTCACTTACCACTTATAATGGTAAGTGAAAGAAGCCAGTCACAAAAGACCACAAATTTTGTTATTTCATTCATATGAAATGTCTAGAAGAAGCAAATTCATAGGGATAGAAAGACAAGTGGTTCGTAGGGTCTGGGGGGAAGGGAGAAAGAGGAGTAGGTGCTAATGATATACCAATTCTTTTTAAGGTGATAAAATTATTCTAAAATTTTATAGTGATGGTTGCATAAAACTTGTAAATACACTAAAAATCATCTAACTGTATACTTTAAATGGAAGAATTTTACAATATGTGAATTTTATCAATGAGTTTTAACAAAAAATCAAGGTACAAATCATTTAATCTTACAAAAATTATTCCAGAGTTAAAATTTTAAAAAAAAGGAGGAAGCACTCCCAGCTCACTTTATGAGCTTTATGAGCTCACTTCACTCTAGCATATCTTTGATATGACATGTAATAGCTATTGTGATAATAAGGAATTCCCTATAACTGAAAACAAATGACAAAGAATGGCTATGTCCAATATGCTAGAGAAATTATCAAGACAAAAAGCACTTAAGAAGAACTCTAAAGAAGTTCCTTCTAACTCTCACAATTCTATGATTTTATGATAATGGTATTCATATCATTAAGTACCAACATTAATTTCTGCCAGTAAAATCATGCTTACTTTTGATAAACCTATGAAAACTAGATTTCAATGGAAATTTCAATAGAGAAAAGGAGAGAGAAATCGACATTAAGTCAAAATCAAAAATTGCAGACTGTACCTGCTTTTCAATAACAGTACTGTGGTAATCTGAACGATATCAGGATTCAGACGCTTACATCCTAATAATATGAACAAGGTGTTGACCTATTTAGCACTGTCAAAAAATTTCAGGCTTGTTATTAAAATATAGATTCACATTATTTACTTTGTGACTCAAAACTTCTCCAGGTTCACACAGTTTGAAATGAATACATCAAAGTTCAAAAGGGTATGAACCTACAACTGAAAACACTGCAACATCAGAAATCAAGTATTTACTGAAGAAAGATCCATGGCTCCAATCATCACACAATTATCTACTTTATTTAAATAAATGAGTAATCTAGAAATATAGCATGCTTGCTGTAAATAATGTATTCATTTGATTATGTATTTATGAAGCATCCATTCATAAGTCAAGTGGCTTAAATTAAAATCAACCTACTTATAATTCTTAGTTCAGCCTAATGCAAACATCTGAAACCAACATCCTTCTCAAGTTAATTTTATCTATGTTTAGCATTTCAGTGATCATACTGTATTCTATATGATCTTTTGTAGATAGTCTCCATATATATAAAAGGTGTGGCTATCAACAAACATCATCATTTCATTCATTCACTTTGTAAATCACTTAGTTCATTTCCATGCAGTTCTTTCAATGAGAAGACTGATTCAGAAATGCACTGGCATTAAAAAAAAAAAGCAGTAAAACTAAAAATATCAGTATAAAATATAATAAACATAGTAAAATAACCATAGGAAGAATTTTTTTAAAAAGTACCTTCTTCAAGGATGGGTCGTGGGATGACAAAAGGAATCTCCTGCAGAGGTTCCATATACTTGTGGCCAGCACTAACAATCTTTATTTGAGGCAAACAGAGGACAAGTGTTCCTGGCATGCTGGTTTGTCCATGGTACCAACTTCTTACTGTTCCAGGAATGTCACCAGATACAATTGTACTTGGGGAAGGCAAGCTATCACTTGGGATGAACACACAACAAGATTGTACTTCAAGCTAGAAAAGAAAAGCAAAATCAAAATATTTGGATCAGACTAAATTTGAGAGTAAATGTATCCTCAAACATCTAATATCTTTACCAGAATACACAGGCAAGCCAAAAAAAAGAAAATGCCCCATACTTATGTCTTTATGAGTTACTTTCACTAAAGAATACAACAAACACTTGAAAAGGTATTGTTTCTTGCTATAAATTTGATCAAAAGAGCACAGTGACATGAAATGAAAACGTATCTGCCTTTCCACAGTTCTTTCCAAGAAACATGATTGAGTTAGAAAATGTGCTGGCAAAAAAAGGTGAGAAAATCCTTTTTTTGCAGTTCATTACATTTTGTTAACACCAGCTAAGGCCTTAGAATGGACTAGCATTTTATTGCTCTTACTTTAAAAAATAGAAAACCACAAACAGCTATATCTATGTGAATTTGTCCCTTACTTCACATACTGAAATTTAAGAAAAGAATATTTTAAATGTTCAGATTACATCTCTAGACAAACATTAAAGGAGAACATGTTTATAACATATAGTAATGAAGAAAATTCAGGAGACTTAAAAATCAGAGTGTTATTCCTTACTTTTATCATACTTCAACTTATTACCTAAATTATGATTTCAAGTGAAATTTTTATGTTCCCCTATGCCCAGTGTAGTTACTTAGGTCGCCAGGCCCTAACAGAGCTAAAGTAAGACTAAGCAAGACCAAATAAAAAATTGAATACATCATGAGTTTTTAATTCAAAAGCAATGTAAGTTAAAGCCTATTAGTCTTAGGTGACTCTTGTACAAGGTAATATTCTGTACCTGGTTAGTAAACTGCCCAAATAGCCTACCATACTTAAATTATTTTTAAGAAAATACAAAATATAACCTTTAATTTTCTAGAAAATATTTGTCATACAAAGGTATTATCTAATAAAAACTAAAATTTGTTTGCTTGAAAAATGTTTGGATAGTCTCGCAACTTAAAATAACAAAGAGATCATATTTTATAAAAGATAACTAAGAATAAAGTAATAACCTTTTCTTGGGGTTAATATATTCCTTAGTGAGAGCATGATATGTAACAGGTCTGGAATTCCTTGATATGATAAATAATTTGCCATTCTTACAAATTAAGTACACTTACTCATTTTCCCTTCAATATTTCTGTGCATGGACAAATTGATGAACTCAGTGAAGAGAAATATAAGTAAACTTATGCAAAAAAAAAAGTATGTTGGTTCATGAAGTATGAGATTTTTTAGGTTTAGAATTTTATCTTGTAGCTTAATTTAAGCATGTATATGGTTAAGTAATTCATTGTTGGTTTAAGATCACAACATTTTTAACTTCTGAAATAGAAGTGTATATTGTCTCAGATGTTATTACATTTATGTTTTAAAATATATAACTGCATTAGTGATGTTAAAGTGCACAAGCTAAAGTGGCACACTGACAGCATATTCTCCTATATTAATTACGGTTTTAAGGTCAAACAATGAAGGGTCAGTGTTTAACACTTTATGTTAGATTTTTAAAAAATATTTATTTATTTATTTAATTTATTTGGCTGTGCTGGGTCTTAGTTGCGGCATGCGGGATCTTCATTGTGGCACTCGGGATCTTCATTGCAGCATGTGATATCTTTTAGTTGCAGCGTACGAATTCTTAGTTGCAGCATGTGAGATCTAGTTCCCTGACCAGCAATCAAACCTGGGCCCCTTGCATTGGGAGTACGGAGGCTTAGCCACTGGACCACCAGGGAAGTCCCTGTGTTAGATATTGATGCTATGTTGAAAAATGCTTCCAACAATGTGAGATAATTAGTTTAATATGCTGCCGTACACAGATTTATACATACATTTCCTGAGAAACAAATTTAAATTGTGCCGAAATTTCCAAAATCACAATATATTCCAAATTTCCACTAATTTGGAAATCAATTATTTAATCAAATTAAAACAACCTGAGCAATGCATACAGAATCGACAGTATGTTAGCCTGACATATATAACAAGTGTAAAAAATAAACTTTCTAAAAAATGATGTATACTGTGGGGATTCTTTTAATGATAAGAACTAAAACATATACATAATCCAAATTGTTCAAACTTATTATAATGTTACATCTATTATGTATACTAAAGCTATCACATAAATCTTTTTACACTTTTAAAATAACTGTTAAACTGTATGTCTAAAATTGTGGTTTTAATGTAAAATGTTGAGTGATTTATATAAGTGAATATAAATCTGCAGCAGTAAATTTTGTATTAATGTAAGGATCTGACAATCCAAGGGAAAGAAAATGAAGTAATCTGCCAGTAAGAAGTCCTCAAACCGGGGGTCAGATCATGTTCATGGAAACCATCTGGTTGGGACCCTCTGAGCCACACCAAACACAAATGATCTTTTAAAAAAATATCCTATTCATTAATGCATCACAGCTGCACTGAGTGTTACTTCATTTTTCCATGGCAACATCCTTTTTGTTTCAAGGATCTTATTTCAGTTTTGGTAGCAACATGTTCTTTTGCCAATATTGAACACATTCATGTGTTAAAGTGAAGGGATTATTACAAATTCTTGAAGTAGAACCACCTCTATTTTGATTCCTATTAGGTCAAGGGCTACATATCTAAGTATCATATGCTGAGGATAAACCAATAAAGTAGAAATTATTCGGTATTATTTTAATAAATGAAATGATTGTCATGCGTTTTTTCTTAAGTTCCAAGTTCCGTTTTTTCTGAAGTTTCAAGTGCTGTTTGAAAAGATATATGCCATTTGTACCCCCATCCTCCATACGTAAGGTTTGGTAAACTTTGATTTTTCTAATTTGTGTGTTCTATAACTGTGACCATAACTGAGTTAAAAAGAAGAGACTAAGACAGGTTTCATTTATACATTAACCTAATAAGCATTTTAATTAGCCCACTCTCCATTATACAGAATAACTTTACATAAATGCTTTAAAATGTCACACCATATTTTCTGCCCCTTTAAATAATGCTCCTATTTCCCAAATAACATGTTTTCCTTTCTTCAAAACTTGAAACTTGGACTTCCCTCGTGGCACAGTGGTTAAGAATCCGCCTGCCAATTCAGGGGACATAGGTTCGATCTCTGGTCCGGGAAGATACCACATGCTGCAGAGCAACTAAGCCTGTGTGCCACAACTACTGAGCCTGCGCTCTAGAGCCCGCGAGCCACAACTACTGAGCCCGCATGCCACAACTACTGAAGCCCACGTGCCTAGAGCCCGTGCTCCACAACAAGAGAAGCCACCGCAATGAGAAGTCCGCACACCGCAACAAAGAGTAGCCCCCGCTCACCACAAGTAGAGAAAGCCCGCACACAGCAATGAAGACCCAACACAGCCAAAACTAACTAACTAAATAAATTTATTTAAAAAAAAAAAAACCCTTGAAACTTTAGTGATAATTATAGTTAGAAAATTTCTACAGAATGAAATGTTCTCTGCATGAATGTATTTTACTCCTCAGGAAACAGTTTCAAATAAAAAATAAAAGTGAAGAAACACTGCAGGTTGTATTTTCATTCACTTTTTCTTTCTTTTATTCATGCATTCTTTAACATCCACCATTAACTGAGCTGGAAGTCAGGAAAATAGACAAAAGACATAGTCCTAGCATTTAAGAAACTTGAAACAAGAGGATTTTAAAATATTAATAGCCTTACATAATTCTCACTAGAGCATAATAAAGTCTATAATGTCAGACACTGTGCTTATTTTGTTCAGGCTACAGTCTCAGTACATAGTACAGTGCCTAGCATATGCTAGGTGTTAAATAATTGTTAAATAAGTGAACACAATTATTTTTATTAGCACCAGATATTGATGTTAATTAAAATAATTGTTTAATGCATGTTGTTCATCATTTCATTTCACAGAGACATCTAGTAATTAATAAAATTGACTTGTTAGCCAGATTGGTTCATCTCCAGCTGTGGAACCTTTGACAAGTTATTTGGTCTTTCCATGACTTCAGAATCTTCATCTGTAAAGGGGGGAACTCAGCTTTGATATAAAGATGTAACATATTAACTGCCACCTAAATGTTCACTAAATAAACAAAGTCAATGAACATACACTAAATATCTACTATACACTAGATCCATATATTAGTTCTCATGGATTTATAAAAGATGTTCACAATACTTTTATTTTAAAATGCTGTTGCTTATGGTTTAGCTGTCTATGCATACAGAGGCCAACAAAATTAGTATTATATTTGCACTATGAAACATAAATAAGCTACAGCCCAAATTGTTTTCTTATTCTATAAATTCTCAATACGTTATGAAAATATTTGGGATATCTTCCCACTTCGTAGAAATCTAAATATACACAATTTAGGGCATTAGTTAAAAACCTCAAAAGTGCACCTGGTCTTCTTTTCCACAGTGAGTGTTACAAATCTCCACACTTTTCCCATAGATACTTGTCAAGGGAAGACATGAAAAAAATCCTAGATTTGTATTCCAGACTTCCTCTTCCTAACAAACTACCATGCAACTGCTGTCACTTTCTCAATGCCTATAAATAAAAATATAGCCCTGTGTGCAAATTTTAAGTATTAAATGTAAATAATTACTTTCATAATTAATGTGATTGACAACGGATATGTCTAGCCTAAAACGTCTTATCTCATCCTGGAGATAAGCCAGGAAGTTCACTGGACTTGAGAAAATTGAGTGTATCGTGCAACATGATTACTGCATCACTGGTCATACACTATATGTAACTCTCTGGGAGAAAAAATTCAATTGTTGTAGCTTAACTGGCTTATGGTGCTTGAGAAACTTTGACACTCTCACCAAAATCTCACAGAACGTGGAAAGTCATTTCCTAAAAGGAATAAAAGATTATTAGCAAAAAAAAGGAGATCAGGATGCTTTGTATGGAAAATAAAGTGTCCATTTTACACTATACTGTCCACAGTCAGAAGACTTCAGAAACTACAAAAAACACCCAGGAAATGCCATAGGACAGCAACACGATCTTCAATGTAAAAGACAAAAAGACCTGAGTTTGGCAAAAACCAGGGTAATGTTCTCCTTTATTAGTGAATTCTAGGCCAGAGTACTTCTATTTTGTCAACCGCTTGCCATTGCCAATTATGTGGTTCTGGAATAAAAAATGTAATAGATAGGAACTTTGCTGATGAGCAGATGGAGAAAAATTGCAAAAAAAATGAGCTTATGCTAATCTATGGTGAAAAGGCCCCCCCAAAACCAAATTCATATTAAAAAATTGTTCAGCACTACATTTAGCACTATAAAACAATCCAATTACAGTTAAGTATGCAAGTTCTTTTTCCCATTGAAAAACAAATAGGTTATCACAAATATTGTTGATGTCTTAATGCAATGTACGTCTTTCTAAAATAAGTAAAAAGTTCATGGGCTTAGCAAATATCAACTTTGGCTCCAAAATCAACTTTCCAGAAACTCTGATTCCAAACACATTTACTTGCTCAAACTTCCATTAGAAGAATAATCCTTCGATGGCTTTAAGTTATGATGTTTTGTTTAATCTGATGACAACTTCGGGGTTTTCTTTTTTATATTTTGGCTCATAAAATGTCTTGGACAATGGACACAACTTTTTTAAAAACTCAGTTTTAGGGCCCAGATTTTGATCATTGAATCAGAATCTAGTTTTATTTTTGAACTTTTTCAGAATATATTAACATTTGGAAATGTCTAAATATATAGTATGTATAATACAGGCCTGGGACTAGGAGTGAGGCAAGCAAGGTGCCTTGATCATTTTCAAAATAATCTATACAAATATACATCATTTAGTACTCCCATAATTAAATGTTAATTTATACACAATAAGCTTAGTCAACTGAGGAACATCAGACTAAACTGTACACTTAAAAAAATGGTTAAGGTAAATGTTACATGTGTATTTAGCCAAAAAAAGAAAAGAGGAACATCAGTATCTTTACTTATAACTAATCCATAATGACATATAAGATTAAGTTCATTGTTCGTGATAAAGCTAATGAAGGCACTGCATCATTACAAAACAAGCAAAAGAACCAAAAGAATTACATAAGAACGTTAGACTTGGAAATACCTTAAACATTACTTAATCTAGTCATTTCATATTACAGATAAGCAAAGTTAAGCCCAGAGTTAACATCCAGAATCTGATAGTGCTGAACAATGGCTCCTTGAAATTCTATACATCCTTGGCTTCCTTGAACTCTCTGACCTTTCCTTCTACATTTCTGATCATTCCTTTAGGGTTTCCTTCAAGGATACTTTCTCTTATACTGACTACTTTAGAAATGGTATCTGCTTGGCCCACTGCTCTTTCAACTTAACATACTTTTTTGAATTCTCCTAGTTTTAACCATCTGTAGATGATTTCCAAAATTATATTTCTTCCTTAAACTCCAGATATGAATATTCAGTCTAAGAGATACCTGGATATCTCACAGGCATTTCAAATACATGTGTAAATTCAAACTCCCAATTTGCTGCTAACCTTGAAAAGCTGCTTCTCACTATCATGTAATGGCATCACTATCTACCCAGATCAGAACCTGGAATGCCAGTTAGACCCCCTCCTTTCTCTTATTCTCCAAATCCATAAGTCACTAGGTTCTGGTGACTTTACCTTAAGTCTCTCAGGGTTTGCTGTCTAACTTTCCCTATTGTCTAGTGTTTTGAAACCATTGTTTAATATACTTTATCCATTTTTTGGTTGTTTCAGGCAGCAAGATAAATCTGGGCCCTGTTACTTCATCCTGGGCAGAGGAGGATGTTCTCCAGAATATCTTATGTTGTGGAATATTCATGTGTTTACTTATTGGCTTACAAATATCGTAACGATCTCAAATCGCTTGGAATCTTAAATTGGAAGATTTTCCTAGAGCCGTCAAAATATCAGGTAGCCTAATACTAGCTTTCTTAGTCCTTGTTACAACGACTTCTCAAAACGATATCAAAAAAGGGTAATTACACTAAATTAATCCATTTTTTAATGGAATGGGTAAAGGGAATAAGGTTATTTTTGATACAGTTACTTATATCATCATGAAATAATATTTAGAACCAAAGTAAATTTCAAACAGCTATATATTCTTTATAGCTATTATATTCTGGAGAATGCTATAAAGTCATCTAATTCTATAAATCAATAAATACTAATCTGAGATAGTATCCAAATTCACCATGAACCTGGCGGAGCATGCCCTAGGTACCCTTTCAGTAAATGACATTTACCTTGACATCTCCATTTTTCTTTTGGATCATAAGAGTTTTCTAAGGGATCTCTCTAAGAGACACTCCCCACAAAATGCTTCATAGAATGGTTATTTGCCTTTTTCCTGCTAGACCAACAGAACTGTTATATTTCTTTTGTCTCCTCAACATCTAGCATGATCTATAACAAAGATTAAGTGCTGAATGTGAGAATGAATGAAAGAATAATAAATGGAGGGAAAGAGCATTCTATAATGTATTACTAGGCAACTAGCTGTTTTAAAAAAGAAACAAGTTTATAGTAGGGTACTAAAAGGTTAACATGCTTATGATCATTAAGTAAATACTTATATTCCAACAGAAATTTTTGGGAAATACAATGTTTAACAGAAAGGATATAAGAAATTTCATAAAGTGAATATGTCATAAAGTGACATATTAAAGAGCAATAGGGCCTTGGAGCCAATCCTCAAATTATATTCCACCTCTTCATCGACTCCAGAGCTACATTTCTGAGGAAAGTATAAGATAATTAATATTAAAAAGACACATAAAGTCCAAGAGATCTGTTACAGTCCCACTACAGTGGAACTTCTATTTCTATATATATATATATATATATTACATATACATATTTCATACATATGAAGCGAATACTATATAAGGTTATTTTGGTATCAAAGCACTTTCACTAGAATGGAGGAGGAAAACTGAGCAAGAAAAGAAAGGAGCTGTGTTGCCAGGAAAAGAAAGCTGTAGATGAGAGTCAAAAGAAAGCAAATTTTTGTAGTAGGATAGACATCTAAATTTAAGAGATATGTCCATGAAAATCTATTATACACTAAATAAGTCTCAGAAAAGACACAAAGAAAACATATCTTTCCTACCACAGTTTTTGGTCCCAGTTTAATGAAATCAAAATACAACTAACTTCTGAATACAACTGGCTTAAAGTACAGTGCTAACGAAAAACATGATATGTAAGGTAAAGTGCTAGAAAGAGATCTAATAATATTTGGATTATTCCTTTCTTCCATGAAATATTATTTGTGTCAAACTATAATCTAGAACCTCAGATTGAACTATAATCAGATAAGTTCACTGTTATTTATTTATATAATAATTATAGTAGAAATATGTGCTCAAAGTAGTTACTCGTCTTCTTAACTTACTAATCACTTTAGCATTTACATTTATTGACTACTAAATACACCATAGATTACTCCCTCTAGAAGATTACAAAATAATACATAACAAGATGATAGGTATTACTCATCAGGGAAAAAACATTTATTTTATTGGTGATTTAAATAGTAGAAACAGAATGTGTTAAAACAGTGAAATTAGAGGACCACATAAAGGTCAGTAAGGCATTATGTAGAAACACAGGAAATAAGAAAGACTTCTTAAGTTTACTATTTTATGACCACAGACTAAACTAAGAATGCAGATTGAGGTTGACCAAATTGAGAAAAAGAATAAAACTGAGATACAGTTGCCCATGTATCATCCTCATTCCCATCAGTAATACATGTCCCTTGAGATTAAAGATCTTATCATAAGAGAAGCTACATATAATTAAGTGAATAAATATAAATAGTTACCAGGAGCAAAACCACACATGGTCTCGTTAGCTCTATCATGTGGCATGAGTAAATGCTTGTACTAGGACTGAGTGATATACAATGAAAGACATCATAAGGAGATAGTCTTTATTATAGATTAAAGAAAGTAACATTGAATATAAATGTTCAGCAATATCTTAAGAGCACTGTCTGTTTTCTGCTTCTACAATCAATCTCAAACAATGTAAAGGCACTAAATGTTTCCTGCATTCATGTTGTTTCACCTTCCTATCTCATGCCACCAATGCATCAAAGGAACCTCTAGAGGAGGAACACAGGTAAGTCAACACGAGGAGTTATTAGGATAATATTAATAGCAAAGGCCTCATGCTGGCAGAGATTAGTAAGATATAGCTGATGTCTGTGAAAAAGTCATGTTTCCTGCAAGTTAAGAGTTAAAACAACAACAAAAGAATGACAAAAACACTTTCTCTCTCCCCCCTCTTCTCTTAATTTTATAAAAGCAGCATGCTAAGAGAGGCTGTAAAAGATTGCCAAAACCCAGGTTACTGGCCCTTGTATTAAATAGTATTTCAAATACAGATGACCCTTGAACAAAACAAGGATTAGGGTCACTGAACCCTCGCAGCAGAAAATCCAGATATAACTTTACAGTCCACCCTTTGTATTCACTGTTCTGAATCCACAGGTTCAACCAACCACGGACCATGTAGTACTGAAGTATTGAAAAAAATCCACATATAAGTGGACCTGCACTGTTCAAACCCATGCTGTTCAAGGATCAACTGTAATCATATTTACATGATGATATTAGGGAACTGGAGGTGTTTTTAGATATATTTCTAAAAAGTGATTTAATAAGGTTTTATTGTAGTAATCAGACTATATTATAGCTATGCATAGGTGTCTGTATCACTTTTCTATACTGCATAGCAAATTACCACAAATGTAGCAGCTAAAAACAGCACATATGTATTATCTTGCAATTTAGGTGGGTGAAGCATCCTGGTTTAATTTTATAGATCATCTACCTTGTTCTTTCTTGTTCATAAGGTGGAAGCAACATTCTTTTGCAATTTTCTACAACTTAAACAGAAATGGAAGGCCCCAGTACTTAGATATTACTGTCTGGTACACATAAAATTCTACAAAGATGCCTCTGTTATCAGTCTTTCATATCTTATTTCAAAGAGGAAAAAAATCTATACAAAAACTGAGCAACTGCTGAGTTACCCTTACCTAATTCCTATGAAATGAGATAAGCATTTAATTGTGTATTTTCATCAGTTAAAACATGATCTGGAAGAAGTGTAATTCAATAGATTAAATTATGTGTACTTAAAAGTGAAAATAAGTGAGAAGAAAATTTAATAACAATAAAATAGATAGTTACAATGATCATTTTCATATTTGGTTTATAATTAGGTAGGAATAATAATTAGATAACCCTTTTATTTTAATTCCAACTAAGTTTTTTATTTCAGTACTGAGATAAGAATGTTATTGGTATATTGACCATTTAAAATATTTCAAATAATGCTTAAAAGAAACAAAAAGTAAAACGAATTATTTAATTCAAATAACATTTCAAAATTTGTGTAATTTTATAACTTTATCAGGAAGAGCATATGTTTCATATCATTTTATTAATAATACGCAAAGTGCACCAATAGTTTTTATTTAAATTATGCAATGAGATGGTATACATGAGTGTCACCAGTGAGAAAATTTTACCAATATTAAAGGTTCTGAAAATTAAAAAGAATCATAAAAATTAAAACCATGATACTTCTAACTTTCATTTTACCTGCAGTGTGAGACCCTTTACTGCATTCCATACTACTCCAATAAACTCCTTCATTCTTTCTTCAGGACTTCTACAGCCTTCAGCTATATTCAGCATGGCTTTCACAGGAACTGACAATGGTCTGGATTCTAAGAATAAGAATAGCTAGAGTTATTTAACATAAATGTACCTTATAGTTTCACATAAATATACAGAAAATATTTCCAATATTATTTCTTTCCTTGTTTAAAATTAAAACTTCTATATGAGATTATAAAATATATTAGATCATTTTATCTTAAAGAATTACTGATTTTTACAATTATTCAAAACCAAGCAAACCTCATCTGTTAAAACTCAAGAGAGTGTTGATGACTTGTCAGGGATTGATGATTGGGAGGTAGGTTTGTGGAGCAATGGTAATTTTCTATTTTTTTAATACATGGATGTGTTTATATTGTGAAAATTTATTAAATGGTAACCTAACAATCTGTTCGTTTCTCAGCATGAAGTTAATACATCAATAAAAATCTTACTTGATGAGAAAGAAAATTCAACTACAAAGCACTTGCTTCATCCAAAATTGATATAAAATGTATCTTCCCGTATGTGAATTGTCTTGATAACAAAAGCTTACTCATAGTATCTCTCAATTTTTTTTCTTTTTTCTTTATTTTTTGATGGTAAGCAAAAGAAGCATTGAACACATAAAAGGCAGATATATGTTAAGAAAAATTTTGTTCATCTAAAATAAAGAACTTAGAGAACTTTGACAATTTTTATAATGTAAATTTCAGAAATTAAATATTTATAACAATATATTATATCTGGACAGATCCATATGTATTTATATATTTTAAGTTAATGCAAACATATAATTTATAGGTGCTATTTTAAATACCATAAAATAAATAAATCAGATCTTGCTTTTCAAGACTTTTACTAAGTTAGGTTTGATGATCATAGGACGGTCTCCAAAGTAACTGCTACCATATCACCACTATGAGAATGACAATTGCTGTATCTAGGCATACTTTCCCTCTCCTCTCAATTTGGGTCACATATTTGCAGATTTACAATATCTTAACGGCATGGAGCATAAACCTTTTATTCTCATAATCCCACAGTCTACCACATCATACATATTAGAAATTCAAAAATTGTTTGTTTAAAAGAAACAAAAACAGTTTGAGAGAGACCCATGGAGCTGGAAGCAGAGCATTCTAGGCAGATGGAACAACAATGTGAAGGCCCAGGATGGGAGTGTACTTAGGATTTTCAAGCAACAGTATAAAAGCAAGGATGGCTAGAACAGAGTAAGAGAGAAGTGCGAGACAAGGTCAGAGCTATCAACAGAGACCAAATCATACAGGGCTTACATAGGCCATGGTAAGGAGGCTGGGTTTTACTTCGAGGGAGCCAGGATATGAAAATGGATTCTAAATACATTCATGAAATTAATGGACATTATTTTAAGAGAACTTCTCTAGCGACTGTGCAGAAAACTGTCTACATAGATCAAGTATCAAAACAGGAAGACAAGTTGTGAGAGATGGTAGTAGCAATGGAGGTAGGAAGAAACAGTGTTCCTGTATCCATTTCCAAGATACAGCCAACACAATTTACTGATGGACTAGAAGTTCAGTAAGAGAGAAAAGCAAAACAAGGATGCCTCCAAGGTTTTACATCTGATCAAATGGAAGAATGGAGCTGTACGGGGAGAAGAATCAAGAAGAAAAGAAATTTAGTTTTAGAACCGTCAGGTTGAGATTTTCATTACATGTTCAGATGAAGATATCCAAGTAGCATATGGATAAACAACAACAAAAAATGGAAAAGAATATGAACAGATAATTCATAGAAAAATATAATTTGGCCAATAAACTTATTAAGAGACGCTCAACTTTGCTAACAATGAAATAAAAATTAAGGCAACAATCAGATATCCTTTTCAACTGTCATTTGGCAAACATTTTAAAGAGTTAATTCGTATTTTTAAAAATCCAACATTATCTAAGCTCCTTGTTAGAATGTTTCATATACAGGGAATATAAATTAGTATAGTCCATAGAGTGGAATTACAAGACAGGACATTTTGTATTTATCAAAATTTAAACATGCAAGTTTTTTCTAAAAAATAATCTCATTTCTAAGACCCTATGCTACAGAAATACTAAAACATATGAGACATGCATACCAACAATTTATAAAAATGTTTAGTATCAGCAGTATTAGTTGAAATAGCGAAACAGAGGGAGGGAGGGAGGGGTAAGGGGAGAAAGAAAGTGCTAAGCAACTTATCTGTCCATCAAAAAAGAAATGGTTAAATTAACTTTGGAATACCTGTCATAAGGATGGTAATTCAATCATTTAAAAATGAGGAACAGTTAAACATATGACAGAAATCATATTTTTGCTATCTTATGAAGTGAAAAAAATATATATATGTGTAGTATAATCCAAATATGTTTTTAAAACAGTATGTGAGTTTAAGCATGTATCTGTCTATCTCATACACAGAAAGAGTCATAGAAGGGTAAAATACAAACCCTTGACAGAGGTTACCTCTGAGGACAGTAAAATGGAATTGATGAGGAGTAAGGGGGAGGAAGTGTTTAACTTTTTACTGTATATTTCAGAATTAATGTTTTACAACAATGAATTACCTATTATAATTTTTTAAATAAAACACACCTTAATTTACTTTCCATTTACTTGGACTTCATTGTTATTCTTTTACATTTTAGCAGTTATGAGAAGAAAATGGCTACATAAACTCATTACAGAACTCTGCCAATTTAAATAACTAACTTAAATGTAGACCAACCACATAAAAGCCTTCAGACAACTGTTTAGAGAAGCTTTATTCATAATCGCCAAAACTTGGAAGCAACCAAGATGTCCTTCAGTAGGTGAACTGCTAGAAAAAATGCGGTACACCTAGAAAATGGAGTATTACACATTACTTAATAGAAATGAGCCATAAAAACACATGGAGGAAAGTTAAATGCATATTACTAAGTGAAAGAAGCCCATCTGAAAAGGCTTCATACTGTATGATTCCAAATATATGACATTCTGGAAAAGGCAGAACTATGGAGACAATAGTTAGGAAGGAGAGAGGAGCAACAGGCAGAGCACAGAGAATTTTTAGGGCAGTGAAACTACTCTGTATGTCACTATAACGGAGGGTACATGTTATTATACATTTGTCCAAACTGAAGGAACGTATAACACCATGAGTGAACCCTAATGAAAACTATGGACTTTGGGTGATAATGATGTATCAATATAAATTCATCAATTATAACAATGTACCACCTTGGTGGGGGATTTTGATAGTGAGGGTGACTATGCATGTGTAGGGGCAGGGGATATGTGAGAAATCTCTGAATCTTCCCCTCAATTTAAATGTGAGTCTAAAACTGCTCTAGAAAATAAATTCTATAAATATATATTTTTTTAATGCAGACAAATTTTTTTGTTTTTTCTTGGTTGCGTCGGGTCTTCATTGCAGCACGTGGGGTCTTCGTTGAGGCATGAGGGCTTCTCTCTAGTTGTGGTATCAGGGTTTTCTCTCTCTAGTTTTGGCGCGTGGAGTCCAGAGAGTGTGAGCTCTGTAGTTTTTGGCACGTGGGATCTTCGCTGAGGCACACGATCTCAGTAGCTGCGGGGTGCAGGCTTAGTTGCCCGCGGCATGTGGGATCTTAGTTCTCTGACCAGGGATCGAACCCACATCCCCTACATTGGAAGGCGGATTCTTTACCACTGGACCACCAGGGGAGTCCCAAGACCAAATTTTAAAACTCTTTGAAACCATGGATACCAAAGGTTTCCACAAAAGCTGCTTATGGTCAAATTTTAAAATCTACTGATACAGAATATTAGTGTTGTATAAATAATGTTATCACAGTCTGAAAATAAATCCACCTAATAAATGATAATATTATCAAGCAGATGGGACACCATTACCTGATTGCTAAGTAATATTTCAAGTCACTATTAACCAAAAAAGCCACACGTTTATTGTAAATGCTGAATTTGCTGATAGAATGATTTAAGAAGTTAAAGGAGGTGCTGAAATCTATATGTGGCTTAAAAGTGCTTTCCAAAAAGCTATGAAAAACACAATCAGTTTAAAATTCTCATTAAATAGCATGATCTGGCTATTAGAAGTGTAAAAGCACACTATTTTGGATATACTAATTTTCTTTTTTTTAAACATCTTTATTGGAGTATAATTGCTTTACAATGGTGTGTTAGTTTCTGCTTTATAACAAAGTGAATCAGCTATACATATATATATATATATCCCCATATTTCCTCCCTCTTGCGTCTCCCTCCTACCCTCCCTATCCCACCCCTCTAGGTGGTCACAAAGCACCGAGCTGATCTCCCTGTGCTATGCGGCTGCTTCCCACTAGCTATCTACCTTACATTTGGTAGTATATATATGTCCATGCCACTCTCTCACTTCGTCTCAGCTTACCCTTCTCCCTCCCCATGTCCTCAAGCCCATTCTCTGTGTCTGCATCTTTATTCCTGTCCTGCCCCTAGGTTCTTCAGAACCATTCTTAGATTCCTGGATATACTAATTTTCAATCCATCATATTATCTAAAAGACAATGGGAAGACAAGTTTGTTTTTAAAAAAGAGAAAAATTTCTTTTCTGTAATCATGTATATTTTACAGGTAGCACATGTATACTCTATAAAACTGCCAATCTTGAGCCATACTTTATTTAACCGAAACTTCTGTAACATCTACTACATGCCAGGGACTGCTATAAGCGCTTTACAAATATTCACCAATTTAAACCTCATAACAACTCCATAAGGAAGACACTATTATTTACTCTTATTATCACCATTTTCAGATAAGGAAACTGATCACAGAGAGGTTAAGTAACCTATCCTAAGTCACCCAGCTGATAAGCGGCAAAGCTGGAATAAGAAACTAGGCAGTCTAACTCCAAAGTCCAGGCTTTTTAACTACTATGCTATGATGCCTCTTCTGTTTTTTCATACCTTGTGCAGTGGCTTCCATTTCTACCAAATACATGATAAATGTATATTTCTACTAAGGATCCTGGTACTGCAAATAGTTCAGAAAATATATTTGTTCATTCTCACTGGAGCTATATAAACCCTACATTTAAGGTTGTAGTCTGATATCCATTACATTTCTTGTTTTCAACAATAAATAAGGTAATCTTGAGACCCAGACTTTACTGGTTAAAATAATCACTTCTTAGGCATGTATCATCCAACTTGATACAATATTATTCCTTCATTTTTATGCCATGCAGAAAGTACCACACTTAAAGTCAACTTCTGGTTTCAGCTGTGCCAGTTGCCATATGGCTTTGGGAAAGCAATTTAATCTAAGTGTCAGAAGTTAATAATAATTATATCCAATGTCAAGAATACTGTTCACGTTAAATGTTGTAATGTATATTAAAAAGTTCATTAAAGTACTTTAAATACAGAGAATAATGATTAAACATTAATTGATTATAAGATATAGAAAAGAACTTGAAGCTTACCAGATCTGAAACAAAATGACTCCTTTTCTATCACAATCAACCTGTTGTTTTAGTTCTACCTTAAATGCCATTTCCTGAGAAATGGTCACTGAATTCCCCAAATTAGATTTGGCCCTTCCTCTATAATCTCATAATTTCCCAAAGTACTTAGCACAGAGCTAAGAACACTGAAAGAACTCAAAGTTATACTTACTGATTATCTGACTAAAGATAAAAATTTACCTCAATATCTCAGGTTGTACCTGGACTATTATCATAGTTAAACATTTTTAAATATATGTAAATTTCTGATGTAGCAGGAATACCCTAAAAGACTATGTGTGCCAATTTAAAGTGTACCACAAGCTGCTACCTTCTGCCAAATATTCAATAAATATCCCTGGGAAATCTGGGAACAGATTTGAAAAGTTACAGGACATCAATTTAAATCAATTAAAGGACAGAAGGTAAATAATGTTAAGGAATGTGATTATTAAGCCCCTAAATAAAAATAACAAAAGAAAAATAATTTATTCATTCATGCAACAATTATTTACTGTTTGCCCAATGCCAGAAAGAGCTGTTAGATTCTGGGAATACAAAAATATATTAGTCAAATACAGCCCCTGACATACACTCTGGATGAAGAGACAGAAAAAAAAGGGAAAACTATGATAAACATTATGAGAACAGAAAAGAGGTGCTATGGTAGGGTATCTTTGAGGAGTGGCACAGACCTATTTTAGAAAGACTTAAAAGGAAAGCTTCCTTTACTGAGAGGATAACATTTAAATAAAAACTCAGAGTATGAAAAGTACATAGTTATGAAAACAGCAATGGAAACAGAAACAGAATATGCAAAAGATCCCAGGCAAGAAAAAGCATGTAGTGTTTGAAGGAATGAAGGAGGATCAATGTAACAAAAATGACAAAAGATGGAATGGAAGAACCCAACAGAGACTAGGTCAGGTCAAACTATGTAAGCCTTGGTAAGGAGTTTCGATTTTATCTTAAGTGCAATAGGAAGTCACAAAAGCATTTCAAGTAGGGAATAAAATGATCCAATTTAGATTTTTAATAAGATGACTTGCTGTCATCTAAACAATTGATGATGAGATAATCTGGAAACGATACCAGTGAGACTAATTAGCACACCCTCACTTTACTGTGTGTAAGTAATTATATGGTTCTGACTAGGGAAGCATACAAACAGACTGAAACAAAAAGACTATAACTTGGAGGCAGAACGGACGGGAGGAGGAGACACTAAGGATGAGTCCTGGGTTTCGGCCTTGAGCAACATGGTCAATAGTGGTAGGGGAAGGTACAGAGTTGTACAGATTTGATACATGTTAGGCTTTAGGGGCCTGTAAGATACACAGAGATGTCTAGGCAACTGAATGTGAGACACCTTTAAAAAAAGAAGAAGAAGAAGAAAAAATAAATAAAAGACTGGTATAATAAAGCAAGCCAGTTAAAACAGATGTAAAATAGAACGATCATCAGTGTGAAATAAATATTATGTAGGCATGAATGGAAATACTGGGTTTTAAGGCAGGTTTAAGATGATTAAGATCAAATAAAGAAAAAATAAAATTACACTGTAGTGTCAAAAACTAATAGATAAAATAAGCTTCACCTTGCTTGAACCCTATAGCTTTCCTTTTAAAATGCAAACATAAAAAAAATGTCTTCTTTACTTTTTATCTGAATTGTATTTTACCACTTTATAGAACTTTCACATATCTTACTTTATTTAAGTCTTATAACAAGACTTAGATCTGTGAGATAGTTGGGTATACTTATTACCATTTTATAAATGAATAAAAAATGTGGCTGTCTGAGGTTAGCTTGAAAAGGGAGAGGAACTGGGTCAAAAACTGGTTTTTTTGGTCACTAATCCACTGGTTTTTCTACTATACCTTCCTAATTCTCGATCTATATTTTACACTGATCATGATTTTTGGCAACTCTAGTTGGCAATATAAAATTAAATAACGTGAAGAAAAAGTGACCTTTACATAGTAATTCTATTTTTAAATTTGTGGAGTTTGGATAATATATAAACCTTTAAGCAACTTGCCATAGAAACTGCAATAATGCCCGAGACTTTTCATCAAAATACAAACTACATTTGATACTATCACTCCTGAAAGCCCCTTGGGAAATAATGGCTTTTGGATTCTGCAAGTCAGCGTGACATGGCATGCAAAATTGCATCTCATGCCGAGCCAACCAGGAAAATATATGTCATCACTATGTGACATTCAGAATTTCATCTGGAAACTATAATCTTGTTCTGACTGCAAAAAGGGAGCGGGGGGTGGGGGGGAGAAGACTGCATACAAAACAATTTGGTTGAACTTTTGCTGAATTCTTGCCAGTTTGTGTAAAAACTAGAATAACTTACTTATTTCCAAAGAAGAACTTTATATTTGAAAACCTTTCTATGCACTTATTAACATCACAATATGTTCTCAAAGAACTTTAAAATTAACTGACAGGTTTTAGATTGTGTTATGATAACTAATGATCTGTTTAAAAATTGTTTATAGTGAAACAAAGTTGCAAAATTAATAAATTGTGCAAAGCAGAACTGTATTTTCAAAACTGTATATAACAAAACACCTCCTAATTCCTTTTCCCCAATTGAATAAACTCTAGGTTGAGAAACAAATGAAAACCTGTCATAAATTCTGCAATATTACACATTCCATGTCTTTCTCTTCTAAATAATTTTTCTCCCTGCCCTCCACTCATGTGTGCAACACCTTCATAATTTATTTACCTTATTCCTATAGAAACAGAAATGCATGGATGTGAGTTAGTCTAAGTGTTATATAATCAACATTTTGTGTTTTAAAGCTGCTGTGACTAACTATAAAATGAAAAATTAGTAGACATGAATTGGGATAGCTGACTCTCAAAAATTATCCCCAGGAACCATGTTTCTGCTATCCCTACATATTCTGGTATCATATCTCATGCCCCTGAACACAGAAGTGGACACATGGCCCAACCTGGCTGCCACTGGGAAAATCATAATGACTAACCTCCTTGGTCACAGTGAACTGTCCAAGATGTATGCACATGAGCCATGACAGGCCAAACAAAAACCACTTCGAGTATTTTTTCAACAAATACTGGACCAGATCACTATCTATTTGATCAGAGAGAGTTAAGTACATGAGTCCAGAGGTACCATAGCCACGTACACTGCTAGGTCAAAGAAAAAATATGTTCAGTAAGAGAAAGAGAAGCCAACATGAAAAGACAAGAGTTCTCATGGTGTGGAGTCTGATTCTAAGTCATTTCAAAGAAAAGATTTATACTGCATTTGCCTTTCTTACCATTTTGGTTATCAGAATCAATAAATATCCCCCCCTTTTTTTTAATTTAAAATCATTTGAATACAGTTTTTGTCTCTTGCTATCAGGGAGCCCTTTCTAATTTAGAAATGTGTCTTCTCTTGTAAAGGAATCACCTATTAGGAGAAAACCAGGCAATGTTAGTAGTTGCAACTGCCCAGTCCTTGTAGTATCATTACACAGCCTGCATAGGCTCCGAAGTGCCATAAAATGCTTTAAGAGTATCATGGGGCTTACTTCCTCAAGAACTATTCACCTTCATGCTCTGCCTAGCTCACCTGGTTCTCACTCCTTCCATTACCACATTTACTGGTCATTATCCCAGTGCCTTTCTGCCTAAGCCTGTATATTGGGAGATGCCATTGATGTTTTTACTCCTCTAATCTATTCTCCACCCCAGAAGATTTCCTGAACTACATTAGCCAATACTTTACACTAGCCAATACTTTTCTCAGTTCAACTTGGCTCCCTGTGACCCTCCCATCTGGGCCCCATATGACAGACTTCCTCTAGGTTATGCTAAACTTCCAGATAATAGGATCCCAATATAGCAGTGTCCTCCAAATATGTGGTGCACAAAACTACGAGACCATCCATTGAGCTGTAGGGGACAAATATGAGAATATTTATTCATATTTACTTTTATCTAAAAATGAGAAAGACATACAGTTGATATTTAGTAAAGTAGAATAACACTGAGGCTCTTCCCCATGTCAGAAGGAAACACATAATACTACATTAAATATACTGAAGGAAGAGTAGATGTTCAATAACAGGAAGGAACTGGCAGGGGCCCTTCTCTCTTTATTTTCAGTTAACTGCGGCATATTACAATTTACATATACACAGTTAATCAAATTTATAAATTTTGTTATCTACATTTAACTAAATTATATTATATACCTTTAACTAAATTAATCCTCATAATTTGGATATATACTTTTAAAAGATTCCTGTAAAACACACATGGCCAAACGTACAAATTAAAGATACCACTAACTAAAAAATAATAATACAGAAAGATGCCACTAACTTATTTAAAAGAAAAAGGCAACATCTTTCCATTAAAGATGGAAAGAATACCTTATTTATATAAGAAAGACGGAAACGTACTAGACAGTTTCAAAATGGATGAGAATGAAAAATAATTGTCCTGAGTGCATCAATGATGCCATTTCCCCTCTCGGATCGATGAATCTCAGCGGGGTGGCTTTTCAATTATGTCAGCCATTAAAATTAATTATTGAAATAAACTGAATTAAGAATTAAATCTTGAAGTTGTTATTATAAGAGTATTAAACTAAATTAAAGTTTAATACTTTGTTATAATTAAAGTATTAAATTTTTTAAATGAAGCACAATATTACTCTCACTACAATATTATTGATGTATTATTAAAATTCTATCAGAATAATAAGACAAATTTTAAAATTAAAATTTTCTTACATGCTCTATATTAATACAGTGATACACACATTTAATGCATAAATCAATAAATGATATACTATGGATGCTTAATTGAAATTTTTTACCGATAGGAAAGTACTGAGAAAAAAGTTTGAAGACTAATATTCTAAAGATGAACTATTTTCAAATAGTCTGTATTCTCTGTACTTGTTTTTGTTTTTTTTTACGTCTTTATTGGAGTATAATTGCTTTATAATGGTGTCTTAGTTTCTGCTTTATAACAAAGTGAATCAGTTATACATATACATATATCCCCATATCTCCTCCCTCTTGAGTCTCCCTCCCACCCGCCCTATCCCACCCCTCTAGGTGGTCACAAAGCACCAAGCTGATCTCCCAGTGCTATGCGGCTGCTTCCCACTAGCTATCTATTTTACATTTGGTAGTGTTTATATGTCCATGCCACTCTCTCACTTCGTCCCAGCTTAACCTTCCCCCTCGCCATGTCCTCAAGTGCATCCTCTACGTCTGTGTCTTTATTCCTGTCCTGCCCCCAGGTTCTTCAGAACCATTTTTTTTTTTTTTAGATTCCATATATATGTGTTACCACACAGTATTTGTTTTTCTCTTTCTGAATTACTTCACTCTGTATGACAGACTCTAGGTCCATCCACCTCACTACAAATAACTCAATTTCGTTTTTTTTTATGTCTGAGTAATATTCCATTGTATATATGTGCCACATCTTCTTTATCCATTCATCTGTTGATGGATACTTAGGTTGCTTCCATGTCCTGGTTATTGTAAATAGAGCTGCAATGAACACTGTGGTACATGACTCTTTCTGAATTACGGTTTTCTCAAGGGTATATGCTCAGTAGTGGGATTGCTCGGTCATATGGTAGTTCTATTTCTACATTTTTAGGAACCTCCATACTGTTCTCTATTGTGGATGTTTCAATTTACATTCCCATCAACAGTGCAAGAGGGTTCCCTTTTCTCCAGACCCTCTCCAGTATTTATTGTTTGTACATTTTTTGATGATGGCCGTTCTAACTGCTGTGAAGTGATACCTCGTGGGAGTTTGGATTTGCATTTCTCTAATGATTAGTGATGTTGAGCATCCTTTCATATGTGTGTTGGAAATCTGTATATCTTCTTTGGAGAAATGTCTATTTAGGTCTTCTGCCCATTTTCGGATTGGGTTGTTTTTTTTTTTTGATATTGAGCTGCATGAGCTGCTTGTAAATTTTGGAGATTAATCGTTAGTCAGTTACTTCATTTACAAATATTTTCTCCCATTCTGAGGGTTGTCTTTTCGTCTTATGTTTTCCTTTGCTTTGCAAAAGATTTTAAGTTTCATTAGGTCCCATCTGTTTTTATTTTTACTGCCATTTCTCTAGGAGGTGGGTCAAAAAGGATCTTGCTGTGATTTATGTCGGAGTGTTCTGCCTAAGTTTTCCTCTAAGAGTTTTATAGTGTCTGGCCTTATGTTTAGGTCTTTAATCCATTTTGAGTTTATTTTTTGTGTATGGTGTTAAGGAGTGCTGTAATTTCATTTTTTTACATGTAGCTGTCCAATTTTCCCAGCACCAATTACTGAAGAGGCTGTCTTTTCTCCATTGTATATTCTTGCCTCTTTCATCAAAGATAAGGTGACCATATGTGCGTGGGTTTATCTCTGGGCTTTCTATCCTGTTCCATTAATTTATATTTTGTTTTTGTGCCTGTACTATACTGTCTTGATTACTGTAGCTTTGTAGTATAGTCTGAAGTCAGGAAGCCTGATTGCTCCAGCACCATTTTTCTTTCTCAAGATTGCTTTGGCTATTTGGGGTCTTTTATGTTTCTATACAAATTGAGAAATTTTATGTTCTAGTTCTGTGAAAAATGCCATTGGTAGTTGGATAGGGATTGCACTCAATCTGTAGATTTCTTTGGGTAGTATAGTCATTTTCACAACGTTGATTCTTCCAATAGAAAAACATGGTATATTCCCCACCTATTTGTATCATCTTTAATTTCGTTCAGCAGTGTCTTATAGTTTTCTGCATAAAGGTCTTTTGTCTGCTTAAGTAGGTTTAATCCTGGGTACTTTATTCTTCATGTTGCAATGGTGAATGGGTGTGTTTCCTTAATTTCTCTTTCAGACTTTTCATCATTAGTGTACAGGAATGCAAAAGATTTCTGTGCATTAATTTTATATCCTACTACTTTACCAAATTCATTGATTAGCTCTAGGAGTTTTCTGGTAGCATCTTTAGGATTCCCTATGTATAGTATCATGTCACCTGCAAACAGTGACAGTTTTACCTCTTCTTTTCCGACTTGGATTCCTTTTAATTTATTCTCTGATCACTAAAACTTCCAAAACTATGTTGAATAACAGTGGTGAGAGTGGGCAACCTTGTTTTGTTCCTGATATTAGTGGAAATGGTTTCGTTTTTCACCACTGAGAACAATGTTGGCTGTGGGTTTGTCATATATGGCCATTATCATGTTGAGGTAAGTTCCCTCTATGTCTACTTTCTGGAGGGTTTTTATCATGAATGGGTGTTGACTTTTGTCTAAAGCTTTTTCTGCATCTACTAAGATTATCATATGGTTTTTATCCTTCAACTTGTTAATATGGTTTATCACATTGATTTGCATATAGTGAAGAATCCTTGCCTTCCTGGGATAAATCCCACTTGATCATGGATGTTGGATTCTGTTTGCTAGTATTTTGTTGTGGATTGTTGCATCTATGTTCATCAGTGATACTGGCCTGTAGTTTTCTTTCTTTGTGACATCTTTATCTGGTTTTGGTATCAGGGTGATGGTGGCCTCATAGAATGAGTTTGGGAGTGTTCCTCCCTCTGCTATATTTTGGAAGAGTTTCAGAAGGATAGGTGCTAGCTCTTATCTAAATGTTTGATAGAATTCACCTGTGAAGCCATCTGGTCCAGGGCTTTTGTTTGTTGGAAGATTTTTAATCACAGTCTCTATTCCAGTGCTCATGTTTGGTCTGTTTATATTTTCTGTTTCTTCCTGGTTCAGTCTCGGAAGGTTGTGCTTTTCTAAGAATTTGTCCATTTCTTCCAGGTTGTCCATTTTATTGGCATATATAGCTGCTTGTAGTAATCTCTCATGATCCTTTGTATTTCTGCAGTGTCAGTTGTTACTTCTCCTTTTTCATTTCTAATTTATTGAGTCTTCTCCATTTTTTTCTTGATGAGTCTGGCTAATGGTTTATTAATTTTGTTTATCTTCTCGAAGAACGAGCTTTTAGTTTTATTGATCTTTGCTATCATTTCCTCCATTTCTTTTTCATTTATTTCTGATCTGATCTTTATGATTTCTTTCCTTTCACTAACATTGGGGTTTTTTGGTTCATCCTTCTGTTTCCTTCTCTGATTGCTTTTGTTCTTGCTTCTCTAAATGCTGCTTTAGGTGTAAGATTAGGTTGTTTATTAGAGATTTTTCTTCTTTCTTGAGGTAGGATTGTATTGCTATAAACTTCCCTCTTAGAACTGCTTATGCTGCATCCCATAGGTTTTGAGTCATTGTATTTTCAATTTCATTTGTTTCTAGGTATTTTTTTGATTTCCTCTTGATTTCTTCAGTGATCTCTTCGTTATTTAGTAGTGTATTGTCTGGTCTCCATGTGTTTGTATTTTTTATAGATTTTTTCCTGTAATTGATATCTAGTCTCATAGAATTGTGGTAGGAAAAGATACTTGATACGACTACAATTTTCTTAATTTTACCAAGGCTTGATTTGTGACCCAAGATATGAACTATCCTGGAGAATGTTCCATGAGCACTTGAGAAGAAAGTGTATTCTGTTGTTTTTGGATGGAATATCCTATAAGTATCAATTAAGTACAGCTTGTTTAACGTATCATTTAAAGCTTGTGTTTCCTTATTTATTTTCATTTTGGATCATCTGTCCATTGGTGTAAATGAGGTGTTAAAGTCCCCTACTATTATTCTGTTACTGCTGATTTTCCCTTTTATGGCTGTTAGCATTTGACTTATGTATTGATGTCATGCTCCTATGTTGGGTATATAAATATTTACAATTGTTATATCTTCTTTCTGGATTCATCTGTTGATCATTATGTAGTGTCCTTCTTTGTCTCTTGTAGTAGTCTGTTTTAAAGTCTACTTTGTCTGATATGAGAATTGCTACTCCAGCTTTCTTTTGATTTCCATTTGTATGGAATATCTTTTTCCATCCCCTCACTTTCAGTCTGTATGTGTCCCTTGGCCTGAAGTGGGTCTGTTGTAGACAGCATATATACGGGTCTTGTTTTTGTATCCATTCAGCCAGTCTATGTGTTTTGGTTGGAGCATTTAATCCATTTACATTTAAGGTAATTATCGATATGTACGTTTCTATTACCATTTTCTTAATTGTTTGGGGTTTGTTATTGTAGGTCTCTTACTTCTCTTGTGTTTCCTGCCTAGAGAAATTCCTTTAGGATTTTTTATAAAGCTGATTTGTTGGTGCTGAATTCTCTTAGATTTGCTTGTGTGTAAAGGTTTTAATTTTTCCGTCGAATCTGAATGAGATCCTTGCTGGGTAGTGTAATCTTGGCTGTAGTTTTTTCCCTTTCATCACTTTAAATATGTCCTGCCACTCCCTTCTGGTTTGCAGGGTTTCTGCTGAAAGATCAGCTCTTAACTTTACGGGGATTCCCTTGTATGTTATTTGTTGCATGTCCCTTGCTGCTTTTAATATTTATTCTTTGTATTTAATTTTTGATAGTTTGATTAATATGTGTCTTGGCATGTTTCTCCTTGGATTTATCCTGTATAGGACTCTCTGCACTTTCTGGACTTGATTGACTATTTCTTTTCCCATATTATAAGTTGTCAAGTATAATCTCTTCAAATATTTTCTCATTCCCTTTCTTTTTCTCTTCTTTTTCTGGGACCCCTACAAATCAAATGTTGGTGCATTTAATGTTGTCCCAGAGGTCTCTGAGATGGTCCTCTATTCTTTTCATTCTTTTTTCTTTATTCTGCTCTGCAGTAGTTATTTCCACTATTTTGTCTTCCAGGTCACCTATCTGTTCTTCTGCCTCAGTTATTCTTCTATTGATTCCTTCCAGAGAATTTTTAATTTCATTTCTTGTGTTGTTCATCATTGTTTGTTTGCTCTTTAGTTCTTCTAGGTCTTTGTTAATCGTTTCTTGTATTTTCTCCATTCTATTTCCAAGATTTTGGATCATCTTTACTATCATTACTCTGAATTCTTTTTCAGGTCGACTGCCTATTTCCTCTTCATTTGTTTGATCCTGTGGGCTTTTTACCTTGCTCCTTCATCTGCTGTGTGTTTCTGTGTGTTGTCATTTTGCTTAACTTACTGTGTTTGGGGTCTCCTTTTCCCAGTCTGCAGATTCGTGGTTCCTGCTGTTTTTGGTGGCCAGCCCCAGTGGGTAAGTTTGGTTCAGTGGGTTATGGGGGCTTCCTAGTGGAGGGGACTGGTACCTGTGTTCTGGTGGATGAGGCTGGATCTTGTATTTCTGGTGGGCAGGACCACGTCTGGTGGTGTGTTTTGGGGTGTCTGTGAACTTAGTATGATTTTAGGCAGCCTCTCTTCTAATAGGTGGGTTTGTGTTCCTGTCTTGCTAATTGTTTGGCATAGGGTGTCCAGTACTGTAGCTTGTTGGTTGCTGAGTGGAGCTGGGTCTTAGCGTTGAGATGGAGCGCTCTGGGAGAGCTTTTGCCATTTGATATTACGTGGAGGGGGGAGGTTTCTGGTGGACCGGTGTCCTGAACTCTGCTCTCCCACCTCAGAGGCTCAGACCTGACACCCAGCCAGAGCACTAAGACCCTGTCATCCACATGGCTTAGAAGGGAGAAAAAAAAAAGAAAGAAAGGAAGGAAATAAAATAAAGTTATTAAAATATAAAATAAATATTATTAAAAATAAAAAATATAAAAAGAAAGAAGGAATAGCACAACCAAACCAAAAAAACAAATCCACCAATGATAACAAGCACTAAAAACTATACTTAAAAAAAAAAACAGAACATGACTGACAGAACCCTAGGACAAATGGTAAAAGCAAAGCTATACAGACAAAATCACACAAAGAAAGAGAACAACCAAATCAATAAACAAATCTACCAATGATAATAACTTCTAAATTCTAAATTAAGATAAGTATAAAACCAGAAACAAATTAGATGCAGAAAGCAAACCCCAAGTCTACAGTTGCTCCAAAGTCCACTGCCTCAATTTTGGGATGATTCGTTGTCTATTCAGGTATTCCACAGATGCAGCGTACATCAAGTTGATTGTGGAGATTTAACCTGCTGCTCCTGAGGCTGCTCGGAGAAATTTCCCTTTCTCTTCTTTGTTTGCAGTTCCTGGGGTTCACCTTTGGATTTGGTCCTGCCACTGTGCATACGTCGTCCTCTGGCATCTGTTCTTCGCCCAGACAGGAGGGGGTTAAAGGAGCGACTGATTAGGGTGCTCTGAGTCATTCAGTCTAGGGGGAGGGAGGGGTACGGAATGTGGGGCGAGCCTGCAGAGGCAGAGGTCGGCAAGATGTTGCAACAGCCTGAGGCACGCTGTGTGTTCTTCCAGGGAAGTTGTCCTTATATCATGGGATCCTGTCAGTGGCAGGCTGCACAGTCTCCCAGACAGGGAGGTGTGGACAGTGACTGTGCTGGCACACAGGCTTCTTGGTGGCTGCAGCAGCAGCCTTAGCATCTCATGCCCGTCCCTGGGGTCCGCGCTGATAGCCGCAGCTCACACCATCTCTGGAGCTTGTTTAGGCAGTGCTCTGAATCCCCTCTCCTCACGCACCCCGAAACGATGGTCTCTTGCCTCTTAGGCAGTTCCAGACTTTTTCCCGGACTCCCTCCCAGGTAGCTGTGGGGCACTAGCCCCCTTCAGGCTGTGTTCATGCAGCCAACGCCAGTCCACTCCCTGGGATCCAACCGCCGAAGCCCGAGCCGCGGCAGGTGACCAGACAACACTCTCGCGCTGGTGTGTGCTGGTTGGCTCTGATCCTCTGTGCGCTTTGCCCTCTGCACCCCTGTTGCTGAGCTGTCCTCCATGCTCCAAAGCTTCCCTCCCTCCCACCTCCCCATCTCCACCAGTGAAGGGGCCTCCTAGTGTGTGGAAACTTCTCCTCCTTCACAGCTCCCTCTGAGGTGCATGTCCCATCCCTATTCTTTTGTCTCTTTTTTTTTTTTCTTTTTTCTTTTGCCCTTCCCAGGTACGTGGGGAGTTTCTTGCTTTTGGGGAAGTCTGAAATCTTCTGCCAGCGTTCAGTAGGTGTTCTTAGGAGTTGTTTTACATGTAGATGTATTTCGGATGTAGTTGTGGGGAGGAAGGTTAGCTCTACGTCTTACTCCTCTGCCATCATGAAGGTCCCCTTCAATGCATTTTAAACCTTTCTCTATTCCATAAGGGGAAAATGTTTTTTAAACCATATTTTACTCCTGAGAGAATAAAATCAATTACATATTATGCATTAGTGTGTACTCTCATGCTTTAATATTTTCCAATGAAACTAAATATCTAATTAATCACAAAGGAATGGAATTTTATGCTAAGCTACATGATTAAAGTGAGCAAACTTCTAATATACATAAATCCACAAAAGTGTATTTCTTGTATAGTAATACTATTTCCACACTATAATTAGGAACATACCTGCTCAACATTCAAGCTTAATCAAATTAAGGATTGCTTAAACATTTTTAGATGGATAACTATATTGGTATGACCCATTTTACTTATAATCCACAATTATTAAAAAGTTAGAATCCAAAATACATCAGTGCCTTCAGGAGCAAATATTACTAGTAAAATTTGGAAATCTCCTTCCTTAAAACCATCCTACAAGTTATACTGCCTTGGATAGAATGATTTTTTTTTTACGATGAAGAAATTTCAAACTTGGAGTAATACATTAAACTGATTAAAAAAAAAACTGAAGGTAAAGTGTAATGTCATGTCCTGTTTTCGTATAAGGAACATATTCCTTGTATGTGAAAAACAAGGAGCTTGACTTGAAAAAATTATACATTTCCTAATCTCTTACATTCTCTGTAACAGTGCAAAGATAACAATACTTATCCTGCATAAATGCTTGTTTGTGGAGAGAAAATTAACTAAACTGACATATAACGGTATATACTTTATCTTCTTACCTCTTTCTCAGAGGAAGTGGCAATTATCTGTTAAATCTTTTATCTGTTTATAAGATCTTACATTCTACCTGACCTGTGATCTCAGTATATAAATTATTCCAAACTTTACTGTTGCTCTAATTTTTTCTTCTCTCTTGTTTGCTTCACTGTAACTACTGACATACCCAAGTTTCTCCAGGGTCCAATTTCCTGAAAGCATGGTATACAGAGGCTATCCCTACATGCTCAACTCCCATTCATCCCCTAACAACCAAAGCTCCTCTGGCCAACTGACCTTGGCCAACTAAAGTTTTTCAGCCTCATTTTTCTTGATGACTTTACAGCATATCATGCAGTCAGACACCCTCTTTTTGAAACTTTTCATTTGTGTCATATATATATATATAATACGTTCCTTTGTTGCCTACTTCTCAGAATGAAGCTTCTCAATCTTCTCCATTGGCTCCTACTCCTTACTCTTTAATGAAAAGTTGCTCAGAATTTAATTTTGGGCTTTCTTCTCATCTTGCTGTGCATGGTCTCCTTGAGAGATCATGCACTCTGTGGCTTTGACTACAATCCATACGGTGATAACTCCCAAACCTGTTATCTCTCATTGAGAAAAACCCAAACCACACCTCAGACATGAAAATACTTTTACCAGCTATGTCTTCTGGTATCTCCACTAAAAGAAAAATGTTTATTTCCTATTTCTCTTCTAAAACTCAGCTTGTAACATTCTATTTTAAGTTGTTGTGGCAAAGACAGCTAAATAACCTCTAATATCTATTCTCCCCTTTTTTCTTAGTTAAAAGCCACACGTTTTGGCCAGGTGTGTGGCCTTAAAGAATAGAGACTACCATCCTGAGACCCCTGCATAGCTACATATGATCATGTGATAAATTTCTGGCCAAGAGAAGTGAAGCAAAAGTGAGGGGTGCAACTTCTGTACAATATTTAAAGAAATAAAAGCATCCTCTTTACTCATTTCCCACTCATTGAAATGTAGATATGATAAATGGCTGAAGCATCCATGTGGACCATAAGGCAAGTGTGGCAACACAGGCCACCCATGGGGAATAAGAAAGTACCTGATCTTAGAGAACCTTAACACCTCTGGATGCCTACTCAAAGCTTTCACATGGGAGACATAAAATTCAATCTTGTTTTTTTTTTTTTTTTAAAAAAAGCCGCTATGAACATTTAAGTATAAGTCTTTGTATGGACACATGCTTTCATTTCTCTTAGGTAAATACTGAAAGGATATCATAAGTAGATATATGTTTAATTTTTTGAGAGACTATCAAACTGTTTTTCTAAGTGACTTTGTTATGTTACAGTTCTACCAGCTGTATATGACACTTCTAGGTGCTGTATTTCCTCACCAGTGTTGGGTATGGTCAGTCTTCTTAAATTTGTCTGTTCTGGAGGGTGTGTAGTGGTAGCTCATTGTGGTTTTGATTTGCATTTCCCTGGTGACTACTGATGTTGAGCATCTTTTTCTGTGCTTATTTACCATACATATAACTTTATTGGTGTAGTACTTGTTCAAAAATTTTGTTAAATTTTTTAATGGGTTGTCTGTTTTCTAATTATTGAATTTTGAGAGTCCCGTATATATTTTGGATACAAGTCCTTGATAAATTACATTATTTCCACATATTTTCAAAAAAATTCAATCTTGTTTAAATCACTGTTATTGAGGATTTTCTGATACCTTCAGCCAAATTTAATACAATCTTAAAAATTACAGTTAAATTATTGCTTAGTTTAAAAATACTACATTTTGAAATCAGGTCAGGAAAAAAACATAACTAGAAATATTCTACATAATAGCCCAAGTTCATTGTCAAAAGAAAGATTCTTTAAAATAAAAGGAAGTCTGAAAACTTTCACTATCTGTAACATAAACAAAGTAACAAAGTGCTTTTCAAATTTCAGGATTTTTCATATTTAATTCTCTTTGAGAACTAAATAAAATAGAATTTCCATATGCTGGACAAAAACTTTAAATATCTGAAACATAATAAATATTTAATTTAATTTTGTTGGAAGCATGAATGACTCCAGGATATATTTAAGGACATATCAGGGAAGAAAAAACATGTCAGGAGTAGTGTTTCCCTTTGGAGTTTATGCCAGGAACTGAACCATTGAAGTGACACCCGATTAAAGCTAGGCAGAGCCTCCACGCTCATCACAGAGGTGAGTTGTTTCCCAGTATATTCACGTTGGTAGCTCTGACACAAAATTCTTAACTAGCTTAGTCCAATGGAACCGGGCTGAAAATTTAGAACAATTCCTTTGACAAAAAAAAAAAAAAAAAAGAAAAAGATACTCTGAAGTTGGCTGGTTATATATTAGGTTTTAGAGAGGAATTTTTACATAGACCTCATTTTAGGGCTGGTTATGCCATTAAGGAATGAAAGAGGCAGCTAATAATCACAAAATGACTACTATAACCTAGAAATTACATTTTTAAAAAGTACCATTAAATATTTTCTAACTGGGGCTTCCCTGGTAGCGCAGTGGTCGAGAGTCCGCCTGCCGATGCAGGGGGCACGGGTTCGTGTCTGGTCCGGGAGGATCCCACATGCCGCGGAGCGGCTGGGCCTGTGAGCCATGGCGGCTGAGCCTGCGCGTCTGGAGCCTGCTGCTCCGCAACGGGAGAGGCCACAACAGTGAAAGGCCCACGTATGGCAAAAAAATATATATATATATATATTTTCTAACCTTGGGTAAGTTGACCTCTTAAAGACTCAGTCTCCTTAGTTATTAAGTGAAGGGGTATGTGGGATTATATGTATCCAATTTCCTAGAGATACATATAATCCCACATGAGTTTTCTACAGATATCTACATGCCTCACTCCCTCACCTGCTTCAAGTATCTAGTCAAATATGAACTTTTAGTGAGATCTACTGTGACTACCTTAATTATCATCCGACAGTTCACTAAAGCTCTGTACATTTTTCCCCTTTATTCTTTTTGTGCTCCAATTTGGCAAGTTTCTATTGCTATGTCTTCAAGTTTAGTATTTCTTCTTCTGCAAATTCTTCTACTTTACTGCAAATTCCACCCAGTGAGTTTCTGATATCAGATATTATATTTTTCATCTCTAGAGTTGGGCACGGTTCCTTTTTATATCTTCTATTTCTCTCCAAATTGTATTCATCTTTCCTCAAACATCTGAACAGTTATAGTACCTGTTTTAATGTACAAGTATTTAATATACCTGCTAATGCTATCATCTGTCATTTCTCAGTTTATTTCTATTGCTAGTTTTCCTCCTTGTCAAAGTTGCCTGCTTCTTTGCATCTCTAATAGTTTTGGGTTGGATGCTTGACACTGTGACTTCTAAGTTGTTACGTATCTGGATCTTGTTGTATTCCTCTTAATAGCACTGAGCTTCATTTGGCCAGCAGTAAACTCACTCACTGTTTTGGTTTCTTCAGAGGCTTTTTTAAAGTGTGTTTAAGGTGAGTCTAGGTAGGCTTTACTCTATGGAAAGTTTAGCTCCAATACTGAGGTGTCATCTTTTTGGGGTCTTCACTGAGTGACCCGAATGGTCAGCTGGAATTGTGAACTAAGCACAGTGGGAACCTGAATGCCTTTTAGCCATGTGTGAGCTCTGGGAATCATTCAGACCATAGATCCTTGGTCATCCTTTGCCCAACTCTGTGGAGTCTCATCCTATTCAGCAAATACTCAAGGAGAAATCTATCACTGATCTCTGAAGCTCATTTGCTGCATAGCTTTCTCTCTCTGAAACTCTGTCCCATAATTTTCAGTCATCTCTGCCTCCTTATACTTCAATCCCTTTGCTTCCCTAAACCTCAATTTAGCAAGACAGCTGAGTTCAGCTTGATACATCCCACCCTGCTCTGTGGTCTGGAATGTGCCTTCAGCCAAAAAGCCAGGATAATCCTAGGGCTCAACTCATTTGCTTCCCTTTAACGAGGGATCACAGTACTGCACTGCCTACTGTCCGATGTCTAGAAACTTTTTTTGTTCTCCCATATATTTTGACCAGTTTATTAGTTATTTACAACAGGAATATAAATCTAGTCCCTGTTCCTCCATCACAGTCAGAAGCTAAAGTTTTATATGTTTAATTTGTGGCATTATCTACTAAAATTTACATCAGTTATCAGGTCTTCATTTACTATTATCTTGGTATTATTTAAGGAGTCAAATTAAAAGGCCTTCTATTATTTTAACTATGTACTTACAGTGCTTTAGACGTAAGAGGTAATATGTAAACATGTAAGATAAAAATGGCTAGTATTTTTTAAAGAGCTATCATTTATGAAGGATCCTGCTTTTTAAAGATTTCATCTCCATTACAGACATTTTCATCAAGAGTTCCAATTTAATGTTCATAACATTTCCAAAACATAGGGTAAACAGATGTCATAGTTTTTAGTGGTTTCCTTGTTTTGAAGGATATACAGATTCTCTAGAAGATCATTTAGAATTTTGTGATAATACATTATCTTCATGTGAAACATGCTTTTATTCTGGCTTGGCCTGCCCTACGTGCCTGCATCACTGAAACAGTGCTGTTCTGCTGTCAACACATTTCCAGCCATCAAGCACATGTTCCCCCTGCAGCCAGCTACTTAAGATTGGTTAATTGAGATTGGAAGAGAATGTCTGCTTCTTGATGAATAATTAAAAAGCAAAATCAAGCCCAGTGCAATATCACCAAGCCTCAGTCTTCATGTGCCAATACTACTATATAACTTGGGGATGAACTTAAGACCAACTTTGGACCTTAGGTTGAGAATGTAAAAATTAAAAAATATTTTAATAAGAATTCAAGCATAAATTAACACATTTCTCCACTTGTAAAATTCAGTTAAAAAATTAAAACATGCATTTCACAACAATGTGAATACACATCCTCCTCAACTTACAATGGGTTATGTCCTGATAAACCCATCACAAAGTGAAAATATCTTAAGTTGAAAATGCATTTAATACACCTAACCTACTGAACTTCAGAGCTTAGCCTAGCCTACCTTAAATGTGCTCAGAACACTTACATTAGCCTACAGGTGGGCAAAATTATCAAACACAAAGCCTATTTTATACTATATAATTGAATAACTCATGTAACTTACTGAATATTGTACTGAGAGTAAAAAAAAAAAACTGGTCGTATGGTTGTGAGTGTTTTGGTTGTTTACCCTCATGGTTGCATGGTTGACTGAAAGCTGTGGCTCACTGCCCCTGCCCAGCATCACCAGAGAATCCCACCTCATATCGCTAGCCTGGGAAAAGATCAAAATTCACATTCGAAGTATGGCTTCTACTGAATGCATATTGCTTTCACACCATCATAAAGTCAAAAATCTGTAAGTCAAACCATGATGAGTTGGGGACCATCTGTATACTTAACACAACTGAACTATACACTTAAAAAGGTTAAGATGGTAAAAGTAAAACAAAAACAACAAGAAAAAAGGTTTGTAAAAGGCTATGAATACCTTACCAAATTCATTATAGCTTATGATACAATGTAAGTAATAATTAAAATAGTGATAACCACATTTAGAAATAGATACAAATTCAAAGGACTCATAAAGCATTTTTAAATTAAAACCAAAACAGGAACTGTATACTCTAATTAAATATAAAACAGAAAATTTTGAAACATAATTCTAAATAAAGAAAATGATTAGTACAGAGCATTCTCAAGAAAAGAGAGAACAATACCAACAAGCTTTCCAAAGAAGTGAAAATGGTGGCATCCAAGGGGCAAAGATACATTGGTCAGAAAGTAGAAATGTTATACCCAGGGATTTTTACTTTCTACAAATGCCCACAGTCCAAAAACAAGCAAGCACAGGCATCAATTTGATAACTGTTCATTGTTATGCTTGCTTGAGTAAATATCTGGTGATACACAGACATCCTCACCTATAAGGAAAATACCTACAGGATATATAACCTAAGGGTTCTAGAGATGGGGAAACACTAAAGACAGAAAAAGCAAATATCCACAACTCAAATGCAAAGAACCACAGTTCACATTTGTAATTTGAAATAAAGAATAATGTGTTATTTGCTGGATCCTATATTACTTCTATTTTTAGTTTTTTAAGGAACCTCCATACTGTTCTCCATAGTGGCTGTACCAATTTACATTCCCACCAACAGTGTAGCAGGGTTCGCCTATCTCCACACCCTCTCCAGCATTTATTGTTTGTAGACTTTTTCATGGTGGCCATTCTGACCAGTGTGAGGTGATACCATATGATCCAGCAATCCCACTCCTGGGCATGTATCCAGAGAAAACCATAATTAGGAAAGATACATGCACCCCAATGTTCATTGTCTATTTACAATAGACAAGACATGAAAACAACCTAAATGTCCATCAATAAAGGAATAGATAAAGATGTGGTACATATTTAAAATGGAATATTAGCCATAAAAAGGAACAAAATAATGCCATTTGCAGCAACATGGATGGACCTGGAGATTATCATACTGAGTGAAGTAAGTCAGACAGACAAAGACAAATATCATATGATATCACTCATATGTGGAATCTAATTTTGAAAAATGATATAAATGAACTTATTTACAAAACAGAAACAGACTCACAGATTTCAAAAACAAACTTATGATTACCAAAGGGGAAATGTGGGGGAGAGGGATAAATTAGGAGCTTGGGATTAACACACACACACACACACACACACACACCAACAAGGACCTACTGTATAGGACAGGGAACTGTACTCAACATTCTGTAATAACCTATATGGGAAAAGAATCTAAAAAAGAATGAATATATGTATATGTATAACTGAATCACTATGCTGTACACCTGAAAATAATATAACATTTTAAATCAACTATACTCCAATAAAATTTAAAGACTAAATAAATAAAATTTTTAAAAAAGAATAATGTGTTTATGTTTTTACATTATAAAGTAATAATTACTGGTGAGAAATTATGTTTGGGGTTTTTCTTAATTTATTCAAAATAAAATATTAATTTCTTATAATTAAGTGGGAAAGTATATGAAAGCAAAATAAATCTCAGATATTAACCGATATTCATGAATTGATAGGTAACCGATAAGAGATGTGAATTTATCTATGAAACTTCTCCATGCATAGCAAGTGCATTCTAAAATCTATGATATTTTCTACATAGTTCTGTCATGTAATTTCATTTAAATGATAAGTATTTTCTGTCATCTTTAGTCATCCTTAACAATTACTTTACATCAATTATCAAGTGTGATTTAAAAAACTGGACTAAATAGTAAAGCAGGAGGTCAGAATATGTGGTTAATACGCATATAAAATTAAACTTATTTTTATCAATTGATACTTAGTGGACATTTATTTTATCTTATTAAGAGGTAATATTTATAAACCATTATGTAACCTACCAGTTCAAGAGATCTAAAGTCTGAAACTTAGCATGGTATTGAAAGGAAATATCTAATTTTATATTAAAAAATCAATACAAGTTACAGGTCATCCTCCTATAATACAAAAAATAAGCAAAAGCATTTTTATCAATTGGTAAAGAAAATCTCAACATATCAAAAGGCTTGTGGATACTGACAGGTAGAAGTCTAATGATTCCACAAAATAAACATAACATCCTATTTTAAGAAAAGTAATAGAACACAGAATAATAGTTATGTATAAAACTCCACAAAAATGTATGTTAGCATTTTTACTGCTGTTGTTTATAAATATGGTAAGGAAACTACCTTTTCTTCTAAACCACAAATGTTAGCTTGAACTTCCTTGTGTATATGATCATATTTTAAATTCCTTAAGGGCAGGGATCATGTCTTATTAATATTCCTACCCTCAAAATTACTTACTACAGAGTCTTGCCCATTATAGATATTCAGTAAGTGTTTTCGAGTTACTGAAAATATAAAACCTTTTTTAATATGGTTGGGGATATATGAGTTATATGGAATAAATCTGAATATCTAAGGGAAAACATTAGAAATTTAAAACACTACTTAAAATGAAATCATAACTTCTTCTTTTCCGATTTGGATTCCTTTTCTTTCTTTTTCTTCTCTGACTGCTGTGGCTAAAACTTCCAAAACTATGTTGAATAATAGTGGTGAGAGTGGGCAACCTTGTCTTGTTCCTGATCTTAGTCCATCAACAGATAAATGGATAAAGAAGATGTGGCACATATATACAATGGAATATTACTCAGTCATAAAAGGAAACAAAATTGAGTTATTTGTAGTGAGGTGGATGGATCTAGAGTCTGTCATACAGAGTGAAGCAAGTCAGAAAGAGAAAAACAAATACATACGCTAACACATATATATGGAATCTAAGAAAAAAAAATGGTCATGAAGAACCTAAGGGCAAGACAGGAATAAAGACACAGACCTACTAGAGAATGGACTTAAGAATATGGGGAGGGAGAAGGGTAAGCTGTGACAATGTGAGAGAGTGGCATGGACATATATACACTACCAAACGTAAAATAGATAGCTAATGGGAAGCGGCCGCATAGTACAGGGAGATCAGCTAGGTGCTTTGTGACCACCTAGAGGGGTGGGATAGGGAGGGCGGGAGGGAGGGAGACAAAAGAGAGAAGAGATATGGGGACATATGCATATGTATAACTGATTCACTTTGTTATAAAGCAGAAACTAACACACCATTGTAAAGCAATTATACTCCAATAAAGATGTTAAAAAAATTTTTTTAATAAATAAAACAATAAAAAAGTGGGTTTTTAATTACACAAAAGGAAATAAAAGAAATTGTTTTATGGAAGAATATGTTTTATATTTGCATAGGTGATCTAGCTAACAAATAGAAGGGGGAAGGAAAGAAGACTGAGATGTAGGGTGGATTGCAAGAATTCACTTTAAGAAGGAACATAATGATATTATTGGGAGATGATTTTCCATGGGTCTCTTGTGTTTTTGCCTGTCTTACAAGTAGAGGCAGTCAGTGCCTTTGTTTCCAATGCCATTTTCACGGATATCTGTACAGTGTACAGCCTCAGAAGACAAAGATATTGTCCTCCTTCTGAACAAAGAGCAGGTTTGCTTACAGTCTTGTAAGGTACATATAGGGCCTCCCACCAGAGAAAATGGCAGGCATAATTTCTACCCATTATAAAGTTCAGGTTCCTCTCCTGTAATATAATCCACTGTATACAGGTATCACTTGGCCCTCTTCGTGCCATCCTGTAGGAATTAGGCTTAGGGCAGGCACACAAAAAAATGCTAATACTTCGGTAACTGCTAATGCTATAGATAATAAAGTCCTTTGTCTCCATTCCAGGATTCTTGTATCTCTAGGCAGCATTCATGAAATTATGGCCTGGATAACTTCTTAGCTTAGAGGTAGGGTGAAATCACAGACCCTTTAGAATTCTTGACACATACCTGTTATTGTTTTTGTTTTTATAGGGCTGCTGGCATATTCAGAGGCCTGATATGATTGTTGCTTTGCCAAGGGTGCACTTCCAACAGACACCTCATCCTCCTTCCTTCTGCTAATTGGCATAACAAGAGGAACAGCTATCACAGGCTGCTGGAGAGAGTCAAATGAAAAACTGAATTATTTACTATTTCTTAAGCAGAGAAGGTTAAACACAGCATCATTGAAGAAAGTCCATTGCATGTTGTGGTTGAGGCTTTATTCATTTTTAATTAATAATCACCCATAATCCCCACCCACCCAGAGATAACCATCATTAGCATTTTGATAAATTTTCCCCCAGTGTCTACATATTTTATTTTCAATTGAGGTATAATTGAGGTACATCTTTATGTGAGTTCCAAGTGCATGACACAGTGATTTGATATTTCTGTACATTACAAAATGATCACCATGATATGTCTAGTTATCATCTGTCACCACACAAAGATATTATAATTGACTACATACCCCATGCTATACATGGGGCTTTATTATTTTAAATCAATGAATCAGTCAATCTCTCTTGCCCTCCCTCTTGGTCACTGTCTCTCACACACACTCACACAGGAACATTTAACAATTTCAATTTTAAATTAGAATTCTGTGCAAAAACCAAGAGAGCTTGGAATTAATTAAAATTTAACATAAATTTTAGTAAGAAGTATAAAGGTAACATGTTAGAGGCAAATCAAAACTAAAATTAACTTTGAAAATTATCACTAGTAAATAAAGTTATCCTTATAAAATGATATTTTAGGGAAGTACTTCTATAAACTGATCAGGTACATGTTAATATGGACAATCCAATTTTTTTTGAGAATTGCTGAAAATCTCTATATTGCATCTGACAAAGTGATATCCACAGCATATTTAGAAAGCACAGAAAAATATCTATGGTTAGAGAAAGCTGGAAAACATTACGATCCTATATTGAATGCATGAGTGCTGAGCTGGACAATAAAGCAGCTGTTTCATCTTTATTCACTGAAATAAAGTCTGATGTTACTGCTGATGACGCCCAATACAATCTTGTCAGATTTTTGGCCAAAAAAAAAAAAGTTATTTTTAAGTTTTCTTCAGGATCAAAGATCAATGTTGAACTGAGTGGAAAACAATCATCAAATGTTGGGTTTTAGCCACAAATTGAGGAGGAAATTGCAGCTTGGGAAACAACAGATGATAACTGTGATACAGCTGCATCAGATGGTGAATCTGAAGGGGGTTGGTTAGGCTGGAGTGTGGTCTAATGTTACCCTCAACACTACAACATCCACACTTTTATAGATCCAACTTTAAGTTTCACCCAACTTATGGTAACTATTTAATATTATTTAAATTATGAATAAATATTTCAATGAGAACATAGGTACATTATATAACCATATAATATAATGGAAAAAAAGCCAAATTATTTTACAAGTTGTTCCCTAGGGTGAGTAAAAGGACAAGAAAACTGATAATGAGAAAATGAAAGATTAAATATATTGTGGGAAACATCACAATGAAGAATATCTGCTTTCATGTTAAGTATTTAGTCAAACTGATAATATTTTTACAAATCTAAATAGGAAATAATATTTAAGAGCTAGATAAGAAATGCTGAGTCTAATTTAAACTTGCTCATCTATAAAACAAGGGGGTGGAGATGTCTACTAGAAAATCCCTTTGTGCTCTAACGCTTAGTGATTCCATAATCCCTTGAATTTCCTGGACATCATTTACAAACCTGGAATTGATGAAGCACTCAAAGAAGTTAGGACCAAGTTTAGAACCAAAATTAATATATAATATGTGATTACAGAAACATTCCGTGCTGTATAGTGTGATATTTAATTCACGCACAATAGGTGAAAGATGAGATTGATGGAAGCTATGATATTGGAAATACCCAACAACAAACAAAGAAAAAAATCTTTCTTTTGGTGGTTGAGACTCTGGGTGCATTTTCACATGGGTAAAAATACAGTAAAAGGCCAAATAAAAACCCTTTCTAGGGCTTCCCTGGTGCGTTTTTGGAAATATGAATACCCCAGTCAAAAATATCAAAAGAAGGAGCATTTATTTTTAGCAACCGCCTGTTGCTCTGCTTATATTCTTCTGCCTTCTGGTACGGGATATTCCCCCAAATTTCCATTGTACCCTAGTCCCATATCTGTCCTATTGTTGCCCCATCAATGTCCCGTGGTCCCCAAATACCTAAAAAGACTTTTGTCCCTCTTCCTATAAAATTTTCCTTTATTATTAATTTAATAAATGTAAAAATATAGGAAATTATGAAGAATAAAAGAACATCCATATTTTCATTATAACCAATAATTACTGGCAATTAACAATTTATCATATTTGCTTTTTTTAAGGAGAAAAGTAAAATATTACAGATAAAGCTAAAATCCCCTCTGATTGCTAACTGCCCATTCCTCCCAGAGTCAATCACTATTATGTTGATACAATCCTTTAATTTTTTACACCCATATTTACTTACACATATGCCATATATATAGTTTATATATAATGTATACTATATATAATATGTGATATATAATAGATAATATATAATATGTAATATATGCAGGGTGGTTTGGGAAAAATATAAGTACTCTCATATTGCATATGTCCTTGGGAAATTGATTTTTGCATTAAATAGAATTTTGAGACTTCCATACTAAAACCTATTGAATAATTTTTAACAAAAAAATAATACATCATGTTAACGTGCCATGCTTTATTTATCTGCTTCGTTAGAGACAGTCATTTAGGTTGTCTCCAATTTTACACCATTGCAAAGAATTCTGCAAGGACAGGCTTATACATGACTCCTTAGGCTCATATGAATGTCACTGTAAGAACACAGCTCTATCAAAAAGTGGAATTTTGGGGTCACAGGCTACGGTCATGTGTAATTTTATTAGACACTGACAAATTTATTAATTTTCACTCACAACAGTAATATACGAGTCCATCCATTTTCTACATTTTCACCACTACTGAATACTAGCCTTTTTTCACACAACAGATTTTAAAAGTGAAGGTGATTAGTTATGGGTTGATAGGTGTTGAAACTGGGCAATAAGGTCATAGGGTTCAACTATACTCTCAATTTTCCATGTTGGAGAAAATGTAGAACTGAAATAGTAGATTAAAGGCATTTTTAAAGCATATTTTTGAGATATGCTGAACTGTAGCAAAATAGTAATACTATAAAGTGCTGATGAAAATATAAACTGTACACCAATTCTGGAAGCAAACTGGCAATATTACAAAGGCCTTAAAATATGCTAAACCACATGCCTAAAGTTACTAGTTACACTTCTAAAAATATATCCTAAGTTAATAATTAAAGAAAAATGCAAATATGAAGATATTTATCCCAATATTATTTGTAACTGAATGATTAGGATTATGGGTATTTATTTGTTTATCTTTTAAATGAAACTACTAGTTTTGAACTTAGAGAAATATTTATATTTAACTTAAAAATACTTATGAAACAATATAATAAAAATAAAATAAAAAATCAAAATCTTTGAAGGTACTTGTATCAATCAAACAAATGTATAATTTACTTAAGCTACTAGAACGCTACCTGACATTCAGGGATATCTATGGTGTACTGGAGATAACTGCATCACTTATAAAATAACCAATGAAAAATTTATAATACAATGAAATATTATTCAGCCCTAAAAAATAAGAAAATCTTGCTATTTGTGACAACATGGATGGACCTTGAGGCCATTCTGCTGAGTCAGACAAAGAAAGACAAATACCACATTTATATGTGGAATCTAAACAAAACAAAACCCAAAAAACCCAAAACATCAAATTCTACATACAGAGAAGAGAGGGTGTTTGCCAGAGACAGGGAGATTGGGGGAGGGGTGTGTGTAATGGGTAAAGGCAAAGTACTAACTTCCAGTCATAAAACGTAGTGTACGATATGATGACTATTGTTAATAATATGTATTGTATATCTGCAAGTTACTAGGAGAGTAAATATTTTCTCGTCACAAGGGAAAAAATTATTTAACTATGTGTGGTGATGGATGTTAACTAGACTTATTGTGGTGATTCTGCAATATATACAAATATTGGATTGTTATGTTGCTACCTGAAATTAATATACTGTTATATGTCGATTATATCTCAGTAAGAAAAAAAATTTACAATTAAATTTTTCTCAAATTGTCCCTGCCATTAGTCTTAACTTCTCCATTACTCATACTCCATATTTTGTTAAACTTTCTAAAATCCAAGTCTATTTATATTAGTTTCCTATACTTCCTCTGTACCCTTTGGGATAAAGTCTCAAACACTTACCATTACAAATAAAATCTTTTATGAATTGGTTTTCAATTTCTACCAGTGTCTATAAGAACACTTGGCTCTAGCCTGGAAACACTGAAGGTCCCTTTCTTGCCAAGTTACTCCATCGTCTTTGCCTCTGCTCACAGTTTAGTCTAGAACAACCTTCCTTGTCTGGCTTACTTTTATGACGCTCAGCTCAATTGTCAATTCCTCCTTCTAACACCCATCCTCACCTGATCATGAGAATGTTTCCTTTTATGTTTTCATATACTCCTGTAAATACATCTAACATAGCAATTACAGTCAGCCCTCTGTTCATCTGGAACCCGAGGATACAGAGGGCCAACTGTACTACACCAAGGGACCTAAGCATCGTGGATTTTGGTATCCACAGGGGAGGGAAGGCTGGAACCAATCCCCTATGGATACCAAGGGAGGTACCAAGAATGGCATTACTACTACATTCCTTCACATTCTCAAATACACTAAATACCTCTAGAGGAAGGGATATTCTCAACCACGATTTCTGTTTCTATAGCCCCAGTACCTAGAATACTGCACTGTATTCTGTATGTATTTGATAAAAGGAAGCATGAAATGGCGAAGGGATGGCAGAAGTTTCAAATGAAATTAGGACAAAATGAAGAAAAACTTTTAAAAAGATGCTCCTTGAGACACGGGTTGCACTTTTTTAGTTAATTTTTATATTCTTATGTAAATATAAAATTATACACTTTTCTCCTATAAATTAGCTTTAAGTTACCTCAGAAAAAAAATACAAAGCTATTCCAAGTAGAATGTTACAAAATTACAATTAAGTCAATGGGAAAATGCAATTCAATAGCACATAAATTTGGCCTCAAAAATTCTTAGTTCTAGAGGGAAGAGATATGGGAACATATGTATATGTATAACTGATTCACTCTGTTATAAAGCAGAAACTAACACACCATTGTAAAGCAATTATACGCCAATAGAGATGTAAAAAAGGGCTTCCCTGGTGGCGCAGTGGTTGAGGGTCTGCCTGCCGATGCAGGGGACGCGGGTTCGTGCCCCAGTCCGGGAGGATCCCACATGCCGCAGAGCAGCTAGGCCCGTGAGCCATGGCCGCTGAGCCTGCGCGTCCAGAGCCTGTGCTCCGCGGCGGGAGAGGCCACAACAGTGAGAAGCCCGTGTACAGCAAAAAAAAAAAAAAAAAAAAAGATGTAAAAAAAAAAATTCTTAGTTCTGAGATATACTAGATGTGTGAAAATAGGTAAGTTAATCTCAATAAGCATGTTTCTTCATCTTTAAAATGCGAATAATAAAACCCATCTGTCAGAATTACACGTAAGTATTCAGGGGACTATAATTAGCTCCTTTTGCTTTGTAATTTAGACCCCTTTAAACACACACATATCCCAACTCTTTTGCACCAACCATCCCAATACCGAGTTAGGCACACTCAATGCATGTTTGTTGAATAAACCTACAGATGAAGAAGAAATGTAGAGATAATGAAAATGAAAGCTAACATTTTCTAAGCAATTATTATGTATTGGACACTCTGAGAACAAACATGCAGGGACTATGAGGGAAAATAAGCCAGTAAAATAGGACTACCTAACCTAGACTCTCTAAAGTATCTGCTTTGCAAGCAATTGTAGACCAAGTCCCTTTAACAATCAATGCAACTCTACTTTGAACTGTAATTTCTTGTACAGAAATTAAAGAGTAGAATTGCTTGAAAGGGGTAGAAGAATTCTGGTACCTCCATAAATAAAATCAACAGAAGAAATATATAACTCTAACAAATAAGAAAAAAAAATATTTAGAGAATTATAAAACTTTCTCACCTGCTGCATATGTTTACTGGTTCGCTTCTGAGGTTGATAAATAAGCCAGGTGTATAAGATAGGGTCAATATTAACTGCTAGTCCTTGTACATTACAAAGAAGTACAGCACCTAAAAAACAAGATTTTTAAATTGTTACATTCCTCCTAAAAATAATAAGCTTGATGTCACTTTACACCAATAAGTAGGAGAGCCATAATAAAAAAGATGAACAACAGTTAAGTGTTGCCACGGATGTGGAGGAATTCAAACCTTCATACATTGCTGGTGGCAACATAAAATAGTGCAAATAATATGGAAAACAGTCTGGCATTTCCTCAGAAAGCAAAATATACAGTTACAATATGACCCAACAATTCTATTCCTAGGTATATACCAAAAGAACTGTAATCAAATATCCACGCAAACACTTGTACACAAATTTTCATAGCAGCATTATTCACAATAGCCGAAGAGTGGGAAAACATGAATGTCCATGATGAATTGCTGAATGGATTAGCAAAATGTAGCAGAATCACACAATGGAAAACGATTTATCCATGAAAAGGAATGAAGTACTGATACATGCTATAACATGGATAAGCCTTGAAAACATGCTAAGTGAAACAAGCCAGTTACAGAAAACCACGTATTATACGATTCCGCTTACATGAAATAGCCAGAACAGGCAAAACCATGAAGAAAAAAGTAGATCAGTGGATGCTGGGGCCTGGGGGGAGGAAAGAATGGGAAATAACTGCTAGTAGATATATGGTTCTTTTGGGAATGATGAAAATGTTCTGTAATTAGAAAATGGTGATTGCTGTACAACCTTACAAATATACTAAAACCCACTAAATTATACACTTTAAAATAATGTACTTTATGGAATGTGAATTATATCTCATTAAATGTGCATTTGCCTTTAAAAATAATAATAAAGTTTATCTTTTAGGCAAACAGCAATTTCTATATTGGCCATGAGAAGGGAATATTATCTCCCTTTTTTGGTTATATTACAGAACTAACTCATGATATTAAAGGAAGCATTATTATAACCACTTAATAAATCACTGTAAATTACAGCTTTAAATGTTCAGAAGCAAAGAGAGAGAGCTGCCTAGATGAAATGCAGGCTAACATTCTGACATGAAACACAAAGACTGAAGTGTAACAAGTTGCAATTCCATCCTACTAACTAAAACATTTTTGTCCCTCTCTAATAAAAAGTAGCTCACATAAACTTAACTAAAGCAGGATATCCCATTCTTAATTTATGTGGGGCAGGTCATGTATATCTGTAAATAAGATTCTGCATTTCTACATATATTTTTTGATAAAAATAGTATTAGCTCCACTAGGATGTACAGAATATGAAGGAAGGGGTATTAGTCAGCTTTGCTCTCAACTGTATCTCCAGCATCTGAAAAAGTACCTTCCACGTAGTAGGAGCTGAAAAAAGAATCACAATAAATGGTAGACAGATTCTCAGGTTAGTTGAAAAAAGCCCATTTGTTCTATAATATTGCAGATAATTAAAACAGCTAGTACAATTAGTATTAATACCAAGTCCTATGAAAAGTGAACCACAAAGAGACTGAGATACAAGGATGGAGGAGACAAAGCAAGCAAAAGAGAAATTTCCTCCTTTTTCAAAGCTTTGCACAGAATTTTCATATGAAATTTGCCATGTGTACTCCTGTTCTACTTTACATTGCTACTTCTCCCAGGAACCCCAAATCGGTATAGATTCCTAGGCAACATGCTGAGACAACATAAGCAATCCCTCCTTCCATGTAACAAAGCATGTGCTAGTGAGCAATGATTCACTCAAATACACGTATCAGAAAGGAATGATGGGGAGAAGCTAAATACAAGATGACTGCAAAACGAGGGGATGATAACTGAAGTCAATTGGAAAATACAATTTAATATATATTTTTTCCTGTAACAGAATGCAGATTCCTCATAAGAACCTAAATTCTCCTATTTCTCAAATACCACTAATATACAGAATAAAGGCTTAACATGCTATATTATATTAAGGAAAATAAAATAAGACTCCCAAAATTATATCCAGTTTTCAAATAATTCTAACAGCTCTACTATGCCAGAGACTATCAACTCCACAAACTAACAAAAATATAGTATCTAGATATATGAGTATATATAGCAAGAGCTAATTTGAATAGTGTTCTTGTTTTAAACAACTCATTCTATCAAAATATGTTACTAGGTGAGAAACAGAATTTGGCCTGAAATATGAAACACTATTAATCAAATCCTTTTTATTTTAAAGAAATGTGTTGAACACATTTAAATAGAGTTCAAAAATTCATTTAAATTCAAGAATACATAATTCAATCATAAAAGTTAAAAGACTTTTCTAAAATCCATATACAGAAATAAAATTACATTTAGATTTAAATTACTATGAACTGCTTGCTGTCACATGAGCCCACAATATTTTATAATTAATATCACATAAATATTAAAGACACCAAAATAATACGTGGTTAACAATAAAGAATGTATTTCATCAAAAGAAGGAATTACCACAAGAAAAAAACTTTGGGATCCAGAAGACAAAGGATCCAACACAGGAAAAAAGTGACCCAGGATGACAATAGTGAATTAGTGACAAGTATATGGAAAACTTAGAAACAACAAACAATTAATAAATACAGGAAAAACAAATGTTATAAAGAAAAGGATAACTAACCATAGGATAAACATGACCATACCATGAATAATATCTACAGACAGAACTATGAAAATTCTGAAAAAAATGAATTCATTGATTAATCAAATGTATAATACAACAATATCATACATTTGATTACTGGGGGTATAGGTACATAAGAGGAATGTGTGATGGGCGCTGAAGAGGGTAAAAGTTAGCCAATTATCATTTTCCACAGTAAGATAGCAATGAATAATGCTGTAAAATGAACAATCAAGAAAGAGCAAGAGGGCTTCCCTGGTGGTGCAGTGGTTGAGAGTCCGCCTGCCGATGCAGGGGACATGGGTTCATGCCCTGGTCTGGGAAGATCCCACATGCCACGGAGTGGCTGGGCCTGTGAGCCATGGCCGCTGAGCCTGCGCTTCCAGAGCCTGTGCTCCGCAACGGGAGAGGCCACAACAGTGAGAGGCCCGTGTATGCAAAAAAAAAAAAAAAAAAAGAGCAAGAGAAGCCAAGTTATTTAAAAACATGGACGTAAACACCAAAATAATTACCAAAAAGACTTTCGAAAAGGGAACATTAAAAAACAGGTGCAGGTGACATGAGGGAGAATATAACTGGGATTCTCAAAATGGGGACAACAGAAAAGAGAGGTAGATGAGCTTTAGATTTTCTTGCTGAGGAATATCCTTATAGCCACTAGCAAAATGCAGAATAAATTTTTCTCTTTGAGAGATGTCTCCAATTCATTGTAACATAACAGCCACAAATTAAGATCTGTGAATGAGTTCCATAACAAAAAAAATCAGCAAGCACTGCAGAAGGCAAGTGAGCAAGAGCCAGAAAAAAGAACAAACAAGTTTAGACTTTCAAGCACTGAAGATATTTGAATACAGAAAAACAGCTATGGGGACTTCGCTGGTGGCGCAGTGGTTAAGACTCCACGCTCCCAAGGCAGGGGACCTGGGTTCAATCCCTGGTCCAGAAACTAGATCCCACATGCATGTCACAACTAAGAGTTCGCACTCCACAACTAAAGAGCTGGCGAGCCACAACTAAGGAGCTGGCAAGCCGCAACTAAGGAGCCCACCTGCCGCAACTAAGACCCAATGCAACCAAATAAATATTTTTTAAAAAAACAGCTATGTAGAAAATGTTTAAAATACAAAAGTATGCAATCATGAAGGGGAACAAACAATGAGAAAGTAATAGCAAAGGACACATTTTAAATAAAAATGGAAATTACAGAAATGATAGATTTAGTTTTTGAAGTAAAAAACTCATTGGACAGGTTAAATAGCAGATTAGACATAGCTGAAGAGAAAATTAATAAAATAGAAGAAACACAATAAGATAATTTAGAATGTATCTGAGATAGAAAAATGAGAGAAAACAGTTAAAATGATGTTAAGAGATATGAGGCCTGAGTAAGAAGAACAAACATATACCTAATTAGATTCCAGAATGAGTTACTAAGGAATGAGAAGAGGTAATATTGTTAAAAAATAATGGCTGAGGGACTTCCCTGGTGGTCCAGTGGTAAAGTATCCATCCTCCAATGCAGGGGATGCAGGTTCGATACCTGGTCAGGGAACTAAGATCCCACATGCCACGGGGCAACTAAGGCCGTGCGTGACAACTACTAAGCTCTCATGCCTCAACAAGAGAGCCCACACACCACAACTACAGAGCCCACATGCCGTGAAGCCCATGCACCACAGCTACAGAGTGAAAAACCCACATGCCACAACTAGAGAGAAGCCCGCGCACTACAACAAAGAACCCGCATGATGCAACTAAGACCAGATACAGCCCAAAAAAAAGAAATAAAGAAAAAAGTGGCTGAGAATTTTACAGAATTGCCAAAAGATATTAAGCCTCACACCTAAGAAGCCCAAAGACTCCAAACTGGATAATTAAAAATAAACCTATATTAAACAAACAAACAAAGAAGAAACAAAACACTGAAGAGAAAAAGAAGATCAGAAAAGAACCCTAAATAAAAAGAAAGATGTCCTGAGGTATAGAAAAGCAAATAAATTGACAATCAACTTCTTAGCAAATAGTCAATGATATTCATTACGTGATTTTTCTTCAAAACTTACATATATTCTTTTGTATGCACCAAGTGTTACCATTAAAAGATGATAAAAGAAGAAAAAGAATAAATTAAATTGATTTTAAAAGTAAATCTATCAGGATAAGTTTTGTTCTAATATTATACATCTCAAGTACAAGCCACATAGAAACTATTTTTTAAATTATGATGAAAATATGCAAAAAACCTATATAAACAAAGCAGTTATAAATTTAAAAGAATACAAACTTCAAAAGACAAAAGTAAATTAAGGAATTACAGAATTCTCTATATGAGGCAAGTTATTTTAATAGTCTTTTCATATGTGCCAAAAACTAAGCATGTTGAGTAAATTTTTAAAAACTTTCTCAGTAAGTTATTAGCACACCTTTAAAATTGGGAGGGTAGAGAAAGGGAAAGGAAAACAAATGTAAATAGGTAAATATTTTCACATGGACAATTAATTCTGAAAGTCTTATTTTATTTTAATGAAAAAGTTAAATACTTCACCAACAAATATTCAATTAAGTCACATAATTGCATTATACCAAAAATGACTAAATGACTTATAGCCAGGCTTGAACTTTATGAATGTTAAACAGGTAATAAAAGAGAATAATCTATTAATTTACCAACTTAGCTAAAATTATAATTTAGAATAATGTTCTCCTAAATTTAAAGGGATATTTTTATATTATATTCAATTTATGAGACACAGCCTTTAAAAATAACACACAAGTTTTGACATATAAGTGTGCAGACAATTAGTGTGATAGTTGACTCAGAACAGATCCTCCATAAATCACTAAAATTTGGCAATATATTATTCTGTTTAATTTTAGCCTGGGAGACAACTAATGAGAAAAGTGTGCTTTACTCCTCTGTTCACTGCCAAAATGGCTCACTTATCCACATTCCATTCAGGCTTTACCAATTAGTTAAACCAAGGCACCACTGTCATTTTCAGTTACATCCTAAGCTGAAGAATGAGAACTGAAGTAAGGGTTAGAGACCAAAGATGCAGAGCATTAAAATTAAACATACATCCTTCTTATCAGCTACAGAAACCTTGTCAACCAATGAGACTGTCCTGTAAAATATCAAGTTATTAATAGGAAAAAGTACCCTGCATTTATCTTAAACCAATGAATGAGACAAAAAACACAGACATATTAATCTTCATCTAAGTTTAAGTGGCTAAAACTCACTATTTTTCTATTATGCAACTACAGTAAAGTACGAACTTTTTAGATGCATAGTGCTCTTAAGAAATTGTTACTCTTAGTTTTAAGAATAATTTCAAAACTTTTGGCTACATAGTTAAATAAACAAAAAAGGAAGAATCAATACTTGAAAAACAAGGGTGGGGAATAAAGGCAAGATAGAGTAATCAGACACTAAAAAAATGACACAGCAGGGATGAGCTGCCAACTACTGGCAACCTTATCCAAGGTAATTGTCAAATTTAGTATAAATGAATCATAAGATTTTTAGGTATGTGTGTATGATAGCTCATGTTACTTAATTAATAATTATTTCCCCTTCTCTTAGGATATAGAAAATCACAAGAGAACTCTATCCCATTGTAACAATAAGAACAAGCCATGTAACCTATCAAAGCTTTTCAACATTCATCAGACAGATTTTTTATGAACAAAAATCATAAAAGTGAAAGGCCCCTCATAGGGCAGAAGGAATGAACAGTGGCTTTTATTCTTGGCACAGCAGTAGGAGGAAAAGAAAGTGGATAAGAAGAAAACAACTGACCTTTTAACAAATGTTTAGAGTTAGGCGCAGACATGACAGTTTAGAATCTCTCCAAACCGTAGACACAAGGGGAATCTACCCACCTGCCATCTCTTTTCAACAAGCCTCCACCAAATGTTCATAAGAATAACAGGGGACAGGACTGGACAGATGAAAAAGATCCCACTGAGATGCAGGGACATGGAGCCTGATGAAGTCTGAGTGCAAAGAAGGAGAACCGAGAGAAATCTCACAGCCACTCTGAACATTTCAGTGAGCACCAAGCAGGGCAATCTGTGCTAGGAGAAGAAAAGAGGAACTAACAGAGATAGATCCCTCCATAAGGACAGATGAAAACGGCATGCTGAAGTCTGAGGGTAGGTCAGGAGAACTGAGTGAAAGTCACAAACCATACTAAAAGAAAAATTCTGATCCTGCTCTCAAAAATATCTGAAGTCTGGGGTGACTTAATATAAGTAAAGCAGGATCAGAACAAGCTCAACCACAGAATAGAAAGCAAAGACCAAACCCAACGCAACTACACCAAAAACATGACAAAATAAGAGGCATGCCCTTCTGTGGGCATAAGCATTATTTACCATAGGTTCTATTCTTTTTACATACAATGTTTGGCATTCAATTTTAAAAAAAAGATTATGAAACACACAGTAAAACAAAAAGAAATACTATCAAAAGAGAAAACAGGGGCTTCCCTGGTGGTGCAGTGGTTGAGAGTCCACCTGCCGATGCAGGGGACACAGGTTCGTGCCCCAGTCCGGGAAGATCCCACATGCCGCGGAGCGGCTGGGCCCATGAGCCATGGCCGCTGAGCCTGCGCATCCGGAACCTGTGCTCCGCAGCGGGAGAGGCCACAACAGTGAGAGGCCCGCGTACCGCAAAAAAAAAAAAAAGAGAGAGAGAGAGAAAACAGTCAATAGCACCAGTCCCAAAGGTGGCAGATATGAGAATTATCAAACAGGGACTTTAAAAGAACTCATAAATACGCTAAAGAATGTAGTGAAAAAGGTAGACAAGCATGAACTGAAAGGGAATTGAAACAGAGAGACAGAAACTATTAAAAAGAGCCAAACAGAAATCCTAGAATTTGAAAAATATAGTATCAGAGGTAAAGGATTCTTTAAAAATTTCTTTCTAAAACTTACGAATGATGTCAACTGACAGATTCAGCAAACCCAAAAAAAAATAAAGGAAAAAAAAACCAGATCTACACACATCATGACCAAAATGCAGAAAACCAAAGATAGAAAAAAATGTTGAAATCATACAGAGCAAAAAAAGGCACAATAGACATAAGGGAACCATGATAAGGACAATTTCTCATCAGAAACAATGGTGGCCAGAAGACAGTGGAATGATACCTTTAAAGTGCTAAAAGAAAAGACAGCCTAGATTTCTATATCCATTGACAATATCCTTTTAAAATGAAAACAAAACAAAAAAAACAATTTGTCACCCGAAGTCTTGCCCTACTAAAAATTATTAGAGAAGTGCTTTAGTCCAAAAGAAAATTATGCCAGATAGAAACTCAATTCTAGAAAAGGAATGAAGGGCACCAGAAAGAATAAAATATGTTGGTCAATAAAGCAGACCTCTTTAAAACATTCTATTTTAGTTACATGTATATACACACACATACACACACAAACGTACATCAATGTTACTGTCAAACCCAATTTAGATTAAATAAAAAATATACATTGAACACATTTGTGTACACATGTACTTTTTTATTTCCATCTATCCAAATTCTGCACATCCTTTCATTCAAATTAGCTTCCACCATTAACACTTCTTACCACCACTGCCCTTCCCATTCTCTGGCCAGCTGCAATACTGAGTATTATAGAGCTCATTTTAGCCACTGACTCAATTTCATTTTCTCAGTATATAAGAATGTCATAAGTTAAGAATAAGGATGGCAGAAGAGGTTATGAGTGCCTTAGGAAATTGCAGAATGTGTGAAATAGTGACACATTCAGAAAGACCCATCTGTGTTCCCTGGTCATGAATTCAAAGTGAGTGAACTCATCCTGGTTGCATGTTTTTCTCCAGTCCAGTTGAGGTCCACAGAAGGAAGACAAATTGGACTTCAAAAAGACTCTGCTTGTTATTTTATATTTCCTATTGGTGTTCTTCTTTTTTCTCCCCAGATCAAATAGTTACTTAATCAGTTTTATCAGGTATTAAGTTAATAACTGGTTTCCTTCTCACTCTTATGTCTTATTTCTCAATTGGAACAGAATTCATAAATGAGATTTAATGGTAACCTCAAACCATAAGTGTCAGTAATTAATACTTTGTGATGTTTCAAACTTTTTACCTCTGACTTTATATTTACGGCTTAAAACCCTAAAATCATAAAGGTATTTACAAACAGCTTTGAGAGGAAAAAGCTTAGAATTTCTAAAAGATAAGAGATATCAGAGACAAAAGTAAAGGCAAAAATCAGACTAGAACAAAATATTAGGAAAAAACATAACAAAGACAATATTCATGGCATAGGAAGACCTAAAATTTACTAAGCAAAAAAGATATAAAAACAAACAGGACAAGGGCGGGGGGGGTGGAGGGAAGCTGGGACGAGGTAAGAGAGTAGCACTGACATATATACACTACCAAATGTAAAACAGATAGCTAGTGGGAAGCTGCTGCATAGCACAGGGAGATCAGCTGGGTGCTTTGTGATGACCTAGAGGAGTGGAATAGGTAGGGTGGGACGGAGGCTCAAGAGGGAGGGAATATGGGGATATATGTAGGTGTATAGCTGATTCACTTTGTTGTATAGCAGAAACTAACACAACATTGTAAAGAATTATACTCCAATACAGATATAAAAAAAACAACCAAACAGGAAAATGGGCAAAGAATATAAAAAGACAACTCACAAAATAAATACAACTGGCCTTCACTAATGCTCAACATTACTAACAGCTAAAGAAATTAATGATAAAACAATAAGATAATTTATCAGTGATAGATTAACAGAAGCTTAAATGAATTAAAGTCTATTACTGATAAAGCTCTGAAGAATAAAGCACTCCCATGCTCTGCTGAAAGAAATGTAAACTAGTACAGTCTTTTTGAAGGCTATTTTGGAATCACCTATTAAAATTTTAAACGCACAATTCACTGATCCAGCAATTTTAGTTCTTGGAATCCTACATAAATATTTGTAGATGTTCTTAAAATATGTGCACAAAGATGTTCACTTGTAGTATTATTTACAGTAATGAAAATATGTAAAAAAAATCTACGTCTACAGTCAAAATTATAATTATTTAATGTTACACCACTCAGCTATTAGACGATGAAGTAAAGAGTATATAATGACACAAAAATAAGTGCAGAATAGTATATAACATAATAATAGTTAATAGTGTAAGCATAAAACATGCTTATATATATTTAAAGATAAAATAGTGATATCTCTAGGTATATGTAGGTAAAAATATCAGTAATATACTATATAAAAAAAAAGATTTGCAAGTACATGAACCAAGCTGTATATAAACCAAGGTAGAACAAACATATCACTTCATGATATAAAGATAATATATTACTATATTATTTATATTCTAAAACCATGAAACTACATCCACATTTTTCCTGATCAAAATTTTGAATTTCAGTGAAAAATTCGGTTCGTGTAAGAAACAAAAGCAAAAACTTGATTCACCACAAGTAAAAACCATTTAGAAAATTACCAGATCTCATAAAAGTCTCTCTTTTATTTATCTTCAGTGTGTCATTGTTCTTTACTCAGGATTTTCATTATTCAGAATCCCCATCCCCGTATCCTGCACCAAATCAATGTAAACAAATATGGGATCCTATAACTAGAAAATAACTTTTAAAAGCAATTCTTCACTTTAAACTGGATTTTTTAGAATTACCATATGATCCAGCAATCCCACTCCTGGGCATTTATCAGAACAAAACTATAATTCAAAAAGATACATGCACCCCTACGTTCACAGCAGCACTGTTTACAATAGCCAAGACACGGAAGCAACCTGAACAACCACTGACAAATGGATAAAGAAGGTGTGGTGTATATACACAATGGAATACTGCCAACCATATAAAAGAACTAAATAATGCCATTTGCAGCAACATGGATACAACTAGAGATGATCATACGAAGTAAAGTAAGTCAGAAAGAGAAAGACAAATACCATATGATATCACATATGTGAAACCTAAAATATGACACAAATATGACACATCTATCTATGAAACAGAATCATGGACATAGAGAACAGACTGGTGGTTGCCAAGGGGGGTTGGGACAGGAATGGAGTGGGAGGTTGCGGTGAGCAGATGTAAGCTTTTATACATAGAATGGATAAACAACAAGGTCCCACTGTAGAGCACAGAGAACTATATTCAGTATCCTATGATAAACTATAATGGAAAAGAATATATTAAAAAATGTATATATTTATACAACTGAATCACTTTTGCTGTACAGCAGTAATTAACACAACATTGTAAGACAACTATACTTCAATAATAAATAAATAAATTTTGTTTATTTTGTTTTACTGGAAAATATAAGCAAAATATAGATTATAAATCAACACATAATCATTACAAAATTTATTATCATTGACTCACATACCTCAGTAAAATCTTTTCTATTGCTAATATGACAGTTTGATTCATTTCAAATATTTCTGCATCTCTTTTATATATAGGCCCAAAACTCCAACATACATCTTAATTATATTAGCATATATTAAATAACCTAAGGCTATGTGCACTGCAAAGATACTGCAAAGAATATGATAGAATTACCTTTTGAATTAATGATGCATAAAAAATGAATTAATGTACAACTTGGAATAAAGCAGTATTGAGTTTGGTTTAAGTATTTTAAAGCCAATACTGATCATCTCCGATCATGCTTAATTCTAAATAATTAATAATGTACTGATTTAGCATTTTAATCTTACTGACTCTATGAAGTTACATCTGACTTAAATTTTAAGCATACAGAATTGAGGATCATATGTATGTATCTCTTTCTATAGATAATAGCAGGAAACTTAATAAATGTTTTTTATTATTATGATTCTTAAAATCAACTGAAAGAAGAATCTTCAAAGTCATCCACACTAAATGGGGTCTATAGTTTTTAAATTCCATGTACCAGCAGTGGTTAGAAAGGACTCTTTCAAAATTATGATAATATTCAGCAAACTAACTAGGAGACAGAATATACATTTTGATTTAATTATAAAATCTTTGAATTACTAAATTTTTATTAATAATGATAAATCTTAACTTGGAAATTAAAAGCAATGCTTTTTTAACCAAAACCCGACAAGCATGTATTTTCTGATACTTAATAGCATTACTTCTCATTTCATTTAAAATCTCATGGCATAAATCATAGGATAGATTTCTAGCATTCTTTTAATCCCAGGACACTGCCCTCCATTCCATCAGTCATCCTTCTCCAGCCAACTTATTTCTTTCACTTTTTCAGAAAGTAAGGCTGCTTTTTAAATACAAGAACCCTAGGATCACCATGTTTCAAACATAAACGAAAATTTTTTTAGAAAATTGCTTATCCGCATGTATCAAAACAAACAAATCCCCAATATTTATGTTTTTCACAAAGTAACCTGAAACTGATTTTTCCCCCAACTTGAGTTCCCTTTGGGGGAAAAAAACCAATGGCTGAGGAAAATATAAATTTGCATGTTTAATTTACCCTACTCACTATTTTCCAAAAATACTTACTAGAGCACTTGATGGTTATCTGGAATCTTATTCTGTTTACACCATATAGACCACCATAAATAACAGCAGGTCTCTGAAATATGCCTATGTTTTATTCTACCTTGCTATGGTTCCAGTTTTGACATCTTTCCTCTGTAACTCAGACATAAAACACTACAAGATACACATAAATTTGAAGAGCTGGCAACTTTAGCCTTATATAGAGTTCTCAAGGTTACAAAGCTTACGTGGGTGTGAAGATTAGTTGATAAAATTAGAAGCTTTAAAATTCAAGGGCTTCTGGATTCTGCATAGGATTCTAGTATTAATTCAAATTCATGGTTGCCAGCCGTTAAAAGAATTAAGAAGTCATTAATATTCCTGGAGTTCAAATTGGATTAGAATCTTCTGTAACATTAAAGATTAATGTGGAGCAAGTATATAAAATACAGAACACAAGGAATAGCTATAGCTATTAAAACCAACCACAATTATAAAGTATATTAATTTCATACTACCTCATTACTTTAAAAAAAACCATTGAAGCTTTGAGTGACATGTGATTTAAAACTATTTTAAATAAGTTTGTCAAATTTAATTCCAAAACTCCTAGACATACAATTTTCAAAGTTTAAATCAAAATACTAGCAAGGATATGGTATAACTGATAATGTAACACAGGCTTCAGTCTATAGACTATGAGATATTTTAGTAAAATTATTTTAATAAATATAAAGTATTTTGGAACACAACCATGCCCATTTGTTTACATGTTGTCTATGGCTGCTTTTGTACGAAAACAGCAAAACTGAGCAGCTGCTAGAGAGATTATATGGCCCACAAGCCTAAAATATGTATAGTATACGGCCCCTTAAGAAAAAATTTGCTGACCCCTGTTAACACATTGCTGGTAGGAGTTTACTATAACAATTTTGCATATGAATTTGGTAATAAAAAGTTAATACCTTTTAACTAGTTAATTTCATTTCCAGAAATCTATACTAAACAAATATAGGAATTGTTTAATATTAACAATTTCACATACAGTTATTTATAGTAGAAAATATTCGAAATGATCTAAATCTCCAAAAATGAGGACTGGTTATGCAAACTGATGTATTCAAGTGACAAGCCAGTACATGTTCATTAAAATGATGGTTATGAGGATTATGTAATAATAAGAAAATTCTTAGGACATAAACAGAAATTTTAAATACAGTCTAATACAAGGTAAATAAATAGCAAGGGAAAAACTAGAAGAACATATGTAAAAGAAATTTCAGTGGTTTGTGATTGGTTGATGGGTTAATTTTGTTTTCTGCTTTCTAGATTTTCTAACTTTCCAAATGCTATTTACTAAAGATATAATTACTTTTACAATAAAAACTTAAAACAATATATGTAAACATCTAAAGATTTCATGTGTTTAGCTGACTGTTATTCCTCTGCTTAAACACTGTCTTCCCAATCTCCTTTGCATTAAATGTAAACTTCTCATCATAGCCTACAAAGTCATGCAAGATCTGACTCACCTCTCTCTGAAATCTCATCTCTGACAGTCTTCAATGGTGACTATATTCCATCTACCCTTGAACATGCCAAATTCTTTGCTATTCCTTCAGTCAATCTCTCTAATCCTTCACAGAGGCCTGCCTCTGACTACTCTATTAAGTTTTCATCAAGTATCTTTGTTTAATATTTATGATTATATAATGTTCTGTTTACGCATTATCTACCTCCTCAGAGACAATATAAGCTCATGAGATCAGGGACTATCTTCACTGTTCATATATGACCGATGCCAAGCACAGGGTTTGGCACATAGAAAACACTAAATTTAATGGATGAATATATGAATAAAGTTTTACATTTACCTTTAATCTTTCAAGCACTTATTATTAAGTGTTGCTTCATTTCATCCAGAAGTAATTATTTTAAAATATTTTCAAATCAAAGAATACTCCAAATATTACTCAATATAAGACACACTTTGATTACTGATAACAAACAGCTCTCTCCAGCCTGTTTTCCAATATTCCAATGTGACACTATTTCATGTATGTTGTATTAAGACTTTAAACTGATTATGTAAATTATATAGGCTATGTGGAGATATGTTATGGTCCACAAAAACTAGGAAGAAAATACTGTTAATCAATATTAACATTTGGCTGTAGATTAGACTCCTAATACTTGAGGACTTAAACCCCAGCTGCCTCAACATCTATGTCTACATTGTAGCCACATGAAGCTGGTATCCGGAAACAAATATATTTCTTAAAGATATAATTGGCATCACATAAATTTTTTCTTTAATGTTTTATGATGAACATTTTCCTGTGTTGTTATTGTTTTTTACTCTCTAGCATTCTGTTCCCCTGTCTCAGATACCTCTAATTCACCCCTTGAGCCTAAATCATTCCAGCAGTGCAGTGGTGACCAGCACTACCTGGCTTCCTAAACAACTCCATACAGGGCGAAGTGACTGAGCCTAGACCTGTGCCTATCCAACATGTCTCTTGCCTCTGGATCCAGGGCTCACAGATGACTCCTGAGATATGGAGCAGTACAGTTCCTCATTCAGTGCCCATAACTACATGCAGAAGCTGGAGGAGCAGCAAAGTTAGTGTCCTGAGGAATAGAACCTTGACCAATGGAGTATGTGAGCAAGGGGGAAAAAAATCTCTCCCAGAAAGAACTGTCCTGGGAAATAGTGGTATATAACTAGATTATACACCCCCATACTGTTCTCCCTCCTTTGCTGACTCATAACCTTAATCCTTCAACTATAATCGCTAGTAATAGTAGTACATAAGCCTTTCTCTTAGGCTTTGCTTTCTGAGGAACCCCCCAAAATCTTCTTTTGTTTCTTCTGGTAAAAGCACTCAAGTTCCCTTTGGGAAATTATCACACACACCCCCCGAAATCATATATAGTTGAGTGGGATTATCAATCAAGGTGTTCTATACTTCCCTGCCCAAAGAATATGCATGTGACTGAAACCAAGTGTCTTAAATTGATCTTAAATTACCTATTTAAACCTATGTCTATTTCATTTTACCTCATTCATATAATTTGGTCAGCCCTCTCTCATTCTCTCCCTCCCTTTCTTCCACTCTTTAGCTATCATTTATAGATCTAATACATATAAGATATTGTGCTAGGTATTCAAGGTACAATGATAAATGATTTCTGACTGGATTCTAAAGAAGGAGTAGGATTCTGCCAACTTGACAAGAAGCAGGAAAGGACATTCCAGGAACAAAGACCTGCTTGTGCAAAAACATGGATAAAAGAGAGGACAGTATCTTTAAGAACATACAAGTAATCTTAAAAGGCTGGAGCTGAAAATATGAATATGAGCATATGACTAGACCATGAATGCCCATTCCAAGGAGTAGTATTTTATTCTGAGGGTGTTAAATACCACTGAAGATTTTCAGGCTGGAGAAAATGATATCGCAAATGTGCATTTCAGAAAGATGAAAATGAACAGAGCATGGACTATGGACTGAGGGGTTACAGGCAAAATAGGTAATATTTGATACTTTTACAATTAATCAGGCATTCAGGACATAAACCACAAGGGCACAGCCTGAGAAGTAAAAGTCAGAAATATTTTATTTGAGGGGTAGAAATAACATTTCATAACTAAATTAGATGTAAGATATAGGAAAGAATGGCTCAAGTCACTGAGAAGATACAGTGATATAATTATTGATGAAATGGACTAAAATAAGAAACAGGTTTGAAGAGAAAGGTGAAGACAGCAATTTGGGAAATGGGGAATTTGGGGTGTATATGGAACACCAAGGTAAACATATTTATTAGTAGTCATAATATACAGGCCAACATTATTTGTGGAAACATTATTCCTGGGAGTAGAAGTGTAAATGAACTACGTGGAAGGAAGGAGTTATAGTTATCAAATTACAACCATAAGTAAAATAAAAATAGACACAAATTTAAATATGATACAACATAATAAACAATGAAAGTAATGCATATATATAAATATTATCGTTATTATATAAAAATATATATATAAATATTATCGGTGTAAATAAATACACCTAAAACCGTTGTAGTCAAAGAAAAAAAAACAAAACCTCAAGACTATGTTCATCAAGGAAATGAATTGTTTATGGACAGATGGTTATGGACCGAAAGAAAAGAGAAATTTGAAAAGGAAATTAAAGAATGGTTAAAGGACAGAATCAGAATACAAAAAAATCAAGCTACATCCTCTCTCTCTTTCTTCAATGTTTCCAAGGGAATGATCCAAAGCACCAAAAGCTAATCAAATCAAGCTTTTAAAAAAAAAAACATTTGATTTTATATATGTAACAACAGTCTTACTGAAGTTTGTTGGTTCTCTTTCCTCTAAATTGGTTTCACTGTTCTCAGGTAAACTTATAAATAATGGCAAGTGACTACAATTAGGCTCCATATTATAACCTACTCACTTGGAAACACAAAGGTAGTTTCTCTTTCCCAATAATTTCAACAAAAGTCTTGGATATAAATCTCCCTGCATTGGCTTGGTTCATATGATCATCCCTGAAACAATCACTTCAAAAAAGGAATGAAACTGGATTTCTAGGCATGGGTCACATGTTCAATCCTGGAACTACACTGTGAAATCAATCCCACTTGAACTATATAGCTTGCAACTACTATCAGATAAGGAGGAAATGAATGCTGAAAAGGCAAAAACAAAAGAAATGTCACATTTCACACCTAGGAGTTAGTACAGTAACTGATCATAATATTGTAATTTTTAAAGAATTTGATTACTTTAATTCCAAATTTCAATGCTACAATAGTATAAGGAGCTCCAAAATACCTTCCAACCAAATCCCCCAACTGTCTAAATCTGGACCCAATTGCTTTACACATACCAACACACATCTACATATGTGTGTGTCCATGTGTCCATGTATAAAATCCTTTACTGATCCATTTGATATTTGAATTTTTTTTCCATCTTTATTGGAGTATAATTGCTTTACAATGGTGTGTTACTTTCTTCTTTATAACAAAGTGAATCAGTTATACATATACATATGTTCCCATATCTCTTCCCTCTTACTGATCCATTTGAGAGTATACTGGATACATGGTGCCCATTTATTTCTAAATATGTCAGTGTGCATTTACTAAGAACAAGGACATGTTCATACAGAAACGTTGTGTTTTTGAACAGATGTTGTGAAAATTTTAAAATCTTTCCTAATACTGAAAGCTCCTTAATTTAACAACAAAAACAAAAAAGGTCTGTGTCACAAAGTCTCTTAATATCCCTGGAAATAAAAGATATTTCCATTACAAATAAAGAGAAAATGCAACATCACTAAAACAAAGTAAGTATTCCTTGGTCCATTTCTTTTAAAACATGTGATTTTCATTATTGGGAATTTTTCAGTTCTTGCCAGTAGTCATAGAAAAGATTCAGATTTCATTTAGAAAGTTCTCCACTCCCAGGTGGATAATAATCAATGTCTACACCCCCTGACAAAGGAAACCAATTGATTATACACTGCACCCCCACAGAAGTGTGCCAAGTCCAGCCAGTAGAGTGCCAAAGCACAAATGTTTGACATCCAAGACAGTGAGGGTACATGGAAGGATGTAATGAATGCTTCACAGGACTCTCAGCAGAGTTCATCTGAATTTGGCATACTCTGAGCCTTATTTTCTCCATTTTAAAGATGAAAGGGTTCTGCACCAGGCCAAGTAACAGAACCAGATTTACCCTCTCATGTGAAAAAAACAAAATATTGGGAGAAAATATATGAAAAAAAGGTATGCAAGACACAGGAAATCAGGCAACAAAGGACTGTGAACCCTGACATAAAAAAAATAAGGTGAGCCCTACAAATTGCCCCAGCTTACTGCCTTGAGAGAACTTCCAGGATATGGTGCAGAGAGAGGAACCAGGCAAAGCTCGGCACTCTCTCCAAGTAGAGAAGACACAGCTGAGAATACACAGAGATTAGAGTGGCTGGAGTTCTCAGAAAAGAGTACCAAAGAGGAGAGAGAGCTGCACAGAGAGAGAATTCCATAGATCTTCAAAGGGTCTTCTCAAGAATTCAACAGAAAGAAGAAAGAGGAATGGATATACAAATAGTCAATAATCACATTAAAAGCTGTTCAATATCATTAACCCACTAGGAAGGCAATACTAAAAAAAATTGAAAATAACAAATATTGACAAGGATGTGGAAAAACAGGAACCATTTAGTACAGTGCTGGTGGAAATACAAAATGGTTCAGCTGCAGTGGCAACAGTCTGGAGGTTCCTCAATAAGTTAAACATAGACAATTCAACTCCTAGGTATATTCACCGAAGAACTGAAAGCAAGTACTCAAACCAATATATGTAATCATGTATTCATATGTACACATGTTCATAGCAGCACTACTCATAAATGCCAAAAGGTGGAAACAATTCAAAGGTCTATAAAGGATGAATTGATAAATAAATAGTATATACATACAATGGAATATTATTTGACCACAAAAAAGGAAAAAAGCACTGACATATGCTATAATGTGGATGAACCCTGAAAATATTATGCTAAGTGGAAGAAGCCAGATGAAATATGTCACATATTTCCAGTGGGAAATGAAGAGGAACCAGACAATAAGAATAAGAAACACTCAGAGAAAAAGAAGAGAAACCAAGAGAAGAAGCAGATGGAAGAAAGTATTTCAAGGAAAAGAGAGTGAGCGATTTTGTTAAATACTACTGCCAAGTTAGAGAAAAATGAGGACTGTGAACTGCCAGCTGAATATAACAATATTTAGGTTACTAGTAATTTGGACAAGAGCAGTTTTAACAGAGTGGGGAGAGCAAAAGACTGAATGGAATGAATTCAGAAACAGGAAGAGAAGAAATGGAGACAGTAGGTATAACACAATTCTTTTGAGAAGTTTTACTGCAGAGGGCAAGTAAATGCAGTGGTAGCTGGTGAGGAGAAAGTGGGATCCAAGGAAAGTTTTGTTCCTTTTTTTTTCTTTTTTTTTTGAGACAGGACACAAAACAGCATGTCTATTTATAAGCTGGTGGAATGATCCAGCAGAGAGGGAAAAGTGAATGATACAAGTGAATGAGTACAGATTTACTGCAGTGATGTCCTTGAATAGGGAGAAGAGATGGGATCTAGTGAACCAGCTTTAGATAACAGCATGGCTATTTCATCTATAGTAACAGGAAGGCAGAGTACTGGTGTAGATCCTGAAAGGTAAGTTAAGATGGTTGTGCATGTGAGTTATGAGAGTTTCTTCTTATAGTTTCATTTTTTTTCAGAGAAGTAGGCAGCAAAGTCATCATCCATAAAATGGGTTTGAAGGTGCTGACAGTCAGGTATGGGGGAGGGTTTGAAGGTGCTGACAGTCAGGTATGGGGGAGGGTTTAAGGAGAGGAAAAAATGAGAAACAGTGGTTTAAGGACAGTGCTTCTCAAACTTGAATGTGCTTAAGAAACACAAACGACCCTGAACACCCAAAGCAATCCTGAGAAAGAACAACAGAGCTGGAGGAATCAGGCTCCCTGACTTCAGACTATACTACAAAGCTATAGTAATCAAGACAGTATGGTACTGGCACAAAAACAGAAATATAGATCAATGGAACAGGACAGAAATGCACGCACATATGGTCACCTAATTTTTGATAAAGGAGGCAAGAATATACAATGGAGAAAAGACAGCCTCTTCAATAAGTGATGCTGGGAAAACTGGACAGCTACATCTAAAACAATGAAATTAGAACACTCCCTAACACCATATACAGGAATAGACTCAAAATGGATTAAAGACCTAAATGTAAGGCCAGATACTATAAAACTCTTAGAGGAAAACACAGGCAGAACACTGTGTGACATAAATCACAGCAAGATCCTTTTTGACCCACCTCCTAGAGAAATGGAAATAAAAACAAACAAATGGGACGGAGTGAAACTTAAAAGCTTTAGCACAGCAAAGGAAACCACAAAACAAGATGAAAAGACAACCCTCAGAATGGGAGAAAATATCTGCAAATGAAGCAACTGACAAAGGATTAATCTCCAAAATTTACAAGCAGCTCATGCAGCTCAATATCAAAAAAACAAACAACCCAATCCGAAAATGGGCAGAAGACCTAAACAGACATTTCTCCAAAGAAGACATACAGATTGCCAACAAACACACGAAAGGATGCTCAACATCACTAATCATTAGAGAAATGCAAATCAAAACTGCAATGAGGTACCTCACCTCACACCAGTCAGAATGGCCATCATCAAAAAATCTACAAACAATATATGCTGGAGAGGGTGTAGAGATAAAGGAACCTTCTTGCACTGTTGGTGGGAATGTAAATTGATACAGCCACTATGGAGAACAGTATGAAGGTTCCTTAAAAAACTAAAAATAGAACCACCATGCGACCCAGCAATCCCACTACTGGGCATATACCCTGAGAAAACCATAATTCAAAAAGAGTCATGTACCACAATGTCCATTCCTCTATTTACAATAGCCAGGACATGGAAGCAACCTAAGTGTCCATCAACAGATGAATGGATAAAGAAGGTGTGGCACATATATACAATGGAGTATTACTCAGCCATAAAAAGAAACAAAATTGAGTTATTTGTAGTGAGGTAGATGGATCTAGAGTCTGTCATACAGAGTAAAGTAAGTCAGAAAGAGAAAAACAAATACCATATAACACATATATATGGAATCACATATATGGAATTCCATATATATGGAATCTAAAAAAAAAAAAAAGGTTCTGAAGAGCCTAGGGGCAGGACAGGAATAAAGACGCAGATGTAGAGAATGGATTTGAGGACATGGGGAGGGGGAAGGGTAAGCTGGGACGAAGTGAGAGAGTGGCATGGACATATATACACTACCAAATGTAAAATAGGTTATCTAGTGGGAAGCAGCTGCATAGCACAAGGAGATCAGCTCGGTGCTTTGTTACCACCTAGAGGGGTGGGATATGGAGGGTGGGAGGGAGAGGCAAGAGAGAGGAGATATGGGGATATATGTATATGTATAGCTGATTCACTTTGTTATAAAGCAGAAACTAACACACCATTGTGAAGCAATTATACTCCGATAAAGATGTTAAAAAAAAAAATCACCTGGGTAATTTTATTAAAATGCAGATTGTGATTCTATGGATCTAGTGTGTAGCTTGAGATGGTGCAATTCTAACAAGCTCCCATATGATGCTAACGCTCTGCTCCTAAATGACTACTAGTAGTAGTAGTCACTTTGGAGCAGAACAGAAGCAAGGACAGGAGAGCGCAGGATAAACAGACTGGGGGGGCGGGGGTTGGGTGAGTGGGGGGAATGATTGCAAAGAAGCAGTAAGATCCTGCTTTTAGGATAGTGGTCATGAAATTACAGTGAGATCAGTCAGCATGACTATGTATTTTTCTCATCTCAAAGAGTTGTTATCTGGGACAATAAAGATCTCACCTGAAATTGTTATCTTCATTACATCTAAATGCAAAAAAGGGTAACTGAGTTGTGGTTCTTATTATCATTCAGGTTGCAAAATATAAATAATAACACTTTTCATGTGCTAGGCACTACTCTAAAAACTTTTAAAGCCTTATCTCATTAATTTTAACAACCTAAGGAAATAGGTTATATACTAAACTCATTTTATAGATGTTAAAATTGAGCCCTAGAAAAATGAAGTCACACGTCCAAGATCATAAAAGCAATTAAGGTCAGAAGACAGGATTCAAAACCAGGTCTGTTTGACTACAAAGTCTCACACTTATAACCTCTGTTCTATAATAGTTCTCAAAGAGGTTATCTCTCTTCGAAGTATCCACTAATGGCTTTTTATAAAATATGTAATTCAACTAAATATCCTATTCTCCCCACACCCCTTAAATTTTAGGTCTTATTATTTCTTCCATGTACACTTAAATTTTACTGGAACTTCTAGTTTCTGTGTCTTTTTTTTTTTTTAATTTATTTTTTGCTGCATTGGTCTTCGTTGCTGCTCACGGGCTTTCTCTAGTTGCAGTGAGCAGGGGCTATTCTTCATTGTGGTGCATGGGCTTCCCATTGAGGTGGCTTGTCTTGTTGCAGAGCACCGGCTCCAGGTGCACGGGCTTTGGCAGTTGTGGCTCATGGGCTCTGGAGCACAGGCTCAGCAGTTGTGGCACACGGGCTTAGTTGCTCCGTGGCATGTGGGATCTTCCGGCACCAGGGCTCAAACCCATGTCCCCTGCATTGGCAGGCAGATTCTTAACCACTGTGCCACCAGGGAAGCCCCCTGTGTCTTTTTAAACGGTATGTCTATTCACATTATTTTCCATTATCTAGTGCTATACAGTAGGCTGTGACTAGGTTTTTACTAATTATAATAAAGATTTTTAAAAAACAGAGAAAGGACTTATCCTATTTTGGAGTCAGAATAAAGTGTAAGTCAGTATCTATTTACTTTGAGCTAAAAGCCTATATTGAAACAGTTTGTTATACTATAATTCATGTTTCTTTATCGCAAATTAGCTAAATTGTGATTGGCAAATAGGGCAATGATATCAGCATATATAACCAAAAGGTTGTACTGATTCATATGCAGCTTTTCTCAGCACATTTTGAAGCAATCGGCTTTCTTACAATGAAAGAGAAAGTTTTTACAACATATGATGTGAAAAGGCTGATAATCCCATCGACGAGCTTTTCTTTCACACAGTGACTGATTCAGAGGTTGCATGAATCACTAGACCTTCTTCTATATGTTAAGCTATCTGAAGAGGATGGGAGTGCAGATGAAGAAGAGGCTAAGACATGTACCCTAAGTATAAAAAAAAATTTGATATATAAGTCTATATACTGATTCACAGTTTTTCATTTTGATGAAAGTAGTCACTCTTAAAAAGCAAATTTCCTCAAAGATCTATATCTCAAACAAATCATGAGACCCAAGATTTAAGGCTATCCTGACAATGATAGCCTGATTACAACTGCCAGAGAAGACTTAACTATGGTAGTATTTTCACCAAAACTGTTACTGTTTTTTTTTTTTTAGTACTCTGGTTATAAAGTTCTGTATGTTTTGACTGCTAACTGCTTCTAACCCAATTTTCCCTAGAAATTCTGTTAATTGTATGTGCCAAATGCAAGATTTTTCAGGAATTAATGTATGGCGTTATGGGAGAAATGCTTGTTCTGTAGAATGCCTTTACAATCACACACACACATATGCACGTGTGTGAGTGATACTATTCACAGGATCTTTTCATAAAGTTTTAATGAATTTCCCATTTCAATAATCACACTCTGAATTACTTGTAATCTTAAAATATATATACATACGTGAATACATATATATGCATATGTGTATGTACATGTATATACATAAATACGGAGAGTGAAAGAGAGAAAGAAATGGGGAGGCGAGAGGGAGACAGAGAGAGAGAGAAGACACTTATTATGTATCTGGCACTATGCTAGGCCTGACCATGACTTACCTACTTAAAAAGGATATGATAAAAAAAATCACCTGAAGTGATAACTTTATATATCTAATGATTTGATAATAGAGATAGTCTCAACAGACAATAACTATATATAATGCCACTAGAACCCTTGAAGGGTTCTCAGGAAAGACTCACTTTACATTGAATGACCTCTTTACTCATACTACACTACTAATAGGGACTTCCTAATTTACATGAGACCATTCGTCCCCTATTTCACCATTATATTGAATCTGTCCTCAGTTCTTCAATCATTAATTCAATCAACATTCATTAGGCACCTACTATAACAGGAACCAAAGGTACAATGACAAATTCAAAACAGAATCACTGCCCTTATCAATATTTATTTAGTAGAGTCACTGAAGTAAACAAATAAGAAGAGCAATGCCCTAGACATGTACAAAGTTAACTGGAAACACAGAGGTGCAGAAGGCTTTGAAGTCAAAGGTATAGGTCTGAATCTGGCACTGACGCCGACTGTGTAAGTCCCTGACCGTACCATTTCACTGCATATTGCTTTAATGTAAAACAAGACTAACACCGCACAATTTATAGGGCTGTTATGAAGACTGAATGAGAAAATGTTTATAAAATGCCTGTTACACATAAATTTAAAAAGTGATAGTTGCTGCTATCATCATTATCATCACCATCATCATATCTTTGGGATGAAATTAGATGAAGAACTAAAAATAGTTCTGTCTTTAGATTTCATAGAACTAGACATGTCATTTGCCAGCACCAAAAGCTTGTTGAATTATCTGGCTAAGGTAACCCAATCCTATGAAACAGTAGTCTTCCAAGAGATAGGCGTAAGGGAAGAAAAACTCAGTATCCTATGGGGGAGGGGATGCAGTGCTCTCTGACAGGTACACTAAAGAAATGAAAATCTAATAGAGTCAAAATCGTAGACAAATAGTGAGGTGTACCTTAAACCAGCCTTCGTAGGAGGTCCTAGAGGACACTAACATGTATATATGCCTAAAGGGAGCCATACCAAATAGCACACGTTTTCGTCCATTTGTATATGTCTTCACGACAGCTGACAGAGAATTACTCTGTCCTTAACTGCTAACATCTGAGTAGGATAATTCTGCACATTAGGAACCCAGTGGGCAAAAACCTCATTTATCTAATAACACAAGGATGCAAAAGACTGACAATCCTGGATGATATTATTCGCCAAAAGTTATCTTAATTAGGATCAGAGTGCTTTACAGTTGTACCAGAAGTATAACTGATATTCCTCATTTATGGGAGATGATTCTCTGATATCCTCCTTTAGAGACTACCTACTATCCTGCCCCCATGTGTTTCTACTCTAAGGAAGGGTCAGCAAATACAGCCTGCAAGCCAAAATCAGCCTACCTGCTTTTGTACAGATTATAAACTAAGAAAGGTTTTTACACTTTTTAAAAGTTGAAAAAGTTCAAAAGAATAATACTGTATGAAAAGTATATTAAATTCATATTTCTGTGTCTATAAATAAAGTTTGATTGGAACACAGCCACATTCATTTACATATTGTCTCCAGCTGCTTTTCTACTACAACAGCAAAATCGAGTAACTGAAACAGAGACCTATGGTCTGCAAAGTCTAAAATGTTTTTTATGCGGTGTTTTATAAAAAGTTTGCCAACCCTTGATATGAGGCAAGGTATGAGAGGTATGGTGGCTCCGAGCCTCAATACTGAGAGGCACAATACTAAGAATGCCTATCCGGTCCTTATAACACAGTGAGTGTCAAATGGATTTCCCAGTAAGACTCTGGTAAGATCACCCTGAAGTCCACCTCTGATAATACCAGGTAATAGCCATCGTTTGCCAAGCACTTACTACTATATGCCAGGTATTATCATCTTCATTATATGGATGAGGAAACTGATGATCAATGAGTGGTGGTAACTTGTTCAAGTTTACTACAGATAGTAAATCAATCCCAGTACTGTCTCCCCCAAAGCCTGTGGGCATAAACAACTGCCTGAAATAAGAGTACAGAGAGTAAAAGAATTGGAAATAATGATCTACCTCAAAAGAAAATAATTTTCCACAGTGATGTGGATAATGATGAAGTAATGAATACCCTACAGAAACCAAAACCAATGTCCCTGGGAGGAAGGGACAATAGCCAAGGAAACCTTCTGAAAGTGTCTAAGAACTAAACAAACAAAATTGGCTCCCACTGCTAGTTTCCTTGTTTCTGTCGGTGGTACCACAATTATCTCAATTTTCCAACTTATATAATAGACTTATTTATACCACCTTTTGATCTTGCCATTAGATCATACTCAAGTAGGCATAAATCCAGGAGAAAAGGATAATTAGAAAACTATATCTTTATTCTCAAATTATACCTTTCCTATTCTTAAAATGTTAACATTTTAGCATTTTGTTTTCTGAATTAAGGTGATTCTAAATAGTAACTTTAATTTTTTTTTCCTTATTTGAAAAAGTAAAGTTGGTATTCAAAATAAGAAGAAAATAATATAAAGTTATATTAAGAAGTCATCATTGTCTTAGTTATAATATCTTCAAGTCTATAACATAATGTTTTGAAAGAACAAAACAGTGGTTTTCCCTTGTAATCAAGTAACACTAACGCGTGACTTTGACTGCACACTGATTCATAACCTAGTAGCCCTACTTTTCAGTTAGAATGAGCACACTGCTTACTGCATAACTGCTAAGTGGTTAACCCATGTATTAAACTAGATACATTCTATTTAAGTCTACACTTAAACTGTTCTTTACTTTTATTACAAATATTACAGTCAACTTTGGAAATTTACATTTAAAAAAGTGTACATTTTAAAATTATCTGGATGACTCAGTACACGTAGTGTATGTTCCTTTACTGTTTAAAACATAAAATGTCTTCATTATGATACCCACATTACTGTGCTTCCTATCCTTTATATTTTTCCATCATCCTTAGCATTGGTTTTTTTTTTTAGGAATTACACTGAATATAAATGATATGTTTTGCTTTCCAGCCAAATTAGAAAAACCTAAAAATATTTTAATAGAGAAAAACATCAGGGATCCAATTGTTCAAAATAAAAAAGTATAAAATAAATTCTTGGGAGAAAATATTCTGTTATGAAAATGTTGCTTTTAAAAATCAATGTTATTTCATGACTATAAAATTTTATTCAAGAAATTGTAAAAATATATTTTAATTTGCAAAGAACTATATTTTTAAAGTCAGTTTATATACTATATGTTACAACAGCAATCAAGACAAAATTCAACAAATACACCATACTTAAATACTTATTCCTAAAATAAAGATCAGAGTAGTCTTAAATATTACTCCTACACACTTTAAAAGCTATCTTGTTACATATGCCTAAGAAGTTGAAGCACTTAAATCAATTATTACCATAATCGGCAAGATCTCAAATTAAAAATCTTATGGGGGTGTTAAAGGTTCGATAGTAAGTATCCAATGACAAGAATGTGTATTTGCTTTGGAAAGATAACTGCCAAACTGATGTCCTCCTTACTTATCCTTTCCTGATTATCAAGACCTGTGTAATGACAGGGCACCAAAAGTAAATGGCACGGTATAGCAAGCACCACAAGGTGGTGCTAATATCCTCTCATAACTGGCTGGATAGACCACTGTGGCTAGTCCAGATGTGGCCTAAGGTGACGCTCTTGCAACCCACAAGGTGGATGCCCAACTACAACATTCTCTGGTCTAAGAGAAAAGCAAACCATCAACAATTTAGAAGCTTTTTACTGTTCATTGTAGAAAAAAATTTTTGAATTTACAATCCTCTAGAGTTAACATTTGGTTTGCATTAACATTCTTCTCATTTAGTTACAATATTTTACATGAAAAGAAGGTAACCCTCTAAGCAACTAACTACCTTTACACTACTGTCAGATGAAATTAGTACTTTACACTCAATAAATAAACTACTGTCATGCACAAGTCAAGATGTCTTTATCAATAGGGTTCTTATGTGGGACACTGGTACAAGTGATAATAAAACAATCCAGTATTTTGAAACCCATATTCATACGGCCAAAATCTGTTTCCCAAATTAATACTTTCACTCATTTCTATATACTTACTCATCTTCTTAATGTAATGGACGCCTAGAAAAACATGTTATGGTTTCCTATAATTCAAGTCCTAAAAACACTAAACCAACTGCTACAGTCATCCTTCCTTGAGTTGCTTTTAGTCACACAAACACACAGCTGGATGGAAAGATGGAAGGGAGGATGGAAGGATGAAAGGAAGGGTGGAAGGAAGGGAGGGAGGGAAGGAAAAGGGGCAGAAGGGTGGGAGAGAGGGAGGAAAGCAATAGCCTGGCTCCAGAATTGCAGTTCAGAATGGAGAAAAAGGGAGTTGCTAGAGAGAGTTACTATAACATAAATATATATGCACTGGGCACATATATGAAGTGAATATATACATATACACACACACACATAAAACAAATAAATAATGCCCACTGCCCAAACTGCGTTTTTGGGAGGTAAAGAAAGTTGCCCAAGGTCATAAAAGGACTATCAGACTTCAAAGCTTCTTTTTCATTATTCCATAAAAGAATCATGCTAATATCGATGAGGACAGCTAGTGTGCGCTAAGTGGCAACTATGTGCCAAGCAATGTGTTAAGTATTTACATTTATTTTCTCAGTTAAGTCACACAACAATCCTAAAAGGTATTCTTATTTTCTTCATTACAGATTAGAAAGCTGCAGCACAGAGGGGTTGAGTGACCTTCCCAAGGTCCTACAACTATTAAGTGGTAAAGCTGGGATTAGAATCTAAGCAATGTGGCTACAATAAATCTGCCACTTAACCAGTTCACAATATTGCCACTCATAAAATACAAAACTATTTCCTTTGGGAATAAAATAAATGGCTGTTTAGTGAAGAGTAAAAACAAAAAACTTTTATTAAGCACATAAAACAAAAAAAAAATGCTACAGCAGACCCTATGGAAAGGGATCTCAAAGAACTCGAAATCTCAATAGGAAAACAAAAAACATAATGACATTTAAAAAACACAAAATAAGATAGTAAAAAAGTAATGTGGTTAATTACCAATGACTAAAGAAAACAAAATAAGATATCAGAAAGGGTAAAATATGATTAATTATAAACAACAGCCGACATAAGGTTTTTAAAAATAGCAATCACTTCAGATAGAGCAGACTGGGAATGTCACTAGAGAAGAGGTAGATTTTAACTGATTATTTATGGAGAGAGAGGTTTGGACAGGTGAGAAGGAGGAAGAGAGGACATCCTGAGCATTTTAATACATGAGTGAAAGTATGAATGCAGAAAACTGCAAACTGTGCTCAGGAGTTGATCAAGGTAGTGTTTTTGCATAGAAAACGTTAACAGAGAAAAGCTGAACGGGCTTTATTCTTCCCCAAATAGTCCTCAAGGCCTGGAGATGAATAAACAAATCCATGTTTCTAGCTAGTTAATGACATATTCTATAATAAATACTTCAGAAAGCATAAAGAAACTGGATTTCAAATTATATGAAGAACCAATCAAAAGGAAATTGGCTGATTGCGACAGAAAGGAAAGGAAGAGAGACAGGAATGAAAGAACTAATGGGGAAAATGTCAAAGAAATTACTAAGTCACCAGTTTGCAATTCATAAAATATTCAAAAGCAATATTAGAGATTCTCTAAGCTATTTAATTTTAAGTCATATCTTTACACAGTACATGTAGTAAAATTATAATATAAAAGTAAAGCTCATTTAAAAATTACTTTATCATTAAAAGTAGGTAAAGTTATTTGATTTCTTTGTGGGGGAGGGGTGAATAAGGGAGAATTTAAAATAATCTGTGTAGTGCTTCATAAAAAACTAAATATACTATTTCATTTAAACCTCAGAACAACCGTATGAGAAGTTACATTATAGGAGAAGAAACACAGTCACAGAAGTATAGTGACTACACCTAATTTATATTAAACCTGAAAGTGCTAAGATTCAAAGCCAGCTTTCCAGACTTCAACCTGAAAATTCTTTTTCACTGTTACTATTTGGTTTCTATTTTCATTACAATAAAACTTACACTGCAAGCAAGTAAAGGTCCTGAAAATTATGGACAGTATTACTTGGACGAGACACATGGATATTATATGGATAGTATATCCAGTCCCAGAGCAATGATTCATACATTCCTCCACCCAACAAATACTTATTAGGCACCAACTATATGCCAAGCACCATTCTAGACACTAAAGATACAGTAGTTAATAGAGAAGTAAACAAAAGGCAAGAACACAAGAAAACATGAAATATGATAAGTATAATTCAGAGAATTATAATACAGTAATAGGGAAAAAATGAATGGGTGACTCAGTATTGGGTGGTCATGAATACCTCTCTCTGAAACTGACCTGTAAGCTGACACAGAGCCAGCCAAATACAAAGTAGTAAGACCACAATTCCAAACAAAAGGCATAGCTAGAACAGCCCTAAACAGAAATATAAAGGCAGTGTAGCCAAAACATAGTGAAAAAGGAACAGAGTCACAGATTAGGTCAGAGAGGTAAGTAGGGGATTTTTAAGTTAGAATAAGCAGTTGGAATTTTCTGTTTTCAATGTGATAAAAGGGGGTGGGGAGGGACTTCCCTGGTGGCACGGTGGTTAAGAGTCTGCTTGCCAATGCAGGGAACACGGGTTCAATCCCTGGTCCAGGAAGATCCCACATGTCACGGAGCAGCTGAGCCTGTGTGCCACAACTACTGAGCCTGCACTCTAGAGCTCACGAGCCACAACTACTGAGCCTGCCCGCAGGTTGAAACTACTGAAGCCCATGCGCCTAGAGCCCGTGCTCCGCAGCAAGAGAAGCCATCGAAATGAGAAGTCGCGCACCACAAAGAAGGGTGGCTACCACTCGCCACAACTAGAGAAAGCCTGCGCAGCAACGAAGACCCAACGCAGGCAAAAAAAAAAAAGAGGGTGAGGAATAACATAAATTTATTTATATTAAAGGGGAAAAAATCAAGCGGTGTGATGTAAAGAATATAACAGCAAGCTTGGAAGCAGAGACACCAATTAGAGCTAAAGTAGTCGAGCAGCTCTTAACCTTTTCTCCACCCCAACTACCTGAAGAAAATTACACTCTCCAACAAATAACAGCAATGGAGAGGAAATTCTGATAAAACTCCTTGCTCTCTTTCAGAGGCTCTACTCTAGAAGAACTAGGTAGCATTCTCCACTGTTCACTCTCAACTTCCCTTCTCCCATGATTGGTCATTTTTTTCTTTCTTTGTTCTGTTCTTTTCCCTCTGCCTAGCCTAAAAGTCCATTTTGGATACTACTCAATCAGAACTGGATGCATGTCTCAAAAGACCACTGATATTGCCTGAATTCAACGTTCTTGATATTAATACTTTAAAAAGTTTTGATTCTGGACAGAGGCAACTAAAAAGACATCTCCACAAATAAACAGATTTGTGATATGTCCTGTATAAGAAAACTCTAAAGATAACATAGACTATAATTGGCAATTTTCATTTAAAAATCCAATTTTGACATGCTTTCTGGACACAGGCAAATTTTTATGCAGTTTGAAATAAATATTTAAAGATATTCAATTCCTAGCATGTGAACACACTAAAAATGTCTATGAAAATTAAAACCATTCTCTGGAATCTGATGAAATACCCAATTTTAGTTTAAGTTTCATTTCTTTGTATCCTGGGATATTTCTTCTCTATTGTTTGAAAGCATAGACTTTGAAATATAAAATGAAAAGAAGGCCTGGAGTAGCAAGCTCACAATAATGATTTTATCCCAAAGTTGTAAGTTCTCAATTATTAATAGTAAAAATTAAAACTCATTTTTCAGCTTAACCAAATGTTTCCTAACACTATCTAAGTCTCAGAAAGCAACGTGTTGCAACACCTAGTCCTCTACACAAAAATTCTTCATTGCTATGGCATGTTCATTAGAAAATAAAACTGAGTTGAAATGACTTAAATCTCATACAAACAATGGTAATATGGCAGGTTACTTTCTTAGTCATGAATCTGATAATTTTGGAAATTGATATAATCATATTTAATCAATTATAAGTGACAGACCTATATGCTATAAAACTTTTTTTCAATAGAACGAAAAAAAGTCACATAAAATCAAAGATAATATTATACCATAACACAGTGTACATTTCAAAGATCTTTTCTTGTTCTTCATAATTGTTTTAACTGGCACAAATTTTTAAGGAGCCTTCCTCAAGGATACGGAATCCAGGACTTATTTGGAAATATGTTCAATCACTTTCAAAAAAGTGATTTTCCACAGAACTAGAGCAAAATATTTCACAATTTGTATGGAAACACAAAAGATCCCGAATAGCCAAAGCAATCTTGAGAAAGAAAAACAGAGTTGGAGGAATCAGGCTCCCGGACTTCTAACTATACTACAAAGCTACAGTAATCAAGACAGTATGCTACTGGCACAAAACAGAAAGACAGATCAATGGAACAGGATAGAAAGCCCAGAGAAAAACCCACACACATATGGTCACCTTATTTTTGATAAAGGAGGCAAGAATATACAATGGAGGAAAGACAGCCTCTTCAAAAAGTGGTGCTGGGAAAACTGGACAGCTACATCTAAAACAATGAAATTAGAACACTCCCTAAACACCATACACAAAAATAAACTCAAAATGGATTAAAGACCTAAATGTAAGGCCAGACACTATAAAACTCTTAGAGGAAAACATAGGCAGAACACTATGACGTAAATCACAGCAAGATCCTTTTTGACTCACCTCCTAGAGAAATGGGAATAAAAACAAAAATAAACAAATGGGACCTAAAGAAACTTAAAAGCTTTGGCACAGCAAAGGAAACCACAAACAAGACGAAAAGACAACCCTCAGAATGGGAGAAAATATTTGCAAATGAAGCAACTGACAAACGATTAATCTCCAAAATTTACAAGCAGCTCATGCAGCTCAACATCAAAAAAACAAACACCCCAAATCAAATATGGGCAGAATACCTAAATAGACATTTCTCCAAAGAAGATATACAGATTGCCAACAAACACATGAAAGGATGCTCAACATCACTAATCATTAGAAAAATGCAAATCAAAACTACCATAAGGTATCACCTCACACCAGTCAGAATGGCCATCATCAAAAAATCTACAAACAATATATGCTGGAGAGGGTGTAGAGAAAAAGGAACCCTCTTGCACTGTTGGTGGGAATGTAAATGGATACAGCCACTATGAAGAACAGTATGGAGATTCCTTAAAAAACTAAAAATAGAACTACCATATGACCCAGCAGTCCCACTACTGCACATATACCCTGAGAAAACCATAATTCAAAAAGAGTCATGTACCACAATGTTCACTGCAGCTCTATTTACAACAGCCAGGACATGGAAGCAACCTAAGTGTCCATTGACAGATGAATGGATAAAGAAGATGTGGCACATACATACAATGGAATATTACTCAGCCATAAAAAGAAATGAAACTGAGTTATTTGTAGTGAGGTGGATGGACATAGAGTCTGCCATACAGAGTAAAGTAAGTCAGAAAGAGAAAAACAAATACCATATGCTAACACATATATATGGAATCTAAAAAAAAAGGTTCTGAAGAACCTAGGGGTAGGTAGCACAGGAATAAAGATGCAGACCTAGAGAATGGACTTGAGGACATGGGGAGGGGGAAGGGTAAGCTGAACGAAGTAAGAGAGAGTGGCATGGACATATATACACTACCAAATGTAGAATAGATAGCTAGTGGGAAGCAGCCGCATAGCACAGGGAGATCAGCTCGGTGCTTTGTGACCACCTAGAGGGATGGGATAGAGAGAATGGGAGGAAGACGCAAGAGGGAGGAGATATGGGGATATATGTATATGTATAGCTGATTCACTTTGTTATAAAGCAGAAGCTAACACACCATTATAAAGCAATAATACTCCAATAAAGATGTTTAAAAAAAATCCTAAAATATTCTTATTATTAACAAATTTGAGAGATATATGAGCAATAATATATATGTATATATATTAAACTATGTACGCATATGGGGATACATATGTACATATGTTTTATATGGGTACTTTTTTATACATATAATCTTTAATTGTTGAAAATAGAAAATTGCATGATCTGGATTGAAATGATAAAGTAACATAGTTTGAAACAGGGCTACACTAAAGCTCATATAAGCTGTCCTCCCAGATTTGACATTCTGAATAAAGAATGAGAATAGTCTTTAAAAAAAAAAAAAAAAGAAAGAAAAAAAAATCTAGTCTCTTCACCTAGTTAATGCCTACACTCTTTCACAGCTAAATTCAAACTTCACTTCAAGAAAGTTTTCACTCATTTTCCAAACCAAGTCAATTTTCCTACTGTATAATCTCATAACGTTAATAATTCTTTCTTCTGTGAGACTGCTGCAATTTCAATTTTACATTTATTTGTGTGATTACTTGTCCCTCCAATTTATAAGCTCTATGAGGGTACGTTTCAACTGTTTTTTGCAATCCACTGTATCTTTACAACTTCAGTCAAAATTCGTTAAACAAGTATTAAAAAATACATGTATGCTGTAATGTATTAAAGCAATACAGAGTATAAAGAGAGAATTCAAAATCTTCCCTCGTCCCCTCCAGTCACCAGAAATAACAACCATTACTATTTTGTTATGTATTCTTCAAGACTCTTTTCTAGAATTATAGTAAAGTATATATTTACAATTACACTTTTTATAAAAATTGTATCATATTTAGGGCTGCCAGATTTAGCAAATAAAAATACAGGCTGCCTAGCTAAATTTAAATTTCAAATGAACAATGAATTTCTTTTCATATAATTATGTACCAAACATTATCTGGTGTTTACCTGAAGTTCAAATTTAACTTGACATCCTATATTTTATCTGGCAACTTTAATCATGTAATACATATTGTTCTAGATTGGGCTTTTACCACTATAGATTTTAGATTTGTGCTAGATATATTTATAAGAGCTACTGAGTTATACCTCCAGCAAGGAACTATTAGACTAAGTAGTAAGAAGAAGAATTTAAAAAGCATGTTATTTTCAAATATGAAAAGCGTCCCACATCTCTTAAAAATAAACTTCTATTTTCCTTTTCATGAGGCAGAAAATAGTCTATTTTAGGTATGAAAAACTGGAAACCTTCTGAGAGTTGCAAATTTTCTCAAAGTAACACTCAAAGATGGGCATTTGGCAGAAAGTTTTCATGCTGTGAAAAAACTCCTCTAATTCAACTTTGTCTGCATTTCAAATATATAAACTATATACTAACATTTTATCACTAAATTTATAGGATAAATAAAAATAATTTACACTTAAAAACAAAACATTCAGGGCTTCCCTGGTGGCGCAGTGGTTGGGAGTCCGCCTGCCGATGCAGGGGACACGGGTTCGTGCCCCGGTCCGGGAAGATCCCACATGCCGCGGAGCGGCTGGGCCCGTGAGCCATGGCCACTGAGCCTGTGCGTCTGGAGCCTGTGCTCTGCAACGGGAGAGGCCACAATAGTGAGAGGCCCACGTACCGCAAAAAAAAATAATAATAATAAAATAAAATAAAAAACAAAACAGAACATTCAAATCATTCTATGAATAACTGAAAAATAAATACTTTTAAAGGCGCTTCCTCACTACAAGTAATGGATCACGATGATCCATTATTATTCTTATTATTCTATGAAGATAAAATGATATGACCATTCTTACATCATTTAAACCAAATTTTAAAATGTTAATGCCAAGCCTAGTTCTCTGATCAAAATCACCATATTTGACTTTTAGAATAGAGAGCTGTTTTAAATGGTTCCACAGGGGAAATAGCATCATCTAATTTATGTCCATGGTGTTTAGCATTGCAGAGGTAAAACAAATAACTTTTGCATGTCATCTGAAAAAGTTTATTTCCATGATCGCTTTATTTAGCAATCTTGATTTCATCTATAATCAGAAATGTGATGTGCTAAACATGGGCTAGAAACAGAGTTTATTTTGTTAGCAACTTAAAAATATAAGACCATTTATTTGTTAATTATATAAAGCTGAGGAAAAAAAAACACATAGGCCATAAAATTAATCTTAGTACCACATGGAGAAATCTTGTGACATGCGCTTCAGAGGTATTATGGTTCAAGTTGGATCATAGTCAGCCAGCAGATTATAAAGATAAAATGACAATTATCTGGTATAGGCAATAACATCAGTTCAGTCAATCCAAACTTACTGAAATGAACAGGGGCAAGTTATATCATGATCTGAACAATATTTCCTAACTTATAAACTGAGGGTTTGTTTTAAAAATTAGACCTAAGACTTAAAATATTGAAATTATTGCACATGTAAACAAGGAGATATGCACAAGAATATTCAGGAGAGCATTATTTGTAATAATTTTTAAATGGCAACAAATAATTACTTAAAAAATGAAAACACTGTGGTACATTCATACAATGTAATAATATAAGCAGAGAAAAATGAATGAACTACAGTTACACAGCTGTGATACATGCATCATAAGTTGAGTAATAAAATGAAGCTGGAGAAAGAATACAAATGGAATGATACCTGTGGCAGCTAACTTTTGCGAGGTAACACACCACCCCAAAACAACTAACATTTATTTGGCTTCTTATTCTACAGGTCACCCACTTGGGGTGGCCCTAGCTGGAAGGTCCTCCTGGTAGCCTTGATTGATCTCAGTTGAGGCTGACTCTGACATCCGCAGTCAGCTGCCAGGTCAGAAAGAGGCTGATTGCCTGCAGGGTACAGCACCTTGGCTCTCCTCAACATGGTATCTCATATTCTTGCTCAAACTTGTTCACATGGTGGTCTCTGGGTCCCAAATGTAGCAGGAAAGCAAGTTTCAAAATGCAAGTGTTTTTCAAATCTCTTTGTCATGTTTGCTAATGTCCTTTTGGCCATAGCAAATCACATGCACCAGCTAAATCAGAGATGGACAGACTAGTGTGACAACTTGCAAGAGTCACAGGGAGAAGAGAAATTTATATCAATTTTTATAATCTACCACAATACCACTTACATAATGCTAATATTATGCAAAAGAATACTATATGTATTGTTGAATGAAATACGCATACTTACAAACATACCAAAAGTATGAATATATGCACAGTAACAATAAATGCCAGGTTCAAGATAGTGACCAACTCTTGGTTTGGAGAAGGGAAATGAGAAAAAGGAAAAATATAGAGGGAGCTTTAACTACATTATCAGTTGAAAGAAGGGTTTATGGATGTTCCTGTGAAATAAACTGTTACACCTTTTATCATGTCTAAATATATAGGAAAAAATAATAAGGGGAATCATAAGGGAATTCCTATAAACTAAGGGTATTATAAAGGTCCTTCAACACATATTACTAAACATACACTGCAAAATAAAATCCGGCATAATTTTTTAAAAGCCCAGTGAATTAGAGGATCAATTTTACATTATCTGCATAAACAGAAAAAGCACAAAGACATTAAAATATAAACGAATTGGATTGGCAAAATCTGGTAAGAAATAAACAAAAACTGTTAAAAGACATACATGCTCAACACAGGTTACAAAATACTCATTTAGATAATGCACTATCAAACATGGGCTAACAATTCAAAATTACAAAAATGAGAAAATAAGCTATCATGATTTATGATCAAAAGAAAACAGCAGAAACAGACCTGAAAAAACTTTACATAACAGCATTATTAAATGTAGATTACAGTATAATAATGTTTGAATTAATTAAAGAGCTAAAAGATGGAATGCAAAATTTAAGAACCAATTACAATAAAAAAGACTAGAGAGCTGAAAGAAGTTCAAAATGAATTTTTAAAAAACTGTATTCACTGAAATTGTAAACATAGTTGGTAAGTTAAATAGCAGATTATACAAATAAAAAAAGAATTAGTGAACCTGAAAAGATACCAAAAGAAATTACTCAGAATGTAACACAAATTTAAAAAGAGATTAAACATATGAAAGAGGGGTATAGAGACAAGAATGATAGAATAATAGTATCCAGCATATGTTATTTTTTTATCATGCGTTTTATCAAAGTTTCAGAAAGCAAGAAGAGGGAGAGAGCAATTCAAGGAAATAACAGTGGAAAATTTTCCAGGTTGCTGAAAGACACAAAATTTCAGATTCAGGAAGCAAAATTATTCCCCAGTAAGATAAAATGAAAACCACAGCTAATGAATTGGGCTTAAATTACATAAAGTAACTGTAACCAAAAGATACAAAAGAAAGTAGAAAGAACAGACATATTCCCTAAAATGGAATAACAATTAGATTAACAGCAAACTTGTGAAATGAAAAAAGAGTATCAAGGCAAAATTTTATACCCATATAAACCATCGTTCAAGTTTGAAATAATAAGTTAAATAGGGCAAAACTTTCTAGGTGGCCTCCTAGAAAAAATAAACTTATCAAAACTAACTCAACAGGAAGTAGGAAATATGAATATCCTAAACCTACTAGAGGAACTGAAACAGTAGTTTAAAATTATTTTTAAAAGAACAAAGAAGAGGAGGAAAAAGGAGGAAGGAAAGGAGGAAGGGAGGGAAGGGAGGCTACAATGGTAGAAAGGAAAAAGCACAAAGAAAAGAAGACAAAAAATAAAGGAAGGAGGGAGGGAAGGTAAGATGGGTGAGAAGAAAAGAGGGAGGGGCAGGACTGAATAGTTCTAAGGAAAATTCCACAAAACTTTTAAAGATCATTCCAATCTTTTATAAAATATTCCAGAAAAAAATTTTTTACGTTGTTATCAATTTCTTTTATACACAAACACACTCTTCATGACCACTTGTATAATTATTTAGGAGTATAAATTAAATTTCTAAGCACTGCTTTAGCTACCTCTCACAAAATTTGAAATACACTATCATTTAGTAAAAATTTTTAAAAATTCATGACTAAGATGGGTTTGCTCTAGGGCTGCACATATAGTTTAATAGAAATTTCTCAACCTATTAAGATATCTGCAAGATATATATTTAGCATCACATCATGCTTAATATAGTCATATATCACACTTATTGGGGAAACATTAGGATTTTTTTAAAAAATCATGAAATAGAAGATGCTGACCCACCACTTCCAATGCTGAAAGTCCTAGCCAGTGAATTAAAATACAAACAAGATATAAAATATATTAAAGTTATATGCATAGGGTATGATAAAACAGACAACCAAACACTCACTCACATAAACATAAGATAAAATACAGACAAGTTCAATAAAGTTTCAATTAAAGTCCAAATACAGATTTTCCTGGAACTTGAAAACTTAAATTTTTTAAAAAATCTTTTTGTAAGATATGATCTCATCTCTTGTCATTCCACAAAATAATGCCTATTAGTGACCCAGGTGCAGAAAGCCCTAGGGTGTGCAGTTGTTGCCATGTGGCATCAGCCAATAGGCTAAGGGGGACATGAGCCAATTTGAGACCAGTGAATACATCCACTCTGACCTCCTAGAGAAAAACATTAACACCATTTACAAATGACTGAACCAGCCCCTGATCCTCTCAAGAAGATTGTGTATGGAAATCTGAGATCAGTCAACCAGGAGATTGAGCTGGGCAAGATGTATCTACGGCTGCAGTCCAACTGCATAGCCAGGCAGAATGTCATGGCCCATATGGTTCATCAGCAATGGGGTGCCAAAAAGTACCATACCATCCACCATTCACTGTGACCACCTAATCAAGGCCCAGCCGAAGAGAGACAAAGATCTATACCAGTCCAGGGACATAAACCAAAAACTGTACGAATTCCTGGCAACCACAGCTTCCAAGTATATACAGGATGGGCTTCTGGAGGCCTGGATCTGGAATTATTCACTGTATCACTTCGGAAAATCGCATACCCTGGGATTCTTCTGATTGGCACTTACTCTCACATGCCCTAGTGGTGACCTGTGGGGCATCTGCACTGGATTTGGAGGTGCTGAAGCTGTGGATGGCATGTTTGGGACTCCACTGAAGTTGAAGTTCCCCAAGGTGATTGGTGTGAAACTGATAGGCATGCTCTCCAGCTACTCCCATATAACTAGTAGCGTCATGTACGCTTATGAGAACATATTCTATTAAAACAGAGAAGTTCCTCATAAAAGAGTCTTAGCTGCCCTAAAGCTATAAACTGCAAGATTCCAATAATGTTGCTACATAGTCTGACAGTTTTATTGTTATTTAGCTCTCACTGTAGTAGCTACTACGGCAAACAACTAGCTTGCAATGCACAAAATCAACAAAGTTGATTACCACAATAGGTTCAGCTAAAATCCTATTGTGGTAATCATTTCACAACACATGCTAAACTATGTTGTACTCCTTAAACTTATACAGTGATGTATGTCAAATATTTCTCAATAAAACGGGGAAAAAATGAACGAAGTTGATCCCCAAAGTAAGGCTTTCTAAGCATTTTACAGGACCAATCCATGGTCCTGTAAACAAACAAACAAAAACAGCTAAGTAAATTGTCAGCACTTTTCACTTAAGTTAATTTTTCTTCTGTAGGCCTTATTATCTTCTGTCCCAAACCAGACAAATAAGAGTTTAATGGTACCATCTATCTTTATTCTGAAAAGGATACAAAAATTAGAGGAAGTTCAATGGATGTGCAATAAAATTATCTATGATTAAAGAAACTGAAGGAAAGCATTTTTAATGCTTTAAGCTGAAAAGTGAAGGAACAATCCTTACCATGAATAATATGAATTTTCTTTAAGAGACTGAACTCCATCTAATATTATAATTCAATAAAGGACTAAACTAGTCCTAAACTGCTTCTTAAGACAAGGGGAAAAAAAAGAAATTTCTGACTAGTGGCTTTTAGTCAATTACCATGGGAACTTGGAGATTCTTTTTTTTCTTACTCTTTTTATTATTCTTTTTTAACAAAGCGCTCCAGGGATAAGGGACCAAGGGAGGGGGGGAGGAGGGGAAGCGAGGCCCCAGCCCCACAACCCTTTCTTTTTTTTTAAGATTCTCTTAAAAGCCATTAAAAGACAAGATACTGATGGTTTCCATTCTGTTTAAAGACAATGACTAGGATCATTAACGTAAGGTAGAACCTTGTATCACTATGATTTCCTTCTAATGCCTTCACTTTTCAACCTAGCACTCCATTTTCCCACAACTTAAAAGGTAAGAGACAATCAAAAATTAAAATACAGGTGGCTAATAGTTGGATATTAAAAATGAAGGGATAAAGGAGGGAACACTTAGGAGATACAATTAATTCAGACTGAGACAATCAAAAATTAAAATACAGGTGGCTAATAGTTGGATATTAAAAATGAAGGGATAAAGGAGGGAACACTTAGGAGATACAATTAATTCAGACTGAGGGTAGGAGTAAGGGAAGAAAAAGGAAATGACCAAAGGAGAACTAATGCAGGAGCTTGTGTCCAGGTGTAAGAAACAAGTATCTTAAGTGATGTTAAGAAAGATAAATCCTGTTCTCTGATTCTGTTTACTCAGTATTTGATTAAATTCCCAAGATTTAATTCTCCTTTCTCTTCCCAAGTCCCATCCTTCAAATAAAAAATTGGTTAAACATACACAAACTCCATCACTGGCCCCTGACTAGTACTGTATGTTCTCTATGAATGGCCATAATAATATAACAATGAAGACAATACTATCATTGTTTAATATTATATGTGTGATCAAAAGGTTTTGATATGGGGTACTTTAACCTTTATACAACAATTCCAGCATAGTTACATTCTGAAATAGTAGCCCCAAGATAACTACTCCAAATAATATGTTCATATTTTAAACTCCTTTCTAAAATCCTAGGTAAACACTTTGAAACAGGCATCTCTAATGAGTTAATATAAATTACAGAATAAAACACAGATGCTGAAAAAAGTTGAGAAAATATTTTTGGTTGTCACAACTTGGAAGGTATGATTGGTACCTAGCTGGTAGAGATTAGGGATGCTGCAAAACATCCTAAAATGCACAAGACAGTCCCCAGCAATAATGAAATACCTGGTCCAATATGTCCAAAGAGCCACTGTCAAAAAAAAAAAATTTGCTCTAAAGGAACACTGAAGGTTAGTAAATTATTTACTGATAGAATTTCTTTGTTGTAGTACATTATTAGATCAGTCACAATGATAAGAAAGACATTATTTAGGGAAATTCCCAAGGAAATATTGCCATAGCACAGAATAGGAAGGTAAACATCACTGAGAAAACTTAGTGGTTAAATTTAATATAATCCACCATAGCTGATGGCTCAAAAAGAAACAAGTTGTTTCAAAACCAAAATTGGCAGTAACACTGCAAAAAGATCAATTTTATTTATAATCTGGAACTAACAGGGTTTTTCCCCTTAATGCAGATGAATTTTCTTGAACCATTAACAACATACATTGGATGTCAAGGCAAAAAATGTAGACATAAAATTTTGATCGCATTCCTTAAGGTGATTTTGTCAAACAAGATACATAGGTTACACTGTCTCTTCAGAATCCCTTAAAAATGTATTTTTTCAAAATTAGTCATTCATTTTACTAATAGTATAGAATCTAATAGTGTAGAATCTAATTACAGTAGCTGCTTAAGTAGTATTTATTGAAATGGATGATGTTTAAAACAATATGCCCCAAACTAAAATATAGGGTTTAGAATGTTCAAAAAATGCCAAAAGACTGAAAATTTCACTCAATATGTTTCACATAAAAACTGGTAAGATAATACTTCACAAGTAGAAAAGTCCTATAATCCAAAGAACAGCCAAACTGAATGAAAACTTAGAAATCATCCTGAGCTAAACTTCTCAAAGGAGGGTATTTACTCCTAGGCATATACAATGGTGAGCCATTTCTTAAAATTCTCTTCTCTAGATAGCTCAAAGTTAATGTTAGCTACAAAAGATATTTTCAGCAAGATCTAAAAAGTGGAAGTGAAGTGGCAGCCATGTATGTTTCACACTCATGAGGTGATACTGCTGTCCATGCATGTCTCCGCTTATCTGCTGGCTCACCTATTTGGCACAGGTAGCAGCTGGCCCCATAAGCAGCGCCAACTTTTGCCAAAACTTCTCCTTCAACTTCTCTGACTTTCTCCTGGGCCAGGAGCATTATTTGTGGTGAGCTACGTGATGAAGGATATAATATTCTCTCACAAGACACCTATATCATACCTATATCCTCAGAGTAGGAAACAGTGAGAGGTCACAGTTTCCACTAATCCTCACAGGTTCCCATTTGCCCTGGCTTCCCTTTACTTCATGTCAACCTTCCCTTCTTGACTTTCTGCCTTGATGACTTTGGGTGACAGCACCAAACATAGAAGAAACAACTTCCAGACTGCTTAAACAACTCCCACAACTGAGTATGGAGAATGCTTTATAATAAATCTCTCAAATGTGTATCTCCTAGTGGTCTGCTTCTCTGATTAAACTGATAAAGAATTTCAGCAAGGTGCACTTTATGTACTGCTTGAGAATATTCAATTACAGTGTAAGTCTAGAAAAACAAGATGTATAAAACTCGTAAGAAATGTTAACCACAGACAGTAAATTTTAAAATATCTTGTGAGATATAAGTAGAACTCTTATATCTGTGTGTGAGGAAGCAAGAAGCTTATGAAACATAGAATTCGTAAGACATGTTAAATATAGATAGTAAATTATCAATCTGTTAGGGTGCAGGAGAGAAAAAAACATATAAACACTGCATGCCACAGGATACAGGATGCAGGCAGTGTGTGGTCTGTCCTGCTTACATCCTATCCTATGTATGCTGACCACCTTATCTCTATCTATCATCTTGCTTCTCATTTGTGTTCTAATTAATCTTGACTGTGCTCCGATGCAAGTTTTTGCCTTTATTTGACTTGTACCCTGCTTTATAGAGTTAGTGATTTATTGAATATTTAGAACAAAGTCTATGACAGACATTTTTAAGATGAAATTGCTGTGCAAGGATTTTGTTAACCTGACATTTTAAGAAAAGATTAAGTAAGACACTACTTAAAACAGTCTAAGCACCAAGTTTTTTAAGAAGCTCAATATGGCTCTTTCATATTAAGTTGAGAAAATCGGAAAGGATCTACTGCTATTAGAGATGATATAAATTTATCAGCTTATCTTTAAAACATATTTATATCAACTCCCTTTTAATTTATAATATGTGAAGCTCAACATTTATTAGGATCAACAAAATCAAAGTAGAAAGGTTCAGTACTGATATTATACCATAGCAGGAGACACACACCAAAAGCCCATACCAATTAAGAGCTTTTAGTATCATCTGGAAGATGGTAATTTCTTCAAAGACATTTAAGGGACTGAAACAAAGGATTTATATAAGTAATAAAGTCCTAAAGAGGATGCTGTTGGTTCCTCTCCAGCAGTCACCCTCCTCTTCTTCCTTCTGAATAGAATCCCAAACTTTATGCAAGAACCCGGAATTGACTGCTACCTCCACTCTAGGTTCAAGCTTGTCATGGTAATCCCATCCCCCTTGATGGGTTTTTAAGAACCTGAACTGGGACTTCCCTGGTGGTCCAGTGGTTAAGAATCAGTCTTGTAAGGCAGCGGACGCTGGTTTGATCTCTCATCCAGGAACAAAGATCACACATGCCATGAGGCAACTAATCCCGCACGCCGCAACTACTGAGCGCCACAACTACATGAGCCCACACGCTCTGGAGCCCACGCGTCACAACTAGAGAGAAGCCTGTGCACCACAACGAAGAGCCCGCACACCACAACAAAAGATCCTACGTGCTGCAACTAAGACCTGACGCGGGCATAAATAAATAAAGCCTGAACTAAAGCTGATCAACACGTGGCATTCCATGGCAATTATTACTGGTTCAAAGGTAGGCATGTGGCCTAAGCTAACCCAATCACACTGAGTGAAAGAAGAAGTTTTAATTCCACGGCGGGGGTGGGGGGGGTAGAAAAGTATCTGTTTGTCTATCTAGCACAGACATAATGTTAATTTAAATTAGCAGAAGTTTCTAATTTTCAAGATAATGGTTCTTAGAATTTAAAAAAAAATTAAGACTGTAAAAAAAATATATTAAAACTACTAAAGAGAAACCTGTCTGCAAAGTATGAGCTGTTTCAAATTTTTGAGAAAATATTATTTTTGAAGCTATGGATATAGTTAATACATTAAGGCTAAATACTCCACTAGTTCAATTTTCATCTTGAAAGAGAAATCCCAAATAAAAATCACTATTCTTTAATAATATTTTCATTTTTAGTCATTAATAAACTTCAAAATTCAAATTGAATTGGGCTGACTCAATTTCACACTGCTACCATTTTTACCCAATTATGTTGATTATAATGTTGTATTTCTTCTTATCAAAGACACCACCAATTATGACACACTATTGTTTCATATGTGCGTAGAGCTGGAACACCCCAGGGGTACACCTTTGTGTAAGATTTAAGAGAAATAAATCCTCCTACTTTATAGGAAAAGCAACAAAACTCATGAAATAGCCTTTACCCTGGGTAAAGGGTGGGGGACAAAATCTCCCCAGAAAATTTAAACAACACAATACTCACACAATTAAGGCATTCTGAGTTCATACTAACAGTGAAGTCCAAACACCATCTAAGAGAGAACTTAATGTAAAGTGGTCTCAGGTTGATGGTGTCCGAGATGACTGGAAGAAGCAAACACAAACTCTCTCTATAAGAATTAGACTTCAACTGAGAACAGGAGTAATAATAAAAGGCCACTTATTTTAAGAAATGTTAAAATCTGGGGGGGGGGGAAATAATAGACCTCGGAATTGATGAAATATGGTATAAATTGTGATAAATGATACATTTATAAGAGACAAATAAATACATGAAATTTAATTACAAATATGGGAGGAGCCCATGAAAATACTTAATTACTGCATCATATAGTTTTAAATCTGGGTGCTCATGAAATCAGTCTCTCCATCTATTTTCACCAAAACAACCCTTTTGAAATAGATGAACTTCTAACATGCATCCACTTGAGTCTTCTTTTTTAAGCATCTTAAACTAACACATGGCTAAACGCAGCTTAGTTTTATCCTACTTGTTCTTCTCTTTGTAACTATAAGATTCTGGCCAAAGAAGAGAGTGAAACCTTAGGTGTTTATCTGTATACAATTTAATTGTATTATATTTACTAGATGTCGACTAATAAGAATTTATTTCATATTAGAAAATTTTAATTTCTCAAGTTCCTTTTCAACTCTTACAAGTAATATCTTCGTTGTCAAACTGTCAACTTCCATTTTGAGCAAAATTACTTTCACAGACTAATTTACTTTTAACCAATTGGGTAGAAAGAAATTCTGCCTTATTCCAAGTTACTTAAGTTTTTCATAAACTATTTATTTACTCGACAATTGGAAATATTCACATACAAGAGAATACATAGTCTTTGCTCTCATGAAGTTTAGAAGCTAGCTGGAAACAAGATATACATTTCAAACATTAAATGTGAATGACACTAGTTTACTCATTCAATATGTATACTGAGTACTTGTTGTATATGCCAGAACATGTAAGTCTTTTCAACCTCGGTTCCCCATCTGAACCATAAAAGACAGAAAATTATTTGAGTCATTATCTTCTCAATTCCTCCAGGTATGATACACACAGATGCGTAGAAGGGAATCCAGTAGAGGATAGATGAGAAGGAAAAGTGATGATTAAGATACTTTTTTCAATAAAATTAGTGGCAAAGATAAGTAAACCAATCATTAAAGTACAATTACGGGAACATAGAAGAACAGTCCCCAAAAGCCATCGCACATGGGCAACAAATAAACAATTTAATGAGGGAAAAAAATCCAAAGAAAGAAAATGTTATTTTCTTTGAAATAGTAAAACCTCGAAAAAAATGTGTAATTTAACTATTTGGAAGGTAGATACAGAGGGATAACATAAGAAGTATCATAAGAATTGAAAGGCACTTGTATAAACACCACCCCAGAAAAACTGGCTGATACTTGAAAGTTGATACACCTGTGTCCTACCAAAAGTGATCTTTACTCTACAAGGAACTAGCATCTTGCTTAGTGTCCTTGCCAGTCATGTAATATAATGCTCTTAAGAGAACTCAATCATAACTTTCCCCTGAGATACCAGATTTATGTTGATTGAGATTTTAACCTAAGGCATAAATATACACAGATTAGAATTACTCTGCTAAGGTTGTTCTTAGTAATAAATTTTACAAAACTGCCTTTGAGAAGTAGACTGACGTGTCAATACCTTTTATCCTAGAGAGTAATATTTTGAGGAACAAATGAGGCATAAAATTAAACTGGTTTGTTTTACTACATTAGATAATACATGAGCAGTTGCAAAGGTTGAAACACTGGATTTCACCTGATAGAATCACAATAGGGAATCACTGTGAGGTTTCACACTTGAAAAACCCAAGTGATAATAAATAAAATCAACTGACAATTTATATAGAATGAATGAAAGAAACAAAATTAGAAAGAACAAACTATCCAAACTATTCTGTGATTAATGCTGCCCATCTAGTTTTAAAGTATGGGAAGTAAGAATAAAAAGGGATAAATCTGAAAGAAGCTTAAAGGAAAAAAACCTTAAGACCTGTTGACTAACTGAATAAACAGTAAAGAAGAGCATAGATTAAAATATGTCACTAGGCTTTTGAGAATAGCAATACCAGTCTACATGTTCAGGAGCTAAATGAAAATGAGGGTGGTCACTAAAACCTCAGATTTTATGTAAAAGATATCTTAATAGCTTATCCAGTGGAGGAAAAAGCCCTTTAAATTAAAAGTCTCAAAATATAAAAAAAAACAATTATTTTTAAAACCATTTATAATCTCTGCAACTAAAGATAATCTTACAAAACTGATTATATTAAAGTAACAAGTCTCAAAAATTCCCCTCAACCTATAAACAATCATTTATCTTCTTTAGAATAGAGGATTCAAGGTAATCCACATATAACTTGTGCTCTATCACTTGAAGTTCAATCACAAAAACTTTGAAAATATATTTTAAGACATGAGACTTTAAAACTTTCTTAGCAGCAGAATCCTTTACTCAAACAAAATCTTACATAGTAGTCCAACAAATTAATCAGAAAAAAGCAGAGCTGCTTTTATGGAATCTAGAAATAAAGGTCCAGAGCCTCACCCAATGGCAACTCTAAGAAATCTTGGGCTCTGCAGAGCACACGTTTTAAAATAAAATTAAATGGATAAGAAAACATTATATATCACTTTGTCCAGTGAAATAAAATCTGCACAACACTAAAATTAAATTAGTTACCTTATTGACAGATTGGGATATACAAGTGAAATAGGCAGTACTTGAAAGCTGAATGGAATTAAAAGGCTAATATTTGGTTAGAGGAAATAGGTACTCAATAATTATTTACTTCAATAGTCTGAGAAAGTGAAAATTATCATGAGAGATTGCACTTGCTTAACTTTAATTACTTTCCCATGTTCATTCCACTGCTTGGCTTCTAAGCCTAAATTTCAGAAGGAGTCTGATCAACTGCTGAGTTAAAAAGATCTCCTACCGCTTTTATCTTTTAGTAAAGCTACCGTCTGCAAAGACCTCCCCCAAGAATCATGGAGTATGAACTATAGGATTGCTCATGCCTAGTTGCTGGTATCCCAGCCTGCATTCATTACTTCACCCCATTAACATTCCATGCTGGGAGTCCTTTTCCAGTTTTATGAGGCGAAACCACAAAATGTCAGGTTAACAAAATCCTCACGCAGCAATTTCACCTTAAAATACTGCCTGTCAAGGACTTGCTTCCACGATATTCAATAAATCACTAACTCTATAAAGCAGGTTGCAAGTCAAATAAAGGCAAAATTTGCATCAGAGTACAATAAAGATTAATTGGAACACAAGCTGATTATTTAGAACTACAACCTTTGGGGAAAAGAGAGTAGAGCAGTATGATTCAAGTGTACCTAGTAAACTATCTCAGTTTTTAACTGTGCTTATAGTTATACAGATATACTTAACTATTACAACCATTTCCAATCATTCAGATACCTGATTTGAAACAGTTTCATAGATAGTAGAGAGCTTTGGAGATACGAACACACTGGTTCAAATCCTGGTTCTGCCACTTATTAACTATGTGTCTTTGTCTCCCTAACCCTTGTTTATTCCATGTAAAAATGAAGCAAATAATTCTTTCTTCATTGGGCTGTTTGGATTTTTAAAAGACGTCAGACAAAAGAACCAAGCATAGTGCATAACAGTCATAATCACAAATGTTCAGTAATGGTACTAATAATAAATGTTCAATAGTTGTTAGTCTCCTTCCCTCTATCCTTTGTAGAGATGAAAACTGCCAACTTAAGAGCTACTGTTCAAACTCTCTACACTCTCTGAGGATACCATAACTAAGAGATCTCATCTCTTTATGTACAGTGATGGAGTCAAGAAAGTCATGGTAAGTTATGAATGGGAAAAAGAAAGTGAAAGGGACAGTTTTTGGCGTACACGTAAGTGAAAATACACCCATTAAACACATCCACCTACACTCCTTTCTCCTTCGCTCAACAGGAATGAAGCCAAGCCTGTGCACTCACCCTCTACGTTGGTGATCCCTGTCATTGCTAGTATTAGGCTCTCAAGACAATAATTAAACCATGTCGGATGCTGATCTTCAAAACAAGTATCTTTAAGTCGAATAGCCTGGGCTTGAATAAATCTTTACACTCTCTTGTTGACCATGCTACAGACTCTTCACAGTGGACTTTAACTAGTCTGAGACTGTCAAAATGGACGAAAATTAATCCCAGTGAAACCTGAAAGGTACATTCTATTCTGGATTAAGTTAGTTGCCTAAGAGCTCCCTCATTAAATATTTCTTAGACAACTATTAAGTACCAGGCATTATAGCTTTCTCAGAACTGTCATCAGGACCTGGAGAGAATGACCACTTTTTCAGGTCTGAAACTGTCTCTACCAAGAAAATGAGTAGGAAAGGAGAGGGACCAAATCAAATAATGCATACCTGTGTAGTCTAGGGAACTGACATGAAAGCAGGTCAAATTCACACTCCAACACTAATTTCCCAAAGGACCGTAATTCACACTCTGATTCTGTTCTATAGTTTTCTGATAAAACATTATTTGTATGGTCATGCTAATGACCTTTATGAGTAAGTATAAGGTGCAGAGGATAACATACATCAGTGTGAACTGTCAATGAATTAAGGCAAAAATATTTAAGAACCATTGCTGCACAATTCCCACATGTTCTCACTACTATCCTAATAGTAATAATTATTCCTTTTCTTTGAATCCATTCCAATTTCTTCAACTCCCTTTGTAAATGCAGATAACAAAAGAGAACAGGAACCAACGCAGGACTCTTGCAATAACTAAGCCCTTGCATAAGCCTTCCCACTTCCAGTAAAAACACACAAATCTTTGCCACTGACACGTGGATTGCATTCATATTAAATTCCCAATTCAACAGTTAAATGAGCATGCTCATGCTCTCAATCTCATAAGCAAAATAAATCTAAAAGAAAATTGGTTAATACTAATATTTCAGTTTAAACACTGCAATCACTGTTCACATTAGACTGATATGACCAAAAACCATGACCAATCCTGAAATTTAAAATTTACTTCTATTTTCCTCTAATGTTCTCTTAAGATTTAGACTTTTTAATATGCAAATTTACATTTATACATCCAGTACAACATAAAGAACATCAGCATAGTCTTGGGTCTCCCAAATCTCAGAAAACAGTAGTGATCTAGTGAAACCCTAAATCTAACAGTTCAATTTGATCTTACTAATAACTGAATACATTTTAATAGTTACCTATATGTTTTAGTGATGTAGAGATCTCAAGTATCTCACAAAAAAAAAGATGGCTATTTTGCTCTACACTATTAGTAAAGAGCAGTCAATAACAAAGAGCTCTAAAAAGAGAACAGAGTCATATACAGATAAAGACAAAAGCAAGGAAACCAAAATTTAGGGCTCTCATCAAAATGATACAACTAAAGGAGCACACAGTCTTTGGACATATACAAATAGGCCCTGATATTATTGTGTTCTCTAACACTTGAGAAAAGCTTGTTTGGCTTCCAACAAGAATTGCATCGCAGAAGACAAAAAAAAAACCTTCCTAGGAATTTACACTTTGATCAGCAACGCTAAGAACACAAAAGTCTCACCTTCTTTCCTGCATATACAAAAGAGGTCTACAAAGTCTAGAAACCCCTTGTGTTGCAAAGAGATAGAAATGAGATCGAATGAAATTAATTATTTATTATGACTAAGTTTTAATCCTTTGGATATCTCATATCACATTTCTTGTATGGTAGGAGTTAAATAAATGGTCCATAAGCTTACTAAGCAAAAAAATGTTATTTGGAAGTAAAGTGAAACTATAAATGCTATTCAAATGCAATTTTAAATTTTAAATTCTCCAACTCGGCACTGGAAATGAATAAAAAGCTCATCTGATATAAGTGTAATAACAGAACAGATTAAACATTTTTTTAACTTTTTACAGGAAAAAGAAATGGTCATTACCCAAAATAGTTATATCTCTTATTTAAGCAGATTCATAAAATTGTGCATAAAAGAATCTTCAGATTTTAAAATAACCTAAAACCAACTGAACCAATCTGAATTATAATCAGACAGGCTTTCAGTAATTTATAGCATGCTCCAGAATTAGACTTTGGTAACACAGTCTGGAACTAACAATAGTTACTCGTCTTGTGGAAGTAACTGAATGTTTAAAGACAACAATTGGTTAAAACCGATGAATGCTAAACATTTGTTTAGTTTTAAAGATTTCAGCACTCACTGGCTCAGAACCAAAATTAAACTGAGTAACTAAAGGTCAAGGGTAAGCATGTTTGCAAAATCAGCAATGCCTGACCCAAAGGTGACCTGGAGGAATAAAACAAAGAGAAAACAGAAATGTTTAGTTTTTTCAGTGTAAATATCAGAGCAAGGTGACTGCTTTAAAAACTCATGTTCATAATGATCATCATATATTTGGGTGAGTTAAAATTTTAATAAACATTTGAGGGGAACCTCAATACTTATAAGGTTCACTGTTCTATAAATTGTAGAGCAGTATTTACAAATCAAATGCTTCCTCTTTTTAATAAATTGGATGGCAATTTAAAAAGGAAGACAGAGTCCCTTCCAACATTTTCAATGTAATTAGTCTCATTAAAATTGCCAGAAGTAGCTATTCCATCGTAGTCTATTAGTAAATCATTTGAATTGACTAAGATGAAAGTTAAACAAGTCAAATAACAGGAAAAAGCAAATATTTACTGAGAAAATACAATGTGTAAACTTCAGATGGTCATTAATGACAGGAGGAAGAAAAAAAGAGTTGAAAAAGAAAGAAATTATTGATGCTGTATTTTTAAAATCTGTGTCATAAAGATCAGGATTACAAGGAACTGAAAGTCCTTAGCCTTTTACCACATCCCCCACTAACAGCTTGATATTAGCAAAACAACATAAATACTAAAAACGTTAGTATTCTGGAAAATTAACGTGCTTACTGAGATTAGACCCTTACCCTATGGGTCTCTTTCAACCAGAAAGGAAACAATTGTATTTCTAAATTAATACCCTCTTAGAAACTTGAGGCCATAATCCAAAGAGCCAGCATTCTCAGCTAATATTCACAAGTTCCAAAACACAACAGTAGAGACACAGATGATAGTCCCGGAGCCTATTATAAGCAATCACTCCCTCACATGCTTTTAATATTGGAACAGAGTGTGACACATAAGAGTTAAATAATAAGAGTAAGCAAATATTTATTAAATGCCTACTAGTATTAGAAAATAAAGTGGTGAATAATAGAGAGGCAGTCCCATCCCACATGAAGCACATCTCAGGTACCTAAAATATATTATTTTATCCATTTAACAACTCTGTAAGATATTATCTTTCCAGTTTTCCAGAAAGAAAACTGACACTATGAGAGGTTAACTAACTTGCCCAAATCACAAAGTCAATCAGAAGCCTGGAAGAAGGACAAAAGAATCAAATCCAAGACTATGACTCTTGCCTGTACGCCCGAGCTCTTTGTTCCACATCCAGTAGGTTCCATAATATATGAGGGTTGTACCACACTCTAGGGGCACTTTTGGAAATTAGTGCTTCTGGTTGTCACAATGATTAGGAGACACTACCTGACATTAGGTGTCAACCAAGACATCAAAGTTGTTCAACGCTCAAAACAGTCCCTTGCACAACAAAGAATGGTCCCTCATCCCACGCAATTTTCAAATATCCTGACATTCATGTGAGTGAAAAATCTATTCATAATTATTTGAACCTAGAATCTAGCTCCATTCTACATTTAAACACATAGTAGTTTTCACACCTACTTTAATGAACCTGAAAGTTCCAGAAATTTAACTATCAGGAATACAGGAGAAAAATGATGAATCGTTAAGAATTTGACCAAGAGGTGTTTACCATTTCAGAAAATCACTTCACTCATGGCTATTCCATTTTAGTATTTGCACCGCCAATTTATCAACATGTAGGCAAGCAAAATTTAAAACTGTGCTGATATAACACATGTGGCAGGCTAAGTGTCTTAACCTGAGCACTTCATCACGTCTTCTAGTCTAGTTACACTCTAAATACTGGATAAATTACTTTCCTCTGATTTTTCCCTTCCTACAACTATGGCATTATATTGATTTCTTTGTAAGTTATCAGTTTAAAAACATACATTAACTATGAATTTTACATCAAGATAGTAAAGAGGCATCAAAATATATATGCTATCAAAAGGAGCATTAGATTTTACAGCATTGAGAACCACAACACTACATCATTGTTCCCCTAATTGTGATACTAACTAGGCCATATGCTCGGCCTTAAAATAACACAATTAGAACCATCTCAATTATAAGAGTAACCTCTACTCATGAAAACTTTCACACAAGTTACTCTCAATGGCAGGACATTTCCTTGTATTGAACTAAAGTTCCTTATTCTATAATTTAAATATGTTTATTCTTTTCTCTGTCCCAAAATAAGATCTGTGCGGGACAAGAATAGCTCAATACAAGTACCATATAGAGGCTATATTTTATCAGTGGAATTTTGTTTATCAATCTCCCTCTTTTATTTACCATATTTCCCAGTAAGTGTTCAATGAATGTCTGTTCATAGAATGATAATCCTACAGTATTCCTTTTCAATATCGTATGTTCATGAACTGAATAATCTAATATATTAACCACTATATAAATGCTTTCTACAAACAATAAATTTTTATTGAGTATACCAACTCAAATATTACTCCCATCCAATATGAAAATTCACAAAAAGAATGTTCAATTTGCAGAGTTAGTAAATTAGAGGAGGCATACAATGGAACTGGGTTACTGTCTGAGTTTGAAAACTAAAGTCAAGGTTTAAAATGTTAACTATGAATTAAAGTTTTCCAGGGATCCCCTAATTTTCTAAGACAAAATACAATAGTTGTTTGGAAATATATATTGATATTAATCTATAGGAAACAGGTATCCTCTACTAGTTATGGACTTTAGAGTACTTTGGTGCATACACCTAAATTCATGACAAAACTTTAAAAGAATGAGTTGAATAATTCTTGCCCTATTGCAAATCCTTATTAATAGTGAACAAATCCTCAAATACCTCTTACCTCAAAAATAAGAATAAGATGCCACTGGTTATATAATAATTGAATGGTTCAGCTTCTCTAGACATTTTACTAAATTTCAGGTCAAGGGCTGCCCACTAAATGACCGTGCAAGGTATAGCACTATGTTGGATTGCCAAACCTGGGACAACGTTCAAAGAGAGCTCTCTTATAAATATGGCAAGCATTACAGCAGATGAATTCACTTTTAGCCACAAAAAAAAGACCCTAGAAAGTCCATTCCATGCCACCTTTGAAGTAGCTCCAAGGGTATGTACCATTTTCTGTTGCCTACATGCAGTTGTTTTTTGGTTCATCGTGGCCCCTACATATCATTATAGCTAAGATATTATTAATTATAAAGACTCAGCATTATTTAATGTATCACTAAAAACGAAAAAAAAATTTCAAAAAGGAAGTCTAATAGGAAAGTCCTGCATAAAGTTGACACATCAGAACTGCCAGTGTAAGGGGAAGTAAGAAATAAAGCCATCAAGCAGAAAGGTAACTTGTTTGACTTAAGCTTCACATTGGGTGGAGAGACATATACAAATCTTAGGGAATGTGAACCATGAACTGATATTCACGTAGATTTGCAGTATGAATTCACACTATCAATGAAGTCCAAAAATTCGTCCAGCAGATAATTTAACTTGTGGTAGTCTCAAGTTGCAGTGCCACCAGATGGGCAGCAGAGGCAAAGAGATAATCTCTCTGGCAGACCTTAACCTCAACTCAGGCCATGAGCGCTTGTGAGATATCACTGACTATACAAGGACTCCTGATTTCAGAGATGTTAAAATATGAAAAATTACAAAACAATCAATGAGATAGCATAGAAATGCTTTCAGAATTAACAAAAACAAATAAAATTATACTTTGGGAACAGAACAAAAGGGACTAAGTATCCCATTATCTCTGAAGTTAAAAAAATATATACAGGGCTTCCCTGGTGGCGCAGTGGTCGGGAGTCCGCCTGCCAATGCAGGGGACGCGGGTTCATGCCCCGGTCCGGGAGGATCCCACATGCCACGGAGCGGCTGGGCCCGTGGGCCATGGCCGCTGAGCCTGCGCATCCGGAGC
>NW_020837983.1:9454686-9459979 GCF_003676395.1 Aethalodelphis obliquidens | reverse complement strand
ATATATATATATATATATATATATATATATATAAAGATACCAAAGACATACATGAAACCTTGAATTATTGCCGTTCTTTATCAAAGAAGATTAAAAATGACAGGTGAATTTCTGTATGCCCTTTAACGCTAACCAGATTTAGATTCACAATTTTATCAGTACTGAACCCATTATTACCAATTTGACAGATCCATAAGAGAGTGTACTTTTACCCATGTACTAACAGTTGTTTAATTGAGTTAATTAATCACAGCCTAACTAAAATATCTCAAACAGACCTCACACAGCATTCAAAGTATAGCTTGAAATCTAACCCACCCTCCCTTTTCTTTAAACTGGCCCGGGGGATGAAGTCAATAAATTGTCAATTAATAACATACTTGCTTTGCTGATTCTTCAGTAATTTACTGTCATCCCACTTCATAAATTTTTTAGTAAAAGATGTGGGATTTCAAGAAAGATACCTCTTCCATGGGAAAACTCAGTTTAAGAGTTTTCTGCTGCCACAAAACCAATAAGACAAACCAGCTGATAATCCTCCCACACTACACCATGTAGGTATAAGCACTGAACCAGTGAAAGTTTAATTTGTTCCGCCAATGGCACAAAAAACTACTCAGATTTATTCACTAAATAGATCTGAACATTAGTCTCTAGCTTTTGGCTAAGGCCAGGTTGAACTAGGTTATTCATAGTTGGCCTTTCTGGCACTCTAGTTATCACTTTTACCTTCTGTCCACATAGTCCTGACCTCCGTATGTTCACATTCTTAGCCTCTTAACCACTCTCAGGGAAAACTCCCTAACTGACATACATTTACCTTAGCCACACGGTTCTCTGACCTCTTATCCTGTGAATGACAGATCCGTGTTTCATGCCCTCCAAGGGCTAGTCCTCCTAACCAATTTGTCAGATTCCCTTAAATCAGCTCAATGAATCTACTTCACGTTTATTAACAATAAATATGCAAAATAAGGGAGAAATATGTATTTCTAGTCATCTGATAAAACAATAAACAGCATTAATACAATTAAAAGTTACAAATTAAAGAGTGATTCTGTAAAGAGATGAGAGGTGCTTTTTGACAGAGTAACTAGTACTAACAAGAAAAAAAAGACAAGACCAAATAGTTATCGCTAAAGTGGTAAATAAATAAGAGGAAGAAACTAACAGAATGACTAACATCAAAAGGGCAAAAGCTTGGATTTCAGTCCATTTCCTTATTTTTGCCTCTTGAGAATAATTATTAGCAATTAATTCTCATTATCTTCCATTAAAGACAAGTTTACCATGTAACTGTTACCAAAGGTTTTGTTCTCATTCAAAACCACTTATAAATTCAACAAACTTTTACTCAACACCAACCATTTGCCTAAAACTAAACATTAAGCATTCATAGATAAACAAGAAATAGTCCCTGTATTTCAGCTATCATAATTTAGTAGAAAACACAGACAAAAATTAATCATCATAATTTCTGATAAATGGTTTAACAAAATATTCATAAGAGGTTACAGAATGCAGAGGGGTAGCAAACATGAGGAGCACCTAACTTGTCTTGGGAGGGAAGTCTGTGAATGTATTTTTAATGGAAGTAATGCTTCAAATGAATAGAGTGGAGAGGAGCAAAGCAGGGAGCTTCCTATGCACTGAAAATTGTATACACAAATGAAACAGTAAGGGAGAACGTCATGTTCATGTAACTGAAAATGGTTCCACATATTGTAGTGAAAACATTACATGATATAAGGATAGAGTTGTTTATCTGGCTAAGAAGTCTCTCCTTTATCCAGAAAGAAATAGAAAGCCATTGAAGAGTATTTTTAAAGGAAGTGAAAGGATCAGATTTGTCTTACAGAAAAGTTTTATAGAAAAATCTGAGAATTTGATTACTGCCCAAACAGGAAAGATGGGAAATGAAGGAAGGGAAAAGTTTAGGACAATCCCTAGGTTTCTGACTGAACTGGTAATACTACCATTCCCTGGTTAAGGTGCAGGCCTGGAGTAAAATGGTGAATTTAACTTGGAAGTGCTGAGTCTAATGTGCTTATGAATTATTCAAGAGGAAATGTTTCATAGATAACCAAAAACTCATCTGCTGATCAGGGAAAACACTGGCACTCCAAATAATAGGGGACAGCACAAATGTAACAGTTATCTTTACAGAACCGATTGGAATTATCCAATTATGCATCCAATTATGCTGGACACATACTATCAATTCATTTTACCCACTGGATACAATGTTTTATTCCATGAAAAAAAATTATTTTTTAAAAGCAAATTTGGGGACTTCCCTGGCGGTCCAGCAGTTAACACTTCGCCTTCGAAAGCAGGGGGTGCAGGTTTCAATCTCTGGTCGGGGAGCTAAGACCGCACGTGCCTCACCGCCAAAAAGCCAAAACATAAAACAGAAGCAATATAGTAACAAATTCAACAAAGACTTTCAAAAAATGGTCCACATCAAAAAACATCTTTTAAAAAAATAAAAGCAAGTTTGAACTTAATTAAAATTTTCCTTCTTTCCTTATACCTGAATATCCTTTCACAGGAAAGTGATTTCTGATAAACTAGAAAATAAAGACTACTTTATTTCTGTTTAGGGAATTCTCGTCACAAACGTTTACCACGACAGTGATAACTACTGATATTTGTATGTGCCGAATCTTACTCTAAATGCTTTCCTCACATGAATTCACTTAATCTTCAGGACAACCCTATGACATAGATACTATTACTATTCCCATCTTACCAAAAAGAGAACACAAAGTTACTGAAGAGTCAAGAAACTTGCCCATGATCACAGAGATGGTACCTAATGGGGTCAGGAATCAGTTCTGATTTCAAAGCCCTGCTTTTAACTACTATACTATGCTATCTGTCATAAATGATATTACTCTAATATATTAGGATTATGGAAACATCAAAAATTATTCAGAAGCTATGGAGAATTACCGATAGAGACAAATAAATGGATTTCAGTGTAAATGGAAAAGCAGCTCTCCTTAGTGACACATCTGTAGTATAGATTTCTTTTCAGGCACTGAGCAACACCTAGCACTAAAGTAGTCACACAAAAGAAACAAGCACTCTAAAGCTCCATGGCATGGGGAGCTATGCACAGAAATTCTGCAGCTGCTTCAAAATCTTATTACTACTGGAATTTCGCTTTTGGATTCACTGATCCTGGAATGCAATGGCCTTTAAAAACACTTGAAACATTCTTCATTCTTAATGCCACCTCAATTCCTCCACTGGTGGTATCGCTATAGAGAAAATACATGTAGTTATAAAGTTAAAGCACAGTATGAATTATGGGGAAATCTGCACCTTGTAAGAAATATGTGCCCATTGTCTCTAGCATCAATTTTGCAAAACAATGATGCTTTATGTCTTTTCTTTCTCAACTGGTTTCAAACAACAAAGTAAGACCTTTCCATCATGTTACTTAGCATAATTTTTACTGATATTCAGCATCAAAATACTGACGTGCTAATCTGAAGCACTACGGATTACTAGAGATTACTAGGCATTGCACTAGTAATCTGGCTATAAAGTGATGGCCAAATGAGTCTAGTAATAGGTGAAAATTCATTATCCTCAAACCCTTAGATGATGACTTAATAGCAGTCTTGGGGCAGCAGAAAATCTAGAAGGCCCTGCTTTCTTAGACTGGTCCCCTTATAGTTGAGGAAAGGAGCTAAAGAGAGACAGAACTACAGGAGAAGCCTCTTATTTGACACTGAGTACTGGTTCAGTGATGGAGAAAAATAATCAGTAAAGTTAGAAATCCTAAGAAAGAATACATCTATACCCCCAATATTTTATTTAAACATAAAACACAAATGTTTATTCATTTACTAATATTCTGATGTAGACAGAACCAAGGACGTCAGATACGGGTTCTGCCTCATCTTACACAAACACCTTTAACGGATCATCTACAATTACTACTTTCAACTTTTTAAAAGAATACAGTTCCTGTTCCATAGATTTATTGTGAGGATAAAATGAGGTAGTACCCTTACAATAGTGCTTGACACTAATAAGCACCAGCAAAAGCTAGTATTTTCATTATGTGCACAGAATTTAGTTTATGAAAAAAATCACACCTATATTAATTCATCTGAGCTTTTCAATAACCCTATGAAGTAGGCTAGTATTTATTAATATTACCATTTCCCAGATGAGAATACTTGAGGTACTCACTACATATGTGACAAACACCCAATAAAGGATACAGCTGAGACTTGAACCCAGCTCTAGAGTAATACAGGCAATCTCTCTTGAATAGGTAAGCGAAGTAAAAGAAGTACAAGTAACAGAATACGGGAAGACCCATAATATCTCCCAGTAAATGCCCTTTCATAACTAACGACAAGGCTGAAAGAAACAAAGCAATAACGATCTGGAAACCTATACTGTACTCTTAACCAAACAAGTATTACAGTTGGTCACAGACTGATCTGGGGGTGTAGCAACAAGTTTAAGCTACAACTCATTGAGTTGAAAAAGGTCTAAATAGATTTCAAAGAGCGGTTTTTTTAGGATACAGAAGACACCCCACACAGCAACCTTACCATGCTACAGTTGCATACTATTTCAGTACTTACTCTACAACCAACAATTTGTTTCGAAGTTTTTTTTAACTGACAAGATATTTTTCAAAAGTTGACATAAAATTATTTAGAATTTGACAGTGACCTACTGTTTATCAAAGAACAAATTAACGCCGCATGTGCTATTCACTTAGGTATAACCAAAGATAAAGCCCATGAAGTATTTTGGAACTGGAGATAAGAGAAGGGCATAATGAAACAAACAAGGGTATATGAACTGATATCATGCTAGGGATGAGCCCTGCTGGAGTCCTGCAAAACTGCTCACCCTTGGGACTTCCCTGGTGATCCAGTGGTTAAGATTCCACACTTCCAGTGCAGGGGGAACTAGTTTGATCCCTCATCAGGGAACTAAGATCCCGCAGGCCACTGCCGCGTGGCCCAAAAAAGACAAAACAAAGGCTTCCCTGGTGGCGCAGTGGTTGAGAGTCCTCCTGCCGATGTAGGGGACACGGGTTCGTGCCCCGGTCCGGGAAGATCCCACATGCCACGGAGCGGCTGGGCCCGTGAGCCATGGCCGCTGAGCCTGCGCGTCCAGAGCCTGTGCTCCGCAACGGGAGAGGCCACAACAGTGAGAGGCTGGCTTACCACAAAAAAAAAACAAAACAAAACTGCTCACCCTTGGCTACACACACACACACACACACACACACACACACACACACACACACACA